>NC_090929.1:684386612-684689642 GCF_040938575.1 Ambystoma mexicanum | reverse complement strand
ATTAAGAGAAATTACTAAAACCTGAAAATAACATTCTGTTTCTTTAGAATCCCTCCTGACAGGAAACGCTGTGGCCACCATCGCACGCAGCCACACACACACACACACACACACGGGTGCACGCTTTTTCTCTCTCTCTCACAACCCCCCTCCATCTTCTCTTTGCTGGTTGCAGGCTACTGTAAAGCTCGTTAAAGCACCCTATGAAACTCATTTCAAACAAATTGAAGGCAATGGAAGTGTGGAATCTTTATTTTACTGTTTCACCCTCCTCCTTCACAAAGTACGTTGTGTAGAGTGACAAATGCCACATAGAAGTCATCAATACTGCCGACAAGGTGGCGCCATCTTGCTTCTCCCCCACAGGAGGAAGACCGAAGAACTAAAGAATGAGAAATACGGTAAGAAACGATGTAATTTCGCTTCAGCCCTTGAAGTACTGCGGAAGCAGGCAGCGGACGCAAAATGAAATAAGGGTGTCAGACACCACACAGATGAACATAGAATTATGAGTGTCAACGAAAGAAGAAATTAAAACAATTCATGGAGGATGTGTTATGAAGGCTCAACGATTTAACCAACCATGATTAAGATGAAGTCTTACTCTGTCGATTGCAATTAATTCAATAAAACATAAAAGAGATGAAACGCCAGATGGTGTGAATCAATCCAACCTGCTTCCGTGTAGTTGTAAAACTAAAGAGCCCTGGAAAAAAAGATTAGGGAAAAGTAATTTTTTTTGAGTCCTCATATTTTGTTGCGTCAAGGCAAGATGGATGCTAGATCGCCGTCCTTGTGTGGATTTATGGGATTCTGGCTGGTATCATGGGCGTTGTGTATAAGAGCATGCCTGGTGTGTATGACACACTCCACACACTACATTAAGTATGTAGATTGGCAGTGATATCTAAGGGAGATGAAATCCAGTATAAAGAGTTGGGTAGACAGATCCTTGCTAAACCACCCTGGACAATGACAGACAGTGATTATGTGATTATGTCTAGATTCACCACTAGGTGGCAAGCCTACAGGTTAAGCACCCATTTCTGGCATGGCGCTCTGGAGGATCTGTAAATGAGAAAGTGGGATGGGTTAGGAAGGTGAAGAGCGCATAGGATAGTGAGAGGAGTGGTGTACTGTTGGCAGCTTCAACTCGGTAGACACCGGGTGCTGAGCTTTTGTGCAAGTATTGGATCGGTGTCAGTCCACGTGTGCTGTTGGTGCGGCTTATGTGTTGTTGCAGTGTGGTGAAGTGCGTGCAGCTGGTTGCACGAGAGATGGTTGTGTGAGTTTTTGTAAGTATGCAGAGAGGTAGAGTTTATATTGGTTAGTGGGTTATGTGACATTTAACATGCAAGCATTCACAGTTCTGTCTAAGTGTAGCACTTGCTGACCTACACAATTCAGTCTGAGTGTGGCACTCACCAACTCTCACAATACCATCTAGATACCGCACAGGCCAATGTTCATAATTCTATCCAAGTGCGGGACATGCCAACATTCTCAATTCCTTTTAAGTGTAGTGCTTGGCAATCTTCATAATTCCGTCTAGGTGTGGCACTCGCTAACATTCACAGTCCTGTCTAGATACGGCGCAGGATAATGTTCTCAACTCTAAGTGTGGCACATGCCAACACTCACAATCCTGTCTAGATATGGCGCAGGCTAATGTTCTCAACTCTAAGTGTGGCACATGCCAACACTCACAATCCTGTCTAGATACGGCGCAGGCTAATGTTCTCAACTCTAAGTGTGGCACATGCCAACACTCACAATCCTGTCTAGATATGGCGCAGGCTAATGTTCTCAACTCTAAGTGTGGCACATGCCAACACTCACAATCCTGTCTAGATACGGTGCAGGCTAATGTTCTCAACTCTAAGTGTGGCACATACCAAAACTCACAATCCTGTCTAGATACGGCGCAGGCTAATGCTCTCAACTCTAAGTGCGGCACATGCCAACACTCACAATCCTGTCTAGATACGGCGCAGGCTAATGCTCTCAACTCTAAGTGCGGCACATGCCAACACTCACAATCCTGTCTAGATACGGCGCAGGCTAATTCTCTCAACTCTAAGCGTGGCACATGCCAACACTCACAATCCTGTCTAGATACGGCGCAGGCTAATGTTCTCAACTCTAAGTGTGGCACATGCCAACACTCACAATCCTGTCTAGATACGGCGCAGGCAAATGTTCTCAACTCTAAGTGTGGCACATGCTAACATTCAGGTTTCATCTAGGTGTGGCATAGGCACCATCATGTTAAACCAGATTACAAATTAAATACTGCATTAAGTTTGGTGAATAATAGCTCATCTAGGTAAGTATTGATGAATGGAAACAATTAACCCCAGGTGAGCTGACTGACCGGCGTACACCAGCAGTGTGACAAATCAATTTCTGGACTACCAGTGGTCCAGGGGTGAATATCTGTTTCTAATCTCCCACACCATCAATACACCAGAATGGACCCGAACAGATTTCATTAAACAAGCATACAATTAAAATTATAAACCTCTTCGTCCAATTTGGTAACATTGACGGGACAGCCGGGTTATCTCCTCTAAAGGTCGTGGATCGTTGGTTATTTGCAACCCTGCGAAAATACAATTATTACCCAATGATAAAAGGAGTGCCAAGTCAAGGTTGTATAAAAATGTCGACTTTATTATTATCACAACAGTCAGTCTAACAACACTACTAAATGACGGTGGATACTGACAGTAGGGTAGCTGGTATGAGTAATAACCACAATCGTTTTTAAAGGTTTCTTGCCTTTCGCAACAGGGAGAAAGGGTCTCAAAATATCTTTAGGGGCTGTCTGGGAAGGACCGTGGGACAGAACTAAAATGTACATTTTTCTATAGATGTTGTTCGTGCTCTACCGGGTCAAGTTCGCTTTAGGGCGCCTTGTAGTATTTATGACATAGTTTGTGGTGGGAGTCAGCTACAGGTATCAGGCTGCAAGACAGTTTGGCGAGTGATGCTTGATGAACGGCTGCACGTTGGCATACACAGCTACCCAGAGTCAGGAATCGATGTTTCAGCGCTGATCAGTGGTTCTGAAGCACTGGTCGAGACATCTCAGGTTCCTTTCAGTGACTGCGGCCTTACGGCAGTCAGAGTTGCAGTCAGTTGCGGATCGACAAACTTGACTGGCTCGGAAATGTCCTTTACGGCGAACGGTGGTAGATGATTGTCGATGCACTTCTCCCAGCTTCTTCAATCAGCTTCCAATTTCCTTTAAAGTGGATGGGCCAGAGCTAGTGAGTGTGTTGCAGGTAGCTGCCTTCACCTTGGTTTTGTGTTCAAAGACCATCTGGCACTCCGTATCCAGGAAGCTTGCTGCAGAGCATAGCAGGGCATGCAGTGTGCTGACTAGCTACCGGTTCTGCAGTGGCTGGAGGGTCCTCTGAGTTTTTTTCCTACCTCTGTTCCCTGGGAGAAGTGAAAGGGAGGGATTTTGCTTCCCTCTTTAGATGTCCTGGCCTTCCTTCACTGGTGGAAGCTGTAAGGCAGACTGTACGTTCAGCCAGGGTCCAAGGATGATTTCTACTTTCTTACTTCTTGTGAAGTATTCAGATGATGTGCCAAAGAGGAGCTCCAGCCCTCTTTCAAAGCCAAATGGGGCACAGTGATTGGTACAGGGTAGGCCTACCTTAGTGAACCAATCCTGGGACACCTAAAAACTGTTTTCTGTGTGCGTGAGGTCATAGCCAGAGTGCTTTGCAACAGGAAAAGGTAAGCGGGAGGAACAGGAACAAATATTTTCCCAGAAGTAAAATGGTGGAACCCACTTTTGAACAGAAAAAGCTCTTGGCTCACTCCCTTGCGCTACTATTCCGACCCATCTTCCTGTCTGCTGTGTTCAAAGAGTCTCTCTGTTTAATGGATCTCCCTGTGGTTCCTGATTAAAGTGGCAGGTCTCCCTTGAAGATGCTCAGAGACCAGACTCTCTGGCATCCGCAAACTACATTCTGGCATCTTATGAAAAGGGACCACCTAGCAGGGGGACCATATTCATGTTTGAAGTGCTCTCTGCTCGTAGGTTAATCACTGCCACCAGCTGCAGGGCCTAACAAAAGAGATGGGCAGTTCCATGGAGCCTTTGTCAATTAATTAGGCTGCCCATGGCAGGGGGAAGGTTGGTCCAACCCTTCCTCGGATGACATTGTACCCTCTTTGGCTGTCATATTCCAACTTAATATGACAGGGGCGGACTGCGCCTCCAGGCGGTGTCCAGCCCGAAGTGCACGGGTCTAAGCTTTTGTTGCGGAGTGAGCATAGGAAAATGTGGGTCTTCATCATTTCAATTATTTAAAAAATGTCAAAAAAGCCCAGGCGAGCCCAGGCCTACCATATGGATGGTTGAATACCTCACATGCCCCCTAGCCTCAACATGTGAACCACCACCCTACTGAGGGTCTAGTTCATCATCTATGTGAAAGTACTGCCTGGGGGCATCTATATTTCCATGCTGGGAGACTGGCTTGTGCTGAATGTCCACATCTAATCCATGTAGGGGTATGGCCCAGAGCAAAAGCATAGGGTTCCCCGCATGCATGGCCATTAACGATCAAAGAGGCCGGTGGTCTGTTTGGATTGTAAAGTGAGACCCAAAGATGTAGGGTTTCAACTTCTTCACTGCCCAAATGACCGTGTAAGCTTCTTTTTCCATGATGGTCCCGTTCCTTTCCCTTTTTGTTAATCACCTGCTAATAAAGGTGATAGTTGTTCTACCACTTGAGAGTTTAGCTGCGCTAACAATGTTCAAATCCCAAAATCAAAGGCACTTTCTGGATAATGAACTCCTAACCATAGTCTGGCACTTTCAGAACTGGGGCCCTGCACAATCCATACTTCAAATCCTGAAAGGAGGTTTGACAGGCAGGCACCCAAGTCACCTTCTTTTTCAAAGTTACATCATTCAGGGGCATGGCAATGGTCCCATACCCCGTGATGAACGACAGGTAGTACGCAGTGAGATCTAGGAAGGCCTGTACTTTAGCTTCAAGAGGTTTCTTACCTCCACCAACCAGATGGCCTAGGTAAGTCATTGTGCCCTGCACTATCTGACTATCTGACTCTGTTTCTGGTGGGATAAGTGGTCCTCCCAGGTGTTGCTGAACAGAGCAATGTCATATAAAAAGG
Organism: Ambystoma mexicanum; assembly: GCF_040938575.1. NCBI lineage: Eukaryota > Metazoa > Chordata > Amphibia > Caudata > Ambystomatidae > Ambystoma > Ambystoma mexicanum. The sequence continues at coordinate 684,684,485 of NC_090929.1, read as the reverse complement.
TGACACTGAATTCCGAAGGGCATCACAGTGAACTGATAATGTCCTTCTGGAGTTCAAAATGTTTGTCACGATGCCCGCTCCCGGGGAGCCGGCTCAGGCCCTGCGTCCCCGAAAGCGGACATCAAGTCCCCGGGGAAGGTCCCAGCAACCCCTTATAGGGGCCCTTTGGACAGCGTCCAGGCGCCTATGGCGCCAGGCTCATAGAAAACATCACTCCTGGCGCAATAGGCGCCAGGCTCATTATGAAAGTGTTTGGATGCACTTACCTGATGCAGACCATGCGCAGAACCCCGGCCTCCTTGAGGCCTGAAAGGAACTACTTTACCTGTGGGACTCATTTACCACCCGGGCGTGGTCGGGGAAGGATACATACCTGATTGGAGGAAGGACACATTCTAGGAACTTCTTCCAAGGCTATTTAAAACACACCCGATCAGCCACACGTGCTTCGCGTTGTTCTGCATCTAGCAGCTGGACGCTCACCGTGTCTGCTCCTGCATCTTGACTTCTGCAACACCTGCCAGCATCCTGAATCACCTGCAAAGGAAGGGAACAAGAGAACAGAAGAAGGAAAAGGCCTCACCTGCTAAATCTGCATCCCAGAGACATTTCGCCGACAATCCTGAAAAGGAAGACATTTATTTTTAAAAGCACATCGCATCGATCGCTGCGGCGCCGCATTCTACTCACCTTTACAGGGCGCCTCCATGTTCAGCAGCGACCATCCGGATTCGCAGTCGCGCCCCCGCGCCTAGGGAGAAAAAGACAAGAACAAGGTGAGAGAAAGAAGGGAAAAGGGAAGCTAAAACTCCATATCAAGACTTACCTGTTGGTTCATTCCCTTTTCATTTCGGGTCCGCGCCGCATCCAGGCATTTTCGGACCCCGGCTCCTAAGGGGAAAAAGACATCAGCGTTAATGAGTGAATGAAAAGACATTACCAAAACACTCATTAAAGACTTACCTGATTTCCACAAGGATTTCACCGCTCGGGTCGGTGCCTGTTCCCCGGCATTCCGTACCCCGGCCCCTATGGGGAAAAAGACACTAGCATTAGAACATTAATGCATGGACACAAGGGGAACCACTTATAGAAAACTTACCTGGAAGCCAAGCAAGTTTGGTTCTCACCCATCTGAAAATCCAGTGACGTAACTGGATACCAACGCGCCCCTGCATCAGAAGCAGGATGGAGAGCTCGTCCTTCCAGACCCTAAGGTGAGACGCTACGGGGAAGCACAGAAGGGTTTTGTGGAGGGTGAGAGGGGTAAGTGGGAGGCCGATTGCATTACCCCGCAGACAGTTAACCCCATATTCTCACCTACAGAAGGATACTTCTGCGAGTCAGACAAGCCAGATCTGGGGCCCGGTCCAGTCCGTCTTCCGAACCCTGCGCATCACCTTAGACGAGGTCACAGCAGCGCGAACCAGGCCAGCGCCCCGTGGGAGTCAGGTGAGCGTTACAGAACGCGAAGACTTCCTACAAATTCCCACCCAGGCGCTATGGAAACTTCTGAGACTGATCAGTTGGCCCAATTACTGGGGGAATTACGGGCCGAAGTACATGCCACTCGTCAAGAGACTAATGCCCTCAAGAGGGAATTAATAATATCAAAGGAAAGAACTGATGACCTGGCCAGACAGCTTTTGCAAGGTCAAGCTGGACAAACTCCTCTACCCTGTTCCGGAGGGAACCCTGCTCCTGTGGTTCCCAGTAACCCTGTGCAGATTAATCTACCTGGAAACATGCCGCTGGCCCCACCTGAACGCTTTGCTGGGGACCCCAAACGATTCGCCGTATTCATGAATCAGTGTTGTTTGCACTTCCTATGCAGACCTGGGGCCTTCCCTAATGATCAGACCAAAGTAGCCTTTGTATTGTCATATCCCAGCGGCTGCGCTGCCGATTGGTCAGTTCCACTGGTTACTCAAGATGACCCGATTCTCCGTGATTTTCAAGGATTTCAAGCAAGCATGGAAAGGTTATTTGCTCGACACTCTCAGGGGCAGGCTCTGGATGACGAACTTCTATCCCTGCGACAGGGCAATCAGGACCTTCTATCCTATATTGCAATCTTTAATAGACTAATTGTGGAAACGGGATGGCCAGAGGATAAAAGAGTCACGTTATTTTATCGAGGTCTACGCGGAGAACTTAAAGATGTCTTGGCCCAAGTTGTAAATCCGCCCCAAGAATGCACAGAATATATAGACTTAGTGGTCCAATTGGATCACAGACTTCAAAACAGAAAAACAGATCGGTCCAGGTTTGAGACCCGGGTGTTGGCCAAGACCCATGCTAACCCCAAGGGAGTCAGTGCAGGGTGTCTGGGTTATGGAAGACGGAGAACGGCATAACGATGACCATTCGCCTTTATGAAAACGGCTCATTTAATGGCACATTTAGGAAGGCTGGCCATGACGCTGAAGCCACCCTTGCCGGAAACCAGGAAAGATGTCATCACCACAGTCGATGGAACTGAAATTGCCTCTGGACCGGTAACACATTACACTACTGGGGTGACTCTTATTGGTCCTGACGGCCATCGGGAGGCAGTTGTGTTTGATGTAATCAAGGCTCCACAGTTTCAGGTTATTCTTGGAATTCCTTGGTTAGAGACACATAATCCTCGAATTGATTGGCGAGCTAAGAGAATAACCTTCCCGGATTGTGCACAAACATGCTACCCAGAAAACCTGAAGATTAATCTAGCATCTGTAACCTCTGCCTCCATGCAACTACCTCCGGAATACCAGGACTTTCAGGACGTCTTCCAAAAGGAACAGGCCAACACGTTACCTCCTCACCGATCGTACGATTGCCAAATCGATCTGGTGCCCGGTGCACAACCCCCTTGTAGCAGGATTTATGCCCTTACCGAACCTGAGAACCTGCATTTGAGACAATATTTGGATCAATACCTCGCCAATGGTTTTATTCGCCCGTCAAAGTCCCCGGCATCCTCGGCTTTGTTCTTCGTGCCTAAAAAAGAAGGCGACCTTAGAACTTGTATCGATTACCGCGCATTGAACCAGATAACGGTTAAAAACCGTTATCCTCTGCCTCTGATTCCTGAACTCCTTGACCAGGTGAAGGACGCTTGCATATACACCAAGTTAGATCTCCGGGGGGCATATCATCTGGTGCGAGTAAAAGAAGGCGACGAATGGAAAACAGCCTTCCGTACAAAATATGGATTATTCGAATACCAGGTAATGCCTTTCGGGTTGTGCAATGCGCCTGCTGCCTTCCAATTCTTCATGAATGATGTCCTTCGGGAACTCATCGATGTTTGTGTTGTCGTCAATATCGATGACATTCTAGTGTACTCCTCTTTGGAATCTGATCACAGGAAACACGTTAGAGCAGTTCTGGAAAAACTGCGCCAACACAAACTATTTGCTAAACTGGAGAAATGTGTTTTCCATACCACAGAGGTTGAGTTTCTCGGTTTCATCCTGACACCCAAAGGAGTCCGAATGGACTCAAGAAAAGTGGATGCCATCCTCAAATGGCCATCACTTAGCTCTGTAATAGGGGTTCAAAGCATGCTCGGCTTTGCCAATTTCTATCGCAGGTTTATCCCGGAATTTTCACGCATAGTACAACCCATTACTGCACTCTTGAGGAAAAATAAACGTTTTGAAGGGTCTGAAGAAGCCGAGCAGGCCTTCCAGGATTTAAAAGCTAAGTTTACCTCCGCACCTATATTGAAACACCCACGTCCAGATCTCCCGTATGTCGTTGAAACTGACGCATCCAGCCTAGCCATGGGAGCAGTTCTGTCTCAAAGAGATCCTGAAACCAACCAACTGCATCCCGTAGCATTTTGGTCCAGAAACTTCTTGGCACCAGAGATTAATTACGCAATCACTGACAAAGAACCGTTAGCCATAAAGTCCGCTTTTAAAGCCTGGCGGCATTACCTGCTTGGCGCTCGACATACCATCACGGTGATCACTGATCACCGGAATTTACAGTATTTGAAAACCGCCAAGGCTCAGTCATCACGGCAGCTCCGATGGGCTTTGTTTTTCGCTGAATTTGATTTCGTGATTACCTATCGACCTGGCTGCAGGAACGGCAAAGCAGACGCCTTATCCCGAATTGGAATGGGAGAGTCTGATACAAACTCAGAACCAGTACCAATAATTCCCGAACAGAGAATTCTAGGCATGACTTCGTTACAGAAGCTTGAAGACATTCAAGTCAGAGTGAAACAACTCCTGGACCCTACAGTCCTACAGGATTGGATACAAAAGGGATCAGACTTTACCATAGATAATGGTTTACCTTATTACCAAGGACGCTTATTCCAGCCGCACAAGGATTTACACGAACTAGTTATTTCAGGTTATCGTGATACATTAATAGAGGGACACCCCGGTATTGCCAAGACAATGGAAAAGGTGAAACGACAATTCTGGTGGCCCTCTTGGCGAAAAGATGTTAAATCTTTTGTGATGTCCTGTGGTGTTTGCGCCCAAAATAAAGGTCAAAAGAAAAGACCAGCCGGTCTCCTTCAACCTCTAGACATACCGCCAGCACCCTGGCACACCCTATCAATGGATTTTATTACGGACTTGCCTCCTTGTTCGGGATACAATACCATTCTGGTAATTGTGGATTTGTTTTCCAAAATGGCCCACTTCATTCCTTTGAAAGGTTTACCTTCAGCTTCTGTCCTAGCCAAAGAATTCCTCGAAAATATTGTTCGGCTACATGGATTCCCATCTATACTAATCTCTGACCGGGGAAGCCAATTCATTTCCCACTTCTGGCTCAAATGTTGTCAAATGGGACACATCGACGTAAGATTATCGACCAGTCACCACCCTCAGACCGATGGTCAGACCGAGAGGACAAATCAGACCTTTGAGCAGTAGTTACGGTGTATGTTACAGCAATCTGAAAGCAACTGGAAAGACATTCTTTGGATAGCCGAATACGCATATAATAATTCGGTACACTCTGGGACTGGCCATAGTCCTTTTTATACCTTGTTTGGACATCACCCTCGAACCTCAAACCTCGACTCACCTCAGAACCTCGGAGTGCCCGCAGTAGAACATCTGCATTCTACCACTACCCGAGCCTTCAAAGAGGCAACCATGCATTTACAACAAGCCAAGAGAAAATACAAGGAGAAGGCTGACCTACATCGGAGCGAAGCACCTCCGTATCAGATTGGGGATCAAGTGTGGTTAGCTACCAGACATTTACCGCTCAAAGGGCCTCGAACTTTTAACCCAAAATATCTGGGACCTTATTCTATTACAGCAATAATTAACCCAGTAGCGGTTAAACTTGATTTACCAGCTAATATGCGAATTCACCCTGTTTTTCATGTGTCACTTCTGAAACCAGTGGTCCCCGGAACCCGACTACTCAAACCTCCAGAACCTATTCAAATAGATGGGGAACCCGAATTCGAAGTGAAGAACATTTTAGATTCAAAAATGTTTAGGTCAAAGCTTTTCTACCTAATTGATTGGAAGGGGTACGGACCTCAGGAGAGGTCGTGGGAACCCAGTGACCATGTGCATGCACCTCGATTAGTCAGGAAATTCCACCGACTCTTCCCAAACAAACCAAAAACCTTGGGAGGGGCCTTGGGGGGGAGTGCTGTCACGATGCCCGCTCCCGGGGAGCCAGCTCAGGCCCTGCGTCCCCGAAAGCGGACATCAAGTCCCCGGGGAAGGTCCCAGCAACCCTTTATAGGGGCCCTTTGGACAGTGCATAGAAAACATCAGTCCTGGCGCCATAGGTGCCAGGCTCATTATGAAAGTGTTTGGATGCACTTACCTGATGCAGACCATGCTGCAGAACCCCGGCCTCCTTGAGGCCTGAAAGGAACTACTTTACCTGTGGGACTCATTTACCACCCGGGCGTGGTTGGGGAAGGATACATACCTGATTGGAGGAAGGACACATTCTAGGAACTTCTTCCAAGGCTATTTAAACCACACCCGATCAGCCACACGTGCTTCGCGCTGTTCTGCATCTAGCAGCTGGACGCTCACCGTGTCTGCTGCTGCATCTTGACTTCTGCCACACCTGCCAGCATCCTGAATCACCTGCAAAGGAAGGGAACAAGAGAACAGAAGAAGGAAAAGGCCTCACCTGCTAAATCTGCATCCCAGAGACATTTCGCCGACAATCCTGAAAAGGAAGACATTTATTTTTAAAAGCACATCGCATCGATCGCTGCGGCGCCGCATTCTACTCACCTTTACAGGGCGCCTCCATGTTCAGCAGCGACCATCCGGATTCGCAGTCGCGCCCCCGCGCCTAGTGAGAAAAAGACAAGAACAAGGTGAGAGAAAGAAGGGAAAAGGGAAGCTAAAACTCCATGTCAAGACTTACCTGTTGGTTCATTCCCTTTTCATTTCGGGTCCGCGCCGCATCCAGGCAGATTCGGACCCCGGCCCCTAAGGGGAAAAAGACATCAGCGTTAATGAGTGAATGAAAAGACATTACCAAAACACTCATTAAAGACTTACCTGATTTCCACAAGGATTTCACCGCTCAACTCAGGTCGGTGCCTGTTCCCCGGCATTCCGTACCCCGGCCCCTATGGGGAAAAAGACACTAGCATTAGAACATTAATGCATGGACACAAGGGGAACCACTTATAGAAAACTTACCTGGAAGCCAAGCAAGTTTGGTTCTCACCCATCCGAAAATCCAGTGACGTAACTGGATACCAACGCGCCCCTGCATCAGAAGCAGGATGGAGAGCTCGTCCTTCCAGACCCTAAGGGGAGACGCTACGGGGAAGCACAGAAGGGTTTTGTGGAGGGTGAGAGGGGTAAGTGGGAGGCCGATTGCATTACCCCGCAGACAGTTAACCCCATATTCTCACCTACAGAAGGATACTTCTGCGAGTCAGACAAGCCAGATCTGGGGCCCGGTCCAGTCCATCTTCCGAACCCTGCGCATCACCTTAGACAAGGTCACAGCAGCGCGAACCAGGCCAGCGCCCCGTGGGAGTCAGGTGAGCGTTACAATGTTGACCTCTCTCTCGCTCTGTCTGTCAAGCCGACCTGCCAGTAACCTGCTGTGAGGTCAAAGGTACTCATGTACTTGGCAGCGCTGAGTTTTTCAATGAGCTCATCTGCCCAAGGAATGGGGTGAGCATCTGTCTTCATGACATAAATGAGCCCCCTGTAGTCCACCCAAAGTGGACTTCAGTCTTCCCACTCTTCACTTGCGGACTGCTGTGCCTTTAATCTGTCTCCTCCTCCTATAAAATCCCTGCCGGGCACGACGTAAGAGTTGGAGCAGAATTATCTATAGTTACTGGTGTGAGAGGCTGCCCCTGCTGTAACCTGTCAACACACTTCACATGCAGACCGCTGTGTCCTTAATTTGCCTCCTCCTCCTATAAAATTCCTGGCAACCGTGAAGCGCCAGCGAGAGAGTTCGAGCAGAGTTATCTGGAGTTAACTCAGAGGGAGCACGGAATGAGCCGGCTATATGGACAATATCAGTACTAGAACGCAAAAGTAACTTAGAATGTGTGACACAGCTCCCACCTTCACATTGACACTGGGAGAGGCTGAAACATCTCTCACCACCTCCAATGATCAACAAGCCTCCTAAATGGATCATAAAACAGACCCAGAACATTCAAGCCCAGATGAGGTGAGCACAAATGCAAACAGCTTTTTTCCACTGCATGGCACTACTTATACAGACTCTAATACCAATGCGCAGTCTGCAGAACTCAGACCTCCCAATCTGCGAAACTCGTGGGGCTCGAGTCTCGACTTTCCGCTAGAGGAGGAGGAGGATTTGGGGGGGAACTTCCAAGTCAACAAAGAAGTAATAGAGGTCAACTCCCTACCGCGCTTCTCCACTGGGGTACAGGTGTTTACTTGTATACCAAAGTCTGCCACTACCTTATGCCTGTCAAACGTCACTCCAAGTCAAACGCAGCATTTGATACACCATCAAGTGACTTGGAGTCCACTGACGTGAATAAATGGGAAGAGAATTAACCAAGTACGTTGATTGGAATGGAGCCTCAAAAGTTAATACTACAAAGAGCATCTACATCGGAAGATATTTATGCTCCCCATAAAAGACACTTTGAGGCATCTATAATAAAAACTCTGGTTAAGAGTCCCTCAAAGCGCCCCTCTGAGCGGGCAGCTAGACTCTCCCTAGACATCGCGTAGATACAATCTCTAAATAACATCCAAAAAAGAAGAAACAATTTCTTTGGAACCCAATTTCAAAAGGGGATAGCTACAAAGACTCCATCCACTCTCACTCTGACCTACCTGAGCTCTTCAGAGGCAAGCAAGAAGTTGAACCCACCAGCACAAAAAGCTTCCTTGAAACTGAAAGCCTGCTGCTACCTCAGATACCATGCATAACCCCACTGTTGGCAATGACACCTCAATCTCGAGCAAGTGAATATCATTTGCTGCCTCATGGGTCGGACTCAAATTTAGAGCGTACTTTGTCTACGGAACGGCCTACCCTCCAAAGAAAAAGTTCCAGCAGTTCAGATGATAGTTCCTCAGAGGACGAGATCACTGAGACTGCAGATCAGCAGAAGCCAAAGACTGACAAGGTCGGCCAATCCATCAGACCGGGAACCATGATGGAAATCCAAAACAACATCATGGCAGCTATAACCATATCCCTATCACCCTTTTCGAAACTCTATGAGACATTGAGTGATGCTCTAAACGACCAATCAACATTTTTTGCCCATGATCCATTCCAAGCAGATCTATCTGGAGAGCTTTAAAGGTAAAATACAATCATGCCAAGCAAAGGGGGATCTGGGAGTCTCTACCAGCACAAACACAGCCCATTGACCTGTTCTTGGGTAGATGGCCCCTGGGAGAGTCTCAACCAAGTCTTTAGCTCACTGTCCCTTTCACAGAGGCGAAATATCCCTGCACATCAGTCTTTGTCCTGCCCAGGGGCAGTCCAGCAGTGAAATGCCAGGCAATTCTCCTCTGAACAAGAGTACCAACAGCAAGCCCAGACATGTATTTCAGCCTAGGCGGGTCTCATCAGCGAGGTGGAGCTCTGCCTCTCTAAGAACAGTGAGCAAGGGGTCCACGTCTGGATTCCCCTGGTAACTTAGGGTGAGACCCAAAGTTACTTAATATGGAAAACAAAGGGGGGTCTGGGAGTCTCTCTACCAGGACAAACACGGCCCATTGACCTGTTCCTGGGTGAATGGCCCCTGGGAGAGTCTTAACCAAGTCTTTAGCTCACTGTCCCCTTCACAGAGGAGAAATATCCCTGCACGTCAGTCTTTGTCCTGCCCAGGGGCAGTCCAGCACTGAAATGCTAGGCAATTCTCCTCCGAACAAGAGTACCAACAGCAACCCCAGACATGTGTTTCGGCCCAGTCGGGCCTCATCAGTGAAGAGTGGTTGAGACTCTCCCAGGAGCCATCCACCCAAGAACAGGTCAATGGGCCATGTTCGTGCCAGTACAGGGACTCCCAGATGTGAAAATATATTCAGTTTATTGGCCTATAAGGTATCCATATTGGCCTAAGCACATTCGCATCACATTACAATTCTATTGCTGAAATAATGGTGACCACGTTGCCATTTTGTTTTATCCACCATCTTGGCTTCATTGTTCAGTTCCCTGCTCATTCTGTGTTTTTGCTCTGAATGCGGTAGAAGACCGCGGCATGAATTTTCCGACACTTACGAGACAGGAATGCACATTCTGCTGAGCATGTTGTTTGTCTTACACTGTAGAACCTTGAAGTCCTTGCATAAGCATAGCTAATCTACAAATTAGGTGCCCTCCTGTCTCGACCATGTTTTCTCCACTGAACCATTAATTGTAATGATGTGCATCTGAAACATGCTCCTTCAGAGAAACCCTATTCCCAAGCTTTGGAGCAGACTGACCTTAGGCTCTAGGAGCAACATAGATAAGCTGCACAGAGAATGTTACCTTGTACCGGAGAACACAATAGGCCCCACGCACTGCTTTGCCCTGCTCCCAAACAGTAAATTTTCTGTGGAAAGACAAGGAAAATACAAGTATGTTGTCATGGTAATACCATCTACGTGGAAAGGTCATGAACAATGTGGTCCCTATCACATGTGGGGGCTGGACAAGTGTATCATATGTTATTCCAAATTGTATTTATGCAGCTACTTCTGTTGTCTCGGGGCTCTCTCGTGCAACAGTGTTTGCACGCATGCATCGTGGGGTGCTGAGACCCAGTCATGTGACTGTAATAAACGTTGTTCTTTGACCTCGTGACTGGCTATTTCCATTTCTTTGTAGTAAGCCTCATTTTTGGTCTTTCCGATGGTGCCCAAACATGGACCCTCCCATTGATGTCCATTCGTTGTTGGCCGAAGACGAGGCTGTCGGATCAAGATCAGTGAGTACAGGGGGCCCCTGCACAAGAGACGTGTTTCATCGCAGTCTGCTACACCTTATCTCTGGCTGATTGCAGCGCCTAGAGGCCATCACGGCGAGGGTTCCAGAATCGAGGCTTGTTTTGTTTGAGGGAATCGCCAGCCACAACGATTGTTCCTTTGGACTTGATTGGCCAGGTAAGACTGTGATTTTAGTATGCCTGGTAAGTTGTCATCCTGTTTAGCAATGTTTTGTTGCTGAGGAAGACAATCTAGTAACTTCGAACATAGTCAACCCACATCATCCGAAGGGTCGTATGACATGTACGTGGGCTATGGCCTAGGCGCTATTGTATTTAATGATATTTGACATCAACAAACCAGACATGCTCCAGACCTTCAATGGCTAGTGTTGGGTAGTTTTGAGCTGGCCAGAATAAAATATTTGGAATATGCATTATTGCGTAAGAAAGCTAAACCAGCTGCATTTGATGCCATTAGAGATTGGAAGAAGTAAGTGAATAAGTGACTCAAAAGTAGAGAGAAACACGCACAAAGACATATGACAAATGCTGAGAAGGCCTTAGTACATGACCAGCAGAAACAAGCAGAGGCCATTATAAGCATGGATAGGGCTTTTCAATTAGATGTGCAGAAAATATACCCATCACAAGATTTACATGTATCGGACAAATTGTTGAATAAGTTATTGAATGAGCGCAGGTCTGATTCAGGAACTGATTCAACTGCACCACCTCCTTATGTATCTCCTCCCGCATCTGCACCCGTTACGATTGTAGCGATTGCTGCTATACCAGTCATACAACTGCACCGATAGCGGTATTCCCTCCACCGCCTAGTACGAATGATTTGTTTCTACTTTCATAGCCGGCTTCTTTCACTCCACTTCCAGTGCATGATGTGATTGACACTAATTCAAGAATAGTGACACGTAGTACAATAAGTGCAGAGAAAAAGAGGGAATGGCGTGAATGGGCTGAGACGTACATGGAGGGGGTGATGAGACAGCTGAAGTAAGTGCAATGTATTAGACCATGGGGACATTCCAGAGCAGAAGATATTGATAGAGCGAATAGGGGTATATCTTGCTGAAATATGGAGTGATATGACGGGTTCGGCCATTCTGCAAGAATTGCGAGATTAGAATTTCTTGTCTCGCTCGAGAGATACTGCGATGAAAGTATACCAGCATGTCGCGAAATTGTTTATATATAACAGGGAACTTGATTGTTTACATAAAAATGAATTGGATAGGGATAAGCAACAAACATTGTACGTGCAGAAATGATTTTTGCCTCCGTTGAAACCCATTAGTGAGGAAATGAGTATTTGCACGAGAGATGAGCTGAGATGGATTTCAGATGTTTCCATTTCCCCTACTGAAGTACATGATATGTTTAGTCAGTATACACCGGCTATGCAGCCGAAGGTGTTACAAGTGATGGTTGAGTATTCACAAGATGAATGCATGAAGAGGTACATGTGTTGTCCTGCGGATATGATGGTGATTTATAAAAGGGCATTTTCACCTGACACTGCATTAATTTCTTTGTCACTCGATCTGGCTCTATTGCTTAATAAACGTTTAGAACTCCCTACTGTCCAATTGCCTATGAGAGAGGTACATATGACATTGGTCCAGAAAGTAGATATTCCAGCTGTGGGGCAGACATCTGCCTCCACTATTCCAGTGCATTATATTTCACCATTTGTTCACATTACTTTTTTGAGACAGGAAGTGAATACTATTAAGCAGTCTATTTCAGACATTAGGAAGAATCCTACAGGGTTCTACAAGGAGATAGAATCCGTTTTAAATGTGTCTGTTTTCACCCTTGGAGATATCAACCTATTGTTTCCTGTGATCCTACCCGCAGATTTATGGAAGCAGATTAGGACCGTGGACGATCCAGCAGGGATGGGCGATACCTGGGATGTCTTAGCACAAGCTGATGGGGCTAAGAAAGCAGGTGAGAAACCGCCTCAGGTTATATTGATGTTGCCAAATCATATAGTGACCAAACTAAAAACTCTGGTGCCCGAGAAAAGGAATATATTGGATAAACTGACAGCATGCATTCAAGGAAAGACTGAGGTTGCAACTGAGTTTTTCAACAGGTTTGAACAAGTGTTTTCGGATTTTAGTGGGCAAAATTTGAGCACCGAGCCAGGGAATTGATTATTCGTTGACAAATTTGTATGGGGATTGTTGCCTGACATTCAAACTCTGATCATGACATCTGAGAGTGCATGGCAAGCAAAATCACAACCCGAAGTACTGCATATGGCCCAGTATTATGAGACTAGGGTAAATACTGAGAAAGAGAAAGTGGAGAAGAAGAAGGGTGATCTAAAGACTAGATTCCTTTTGCAGCAGATAGCAAGAGGATCAAGGGGTGGGAATACGCAACCAAGAGGTGAGTTTGCGCCACAAATGGGAGCACAAATGGGTCCTGTACACATGAACCAGTGTGCGTATTGTAGACAAGAGGGTCATTGGAGGGCACAGTGTCCATCCCTCCAACAGAGAACTAATGGTACAGACCTGGTTTTCATCACCGAAACTTGGTTCTCTGACGACTTTGCCCCGATCGCCAATGAAGCCTTCCCCCTGACTACTCCCTCATCCCACTTAACCGTCCCTCTAGAGGTGGAGGAAAAGCATTTGTCTTCAAGTCTCACCTCCACGCCTCAATCACCGACAACCAACCCTGCATTCCTGCCTGCAAATCACTCCTCGTTAAACTATCCCTCTCCCCGTCACTCTCACACAGCTTCCTAATAATCTACAGACCCCCTGGCTATGATAGACAATTCTCAAACAACCTCTGCGACTCTATTGCCACCCTCCAACTAAACCATCCCAACCTCACCCTTCTTGGAGACTTCAACATATGGCTCGACATCCCCACCAACCCTATGACACACTCTCTGGTTGACGGCCTAGACGCAATTAACCTCCAACCCCACATAAACGGCCCGACTCACTATAAAGGACACACTCTTGATGCCATCTTTAGCTCCCACAACCAGATACATCTAAACCTCCCCACCCCTATCATCTGGTCCGCTCATTTCATTGTTTCCTTCGCCATTCTCTCACCCAAGTCCCTTCCACTATGTGAATCAGAACCTCCGAAGCTACGCAAATGCTGGAAAAAACAAACAATCGTTCCTGACCTAGCCGACGCACTCCTCCAATCTCCACCATCCACCGGCCAACTCAATAATCAATTAACCCCCAAGGCCTTTGACTCATGGCTCAACTCCTCACTAATGTGGCTCACACCCTCCTGTAAACCATCAGCCCGCCGTGGCCGGTTCCCTAGATGGTTCACACCTGAGCTTAAAACCACTAAACAACTATATAAATACCTAGAACGCAAATGGCAGAAAGACAAATCCCAGGAGAACGGTACCACCTTGGCCCGACACCTTCCTCAGTACAAGGCCGAAATCCGGAAAGCAAAAAAAGCCCACTACAACTCCCGAATCCTAAACTGTAAAAAACCCCAGCAAAGAACTTCACAAAATCATCTCCAAATTCACCAAACCAGCATGCACTACGACCGTCCCGACTCCCTCCCAGTCACTGTGCGACTCACTCTCTCTCCAATTTTTTTATGCCACGGCTCTGGAAAGAACAAATGCTCTAAACACCAAAGTGGCTCTCTTACATCCTCCAGGCAACCCTCCCCTGTTCCGGCCAACCCACCGCCTGAGACCACTACGCAACCAACATTCGAATCCTTTAGTCCAATATCACCAGACCAATTTCTCAAACTTCTCTCTGCCCGCAAACCATCCAGCTCTCCCTTAGACCCTTGCCCAGCCACAACCCTCAAAGAAATATTCACTTCCACATGCGCAGGACAACACGCAAGATCCATCATAAATGACTCCCTTTCGTCGGGCATCTTTCCCGACGCATTCAAAACGGTTCATGTCAAACCTCTATTAAAAAAACCTTCTCTCGACCCCCTCGAGCCCAAAAACTACCGCCCCATCTCAAACACGAGGTTCCTTGCCAAAACTCATTGACCGAACCGCCTACTCCCAACTAAATGCCTTTGTCGAGGCCAACAATCTCCTAGACCCCGCACAATCAGGTTTCAGAGTCCGTCACGGAACCGAAACCACCCTAACCTCAATCTGGGATGACCTCAAAATAACGTCCGACTCCGCGGGATGCGCTGCATTAATTCTTCTTGACCTATCCGCAGCCTTCGACACGATCAATCACATAATCCTCCTTGACTGCCTCCACTCCCTAGGAATTTGTGGAACCGCTCTTAAATGGATAGCTTCATTCCTCAAAGATAGATAACAAATAACGATACTCTCCACCTATTCCTCCCAAGCCCAACCAGTCGACACGGGAGTCCCACAAGGTGCATGCCTATCTGCCCTCCTGTTCAATCTCTACTTGATCACCCTCCCACCAATAATTCGCTGACACAACATCCTGTGTTACAACTACGCTGACGACACTCAACTAATCCTAAAACCAACTCCCGACCTGACCTCACCTCCTGCCTCCTTGACATAGAGCTCTGGATTACCCAAAGCCACCTCTTGTTAAACCCCTCCAAAACTGAAATCATGGTATGTGGCAACTCCGAACTTCTTCCAGACCCACTACCCTGGCCATCCGCCATGGGCAACCCACTGACCCCCTCTAACGCAGTAAAAAACCTTGGATGCACGCTTGACTCTGACCTAACACTCTCGCGCCAAGTCAACAACGTCTCAAAGTCATGCCACTACCACCTTAAAACCCTTAAGCGCATCTTTCCATATCTCTCCTTTCCCAACAGACTCTCCGCGGTCCAATCAATTGTTATATCATGACTCGACTACGCAAACCCCCTCTACCTCGGACTCCACGCATACCAACTGAATAAACTTCAAAGGGCACAAAACGCCACAGCTAAACTGCTACTTGCGGTCGGCCCAAGGCCCTTAAGACTCTGCACTGGCTTCCAGTCGCCCGAAGGGTGACCTTCAAAACCTTATGCATCTCCCATCGAGCAGTGCATAAAACCAGACCTCAATATCTTCAAAACAAGCTAAAACCCTATCACCCTCAACGCACTCTAAGATCAAGCTCTGCCGGCCTCCTAATCATCCCTAAGACAAACTCAGTCAGGTTAGGCGGATCATCATTCTCAGCCTTGTCCCCCACACTGTGGAATGCACTCCCACCCCACATCCGCCTTACTGAGGATCTAATGTCTTTCCGCAAACTGCTGAAAACCTGGCTCTTCCCCTAGAACCGACCCGTACGCGAAATGACCTAAACAGAGTAAAAGCACCTCAATGACACCAACCCAACAAACTACCAGATGTGAGAACTGACATCTAATAACCACTAATATATAAACTGAAAAGACAAACAGAACAGAATGAGTAAAGTAGAGCAAAGCAGAGAAGTGAATAATAAGAATAAAACGTACAAAACAGATTTAAATCAATGAAATGGATATAATCCATGACGAATGAATGGAGTGAATGGAGTGGATGAAATCGATAGAACCGACGAAACATGTGAAACGGATGAATGCGCTGACCAGATGAATGCAGTGAGCAGATGAGTGTGTAGATCGGATTAGTGTGTAGATATGAGGAGTGTATAGAACGGATGAATATGTTGAACGGATGAGTCTGTAGAGCGGCTGGATGTGCAGAATGGATGAATGCATAGAGCAGATAAGTGCGTAAGTACAGAGATGTGCGTAGATTGCAGAAGTGCGTAGAGCAGATGAGTGTGTAGACAGAATTACTGCAGAAAAATTTGAAGAACGCTGAGAAGATGAGTGTGTAGAGCGGATGAGTGTATAGAGCGGATGAGTGTGTGGAGCGTATGAGTGTGCAGAGCGGATGAGTACGTAGAGCAGATGAGTGTGTAGAGCGGATGAGTACGGAGAGCGGATGAGTGCGGAGAGCAGATGAGTGCGGAGAGCGGATGAGTACGGAGAGCAGATGAGTGCGGAGAGCGGATGAGTGCGGAGAGCGGATGAGTGCGGAGAGCGGATGAGTGCGGAGAGCAGATGAGTGCGGAGAGCGGATGAGTGTGTAGAGCGGATGAGTGTGCAGAGCAGAAGAGTGGATAGAGCGGATGAGTGTGGAGAGCAGATGAGTGCGGAGAGCGGATGAGTGCGGAGAGCGGATGAGTGCGGAGAGCGGATGAGTGCGGAGAGCAGAGGAGTGCGGAGAGCGGATGAGTGTGTAGAGCGGATGAGTGTGCAGAGCAGAAGAGTGGATAGAGCAGATGAGTGCGGAGAGCGGATGAGTGCGGAGAGCGGATGAGTGCGGATAGCGGATGAGCGCGGAGAGCGGATGAGCGCAGGGAGTGGATGAGTGCGGGCACGGATGAGTGCGGAGAGCGGATGAGTGTGGAGAGCGGATGAGTGCGGAGAGCAGATGAGTGCGGAGAGCGGATGAGGGCGTAGAGCAGCTGAGGGCAGAGAGTGGCTGAGGGCAGAGAGTGGCTGAGGATGGATGAGTGTGAGGGCGGATGTGCGCCGGGAGTGACTAGATGGGACGAGTGCCTAGAGGGGACAAGTGCGTAGAGGGGACGAGTGTGTAGAGGGGATGAGTGCGTAAGGGAGGACGAGTGCGTAGATGAGAAGAGTGCGTAGATGAGAAGAGTGCCTAGAGGGGACGAGTGCGTAGATGAGTAGAGTGCGTAGATGAGTAGAGTACATAGATGAGAAGAGTGCGTAGATAAGAAGAGTGCGTAGATGAGTAGAGTGCGTAGATGAGTAGAGTGCTTAGATGAGTGGAGTTCGTAGATGAGTAGAGTGCGTAGATGAGAAGAGTGGGTAGGGGAGAAGAGTGCGTAGAGGAGAAGAGGGCGTAGAGGAGAAGAGTGCGCAGAGGAGAAGAGTGCGCAGAGGGGAAGAGTGCACAGAGGGGAAGAGTGCGCAGAGGGGAAGAGTGTGCAGAGGGGACAGGCACGCAGAGGGGACGGGTATGCAGAGGGGACAGGCGCGCAGAGGGGATGGGCACACAGAGGGGACGGGTGCGTAGATGAAATGGGTGCGTAGATGGGACAGGTGCGTAGATGGGACGGGTGCGTAGATGGGACGGTTGCGTAGTATCTGGAGCGAAGGAGTGCCGTACCAGGAGCAAAGAAGTGCTCGGAACAAATGGACGTGCTGCGTAGAGCAGACGAGTTGCATAGAACGGAGGATGATGTAGAGCTTGTGTGGTCCAGACTGGTGCGCGCGGGACGGACTAGAACGCGCAGGGCGAACTGGAATGCATGAGGGCGTGGAGCGGACCGGAATGTAGGGAACAGACTTGGTGCATAGAATGGATAAGGTGCATGGAACGGATGTTGTGAAGTACATAGGATAGTTTGGAATGCTGAAAACGTTCAAATGACCACATAACCCACCATATGCTTACTCTCTCCTTTACACCACCACTCAACTAGAACACAGAGATACTATGACACCATTCAGTATAACTGTTCTCATACCAACAACCACCACATACTCCACATCACTCTATGTAAGTGAGTGAGTGAGTGTTTCACATCCCCAGCCAGGCGTACTCCTCAGGCCTAATGCAGCCACATTCGGTCTGGATAAATCCTGCCAGAACTAACACGTATTCCTGACCCCGCAACCACCACACCTACCGCTAAGAAGCAGCTATTACATGCTCAAGCTGCACACATACCTGGTGCTCACACGCACCTTTGACTCTCCCTACTCCCTCTACTGATCTGAACTTCGGTTCCTAAGGGCGTTCAACCTACCAGCGCCTTCAGACCATACCAATGGTATATAAGGCGCTATATAAATGCAAAATAACATAACATATGGTACGATGGGGAGGCGATCGAGGGGTCGCCCAGGTATTGTGGGTCCTGGTAGATACCAATTTGCGAAGAATCAACAGATTCAACCGTAAGATACAAATGTGAATAGCCAGGGAGTTCTGCAACAAGATACAAGTAGTGGGAATGTTTTTGCTAATCCTACTCATGCCTATTTCACTGAAGATTTTACATCTGACGATGTTTTGTATCACTAGGACAGCCCGAAGCAGGGTCTGGAACTGATACTTATTCCCGTTGATCAAAAGGGGCCCTATGTTGAAATCAAGGTGGGGAATAGGGAGCATATCTATTTAGTAGATACAGGAGCACAGACGTGTTCCATTGACCATCTGAAGGTTCCAGATATTCCACTGTCAGGGCAGAGTAATGTTTCCGTAGGGTTTTCCGGTACGTCAGTGGTTCGTCCGGTCTCTCGGCCGGTACCGATTCCATTAGGGCCATTCACTGACTCATGTCCATTTTTGTTGATGACAAATTGCGTCAAAAATGTGTTGGGATTAAATTTGTTGAAGAAACTGAATGCTTTGATTTATTGTTCTCTGTATGGAGTGTATTTGACGATCCCTCCCAAACCAAATTCTGCTTCGGAATTTTTGTCATTGCCATTGCCCAGTGAGTTGAGTAGGGTTCCTGCACACTTGTGGGTGGTGAATGATAATGATGTTGGGATTCTTAACGTTGAACCAGTTCGGATAACTTTAAAGTCAGGTATTACACTGCCACATTTTCCACAGTACAAAATATCAGTAGAGGGGGAGCGTGCTTTGAAAAGTATTGTTTTGGATTTTATACACAGATGTGTGACTGAAGAGATCTCTGGGAGTTTGTGTAATAGCCTGATTTTACCTGTTTATAAGAAAGGAGACAATGCTTTACCGTACCGTTTTGTGATCGATTTGCGTGCCATTAACAAGATTGTTACACCACACATCCCGATTGTGCCTGATGTTACCACTATTATGACTATGATTCCAGCTACAGCCACACATTTTAGTGCTATTGATTTGAACAATGCTTTCTTTAGCATTCCTGTACACCCTGATAGTAGATACCTGTTTGAGTTTTCTTTAGGGGGACGCTCTTTCACATTTAAGCGTGTTCCTCAGGGTTATACTGAGAGTCCCAGCATATGCAATAGGGCATTGAAAGAACAGCTTCATATGCTTGAGTTGCCATCCACTTGCACGTTGCTGCAGTGCATTGATGATCTGCTTATTGCTGCAGAATCTGAGGACGCTTGCAAGCAGCATACGGTGCTGCTGCTTATTCATTTGGCTTAACATGGACACAAGGCTTTGCTGAAGAAGTTTCAGTATTGTCGACAGGAGATTGCCTATGTAGGCTATCTCCGGTCAAAGGAGGGAAGGCATCTGACACCTGAACGTATACAAAGCATCTCTGACATATCTGTTCCAAATACACAGAAGGAAGACAGAGCTTTAATTGGCATGGCTTCATATTGTAGACAGTGGATCCTGAATTTTTCACTTCTGTTTATACCTATGCTATTACTGACAAAGAAGGATGTTCTTTTGCCTTTGCTTTTGATCTGCCCAAAGCTGCGTTGCGCTCAGCGCCAGTATTGGGCACACCAAATTATGAAAGGACTTTCGTTCTATATATGTATGAGAGAGAAGGTTGCGCTTTGGCTGTATTGACACAGGAACATGGGGGAAAGAGCAGACCGTGCAGCTATTTTTCCTCCACGTTAGACCCTGTTGCATGCGCTTTCTCGAAATATTTGAGAGCTGCAGCGGCTGCTGCTGCATCCGTAAAACAGTGAGGGTATGGTTTTAGGTCACTCTTTAACCGTGATGGTACCTCACTCTGTTGATGTTCTACTAAACAGAACACAGACTCAGCATCTCACATCTGCTCGACTAACGAGATATGAGTTGATTCTATTTGCACACACATCCAAATTAAGAGATGCTGTACTTTGAATCCCACAGAACTTTTGCTGTCTCCCCAGGAGGTAAACCGCATTAATACCATACCCCATGATTGCCTATATGTCACGGAACAAGAGACAAAAGGCAGAATTGATTTGAATGATACACCTTTGAATTCTCCGGATGGGGGAGCTATTTTGTGATGGTTCCTGATTTAAGCTGCCTGATGGTACCTCCACTGCTGCCTATGCAATTACATTAAACACTATTGCTGAGAGGAGAAAGATACTGCATAATTCCGCTCAGGCTGCGGAAATTGTTGCATTGACTAAAGTCTGCAAAATTTCTGAAGGGCTTCGCATAAACATTTATACTGACTGCCAGTACGCGTTTGGTGTGGTTCACAATTATGGGTTGAGAGGGGATTTTTAACATCACACGGCACTAAAATCCAAAATGATATTCTGATAGTACAATTGTTATCGGCATTAGCACTTCCTACGCAGTTAGCGATAATGAAATGCGCAGCGCACCAGAAAGTGATGGATGACATAGGAAAGGAAACGCTTTTGCTGATAGAATTGCCAAACAGACTGCTTCCGATCCACACTCAAGAATGTATGTGTTAGATTCGGCTAGATGGGTTACTGACACCAGTACGATGGAGGAGGGGGTCAATAGTGTGAAAGAAATTCAGGCTGAAGCAACAGCAGAGGAGATTAGAAAATGGGTGAGGGTCCGGCTGGATTAGATGTTGAGGGTTGTTGGGTGGACAATGAGAAACAAAAATGGATGCTGCCCAATGCTTATGTGACTGCTGCAGTGACTATGGCTCATGGTCTCGCACACATATGTGCAAAGAAAATATGCCAGCATTTAGATCACGTATAGCACAACGACAATATCCCGAATATTGCTGAACGCCTGGTGCAGAACTGCATGATATGTTTACAACACAACATTGGTAAGGGAACGCCAACACCAAAGGGTAGTTTTGGACCTTCCTCCATGCCATTTGAAGTGATTCCTTATGATTTTATCGAGATGGAACACCGCCAAAACTATAAGTACGTGTTAGTTGTGATTTGTGCCTTCAGTAAATGGTATGAGGCTTTCCCACTAAAAGATAACACTGCTATGTCTACAGCCAAAGCCATGTCAAAAGGAATATTTTCCTAGGTTTGGCCTGCCGAGAGTCATTTGGTCCGACAACGGATCGCACTTTATCGCTGATGTCATTCTGCAAATATGTGCAGGATTACAGATTGATAAACGTTTTCACTCAGCAAGACATCCTCAGAGTGCCGGTTTGGTGGAACGCCACAACAGTATTTTGACATATAAATTAGCCAAGGGGTGTGCTCCCAGTAATTTGAAATGGCTTTATGCTTTACCAATAGCCTTACTTTCAATGGGAACATCCGCACAGTCAAAAACAGGACTTTCGCCATAAGAAATTGTCATATGAAGGGCTGCAAATGTATGGAATGCACCAAGACCTAAAAAGTTGGCCGAATTTGAGTATCCATTATTGTCAGACTATTGTGACCAGTTGACTCAAAACCTGCGTTTGATTCACCAACAGGTTCGAGCAGCCTTGCCAGAAGAATATGAGGGTCCAGGCCATCAAATTAGGCTTGGAGACTTTGTGTTATTGAAGAACTTTGAGAGGAAGACGTGCCTTGCACCTCACTGGAAGGGGCCTTATCAAGTGTAATTGGCCACGCAGACAGTGGTACGTGTGACTGGAAAGCGACATTGGATACACGCGACACACGTGAAACGAGTGCCACTGCCTTTGCCTCTCGAAACATGTGAAAAGAAAGAAATTGAACATCATGTGCCTGTCCTGATTGACACCAAGAGTGATACGAAACAACTTCCTGAGTCTGTGGGGCTTGGGAAAACCGTTCTTTCTTCTTCCTCTCCATCGACTGACATTTGTTCTGCAGAGATCATCGACAATCCTTTGTTCATTGATCATTCTGTACCTGGAGCTTTGAGGTACAATCTTCGTCCACGAACTCGGTTCTTAGTTCAGGGATTGACATTACGTTTTGCAATAGAATAGGAAAGTGTGGTATGAATACTGCACCCACGAGAAACCAACGCTGTGGCATTACCTCATCATTCCCCTTCAGACAAGATAAGGGGCAGGAAGCAGCAAATAAAACTTCAAGCAAGACTGGCCAAGTGGTCAGGAACCACCAACGGATGAATTTATAGAGCCTATCATTGAGGCTTCTTAATGGACGCTGAAGGACTATGCCCGTGTTTGGGGCTGCTCATAAAAATGAGGACCATGTACATTTCCAGACTGATGGGACTGTATACCAAGGGCCATGGTCCCCGAGGATAAAATGGATAATAGTTCTGGTGATAACCTGTGGTATGGTCGCATTGATACCTGTACTATGGTACTTGGAGAGTGCACATCCACTCGATACTCTATTGCCAACTAGTAGTGCATCCACTATGTCTCCCCTACACATGTATGAACACACTCTTCCTCCGCGTGACCTCAGTCATAGAGGGGTTATCATAACAACACCCTCATAATGATCATGAATGCCACACATGCTATACTGAATAAAATTAATTGTTGGGTTTGTTCACATCTGCCACAGCATGGCAAGAAAGGGATACGTTGGTATATTCATCCTCTCCCTCTGTCCACTGCATGTTATGCTTCATTTAGGCCACTGTTCTTTGGATGATAGAATGACGGTGCCACTGGTAATTTTATGGTACAAACGTTAATGAATTTGATTGATTGGTTTTGTTGCCTTTAGGATGTTAGTTGTTTGCAAACAAAAGCACACTCAATACTACATCTGCTTAGCATTCTGACAAATATTCCCGACCCTATCAGTCAATGATCTCTTTCAAAATAACTCCAATGGGGAATAAGGAAGTTGCTCCTCCATCATACACCATTAATCATGATCCTGATTCTGTCCCATTTTGCTTATGAAAGGAAAATTCCCGACCTTTGGCCTTGCATGATAAATGCATGAACACAGCTGTTCTGATAAAAGAGGATAGGCCTCTGTATATAGGGGATTCTATTTACTTTGTTTGTGGGAGTGAAGCTTATCCTTGGCTACCGAAAGACTGGAAGGGTACATGTTATTTGGGAATACTTTTACCCGGGGTATATATCACTTATAGCGCCAATATATTGAAACTCATCCTAGGAGGGAAGCAGAAGGTGATACTCCCCTGCAGGTATTGGGGGATATTGCTAAATCAATGGTTCCATTCTGGGGACAGATAATCAACTCTCAAGACATTAGGAAATTGGCTAGGATACTGGAGGAAAATATCAATGAGACTACTGATATTATGTTCAATATGACATTGGAACAAAAGGCTATTAGATTAGTGGCCCTTCAGAATACAATGGTTTTAGATGTCATCCTGGCTTAGTGTGGTGGTGTATGCAAAATGGTCGGGTCCCCATGTTGCGTTTACGTACCTGACTCCGCCCCCACCATTTTCCAAGCAATCGAGAGACTACACATTCTGGGTTCAGAAGTACATATTCCTTGAGGGGACTGGGATCTCAGTACATGGTTCGGTAGTTTGCTACAAACTTGGGGTTGGAAGATATTTTTTGTTCTAGCTATTGTCCTTAGTAGAGTACTGTTTTGCTGCAGCTGTATACACTGCTTACCTGCCCTGGGTTCTATGTTAGGGGATTGTTGTGCACGTACAATGGTCAGATTGAAACCGAGCCCACACTTGCCTGTACATGTCACTAATGCACTGATCATGCAGGACATTTCTATTGAAGAGTTCATGGCCATCAGTGTCTGTCATAGTGATGATTCGGGGTGTTCTGATGACGGCACTGCATCCTGGTTATCTGAGGATGCCATGTTTGGATGATGCTTTTGGCTTAGGCCAAAAGGAGGGCTTGTGAAAATATACTCAGTTTAGAGGCCTATAAGGTATGTATATTGGCCTAAGCACATTCGCATCACACTACAAATATTTTGCTGCAAAAATGATGGCCACATTGCATTTTGTTTTATCCGCCATCTTGGCTGCATTGTTCGGTTCCCTGCTCATTCTGTGTTTTTCACTCTGAATGCAGTAGAAGTAGAACTTCTAGACAGTAGAAGACCGCGGCATGAACTTTCTGACACTTATGAGACAGCAATGCACATTCTGCTGAGCGTGTTGTTTGTCTTACACTGTAGAACCTTGAAGTCCTTGCATAAGCATAGCTAATCTACAAGTTAGGTGCCCTCCTATCTTGATCATGTTTTCTCCACTGAACCATTAATTGTAATAATGTACACCTGAAACATGCTCCTTCAGAGAAACCCTATCCCCAAGCTTTGGCACAGACTGACCGTAGGCTCTAGGAGCAACATAGATAAGCTGCACAGAGAATGTTACCTTGTACCGGAGAACACGATATGCCCCATTGCACTGCTTTGCCCTGCTCTCAGACAGTAAATTGTCTGCGGGAAGACAGGGATAATGCAAGTATGTTGTCATGGTAATACCATCTACATGGAAAGGTCATGAACCCTGCGGTCCCTATCACATGTGGGGGCTGGACAAGTGTATCGTATATTATTACGAATTTTATATATGCAGCTACTTCAGGTGTATCGGGGCTCTCTCCAGCCACAGTGTTTGTACGCATGCATCGTGGGGTGTTGAGACCCAGTCATATGACTGTAATAAACTTTGTTCTTTGACCTTGTGACTGGCTATTTCCATTTCTTTGTAATAAGCCTAATGTTTGGACTTTCACAGACTCCCAGACCTTATTATGCTAATTTGTGGGTACTTTGTGTTCTCAGCCTAAGTTACCAGGGTAATCCAGACGTGGATCAGAGAGGGTGATCTGATCCTGAACCATGCTAACATGCTAAAACTATCACATTATATACTGAAATTGCGATATATAGACTTGAATGACTTCAAAATAGTGCAGTTTGTAGAAGAAGCAAGAACAGATTGGGTGATATTGGATCTCTTTTCTCCATTGGTTACATCTGCACTCTTGGAGGCAAGTGCTGCGTTTCTCCCACTGGGATTTGAACTTGCTAAAGAACTTACCAAAGAGGAGCCAAAAACCACTGATGATGGCAACCGAGTTCCAATTCCTCAAAATGGGTTGAGATCTAGGGAAGAGAACGTGATCTCTGTGGCCGCTGAGTGCAAGAAAAAGGTCCCTGCTGTAAGAGGATTCAATTCAACACTACAGCTAAGTCAATGCCTAGTCTGGGATACTGAATGGAAACCCTTATTGATATATCTTTATGTCCAGTTCATGAGTTCTGGATGACTACCCCTATATAACACCCCTCTCTTGGAATCCCCCTGACCCCACTGAGCCAAGAAGTAGTTCTGTTTTGCAAGTTTAAAAGGTTTATTTGAAAAAAAAATTAACAGTATATATATATATATCACACTTTTATAATGAATTAATAATAGAATATCACACTTAATCTGAGCAGCAATCAATAATGGATAATCTGGCACTAGCACACTTCTTTATAATCAATGATGAGTGGGTATAGGATGGATAAGAAAGCAACAATACTTTTATGGTTTCAAATAGATGCAATGTGGAGTGAAAATGCAGTACAGAAAATAACTTGATAGGATTTCAGCAAAATACAATGTAATCACTTTCTTGGACAATTCACCCCCCCCCCTTTATGCAATGTAAGGAGATGAAGAGGAGAAGAGGAGCTCACAGTTCTTAGGAATGCAATCAAATAGAATTCAGTTCAATTCCCCCCCAGCAGCTTATACAACAGATAGGAGTTTTGAAACACAGGCAAAATGCTTTGAATATGGTGACAATGCAGTGAGAAATATGCTGAAAATGCTTTTAATTCCCTTCAGGAGGTTCAGGGTGAGTGGTATCTAGTTAATATTAGTTCAGGCTCACTCTAGCAATGATTCAGGGATGGTTCTTAAGAGGCAAACGAAATTTAGCAGTTCAGGCAAAAGCAGCTATCTTTTTACAAGTAAAGAAATCGGGCCCAATCGCAAATCGCGGCAAAATCGCGAATGCGTGAATCGTGATTGCGGAGAGAGTATAAGGAGTAGGAAGTCGGTTCTAGGCTTGTTGGAAAGGTAAGATTCTAAGCTTTCAGAGGAAAGTTAAACCAAGTTCCTAGCCCAAACGGTTACGGAGTTATGAACGATTTTGTGAAGGTTGTTTTTCGGATTTGAAATTTTAAAAGTTCAAAGCGACAGGTTACAGCTTGCAGCTAGAAAATGACAGGTGACAGCTTTGCAGCTGCAGAATTGACAAATGACAGTGGTGCAGCTTTACAAAATAACAAGTGACAACTTCTAGGAGGCAGTTCTGGTTAGATTAAAATAGTTTGGATTAGATTATTTTAACTAAGAGATTGGTTCTGCACAGTTCTGCTAGGTACTCACAATATATTTTTGAAATAGGCCCGCCACGGATCTGGTCAGGTTTTGGACTGGACTCCGGTTCTGGTCTCGGCACTTCACAGTGATCTGGGTCAGCTCTCCATACCTACTCCAGTAAATTCCCATATCTCTAGCTTAAACACAGAGTATGTGGTGACAATAAATAGCGGGGTTTTGCCCTAGAACATCACACAAATTGGAGTTTGGGCTTGAAACGAAGGTACATTTTTTAAATTAAGACTCTCAAAGTTATACATTCCTGTCATTTGATTACAAAGAGTTATCAGTATTTTTATAAACTATATATTTTGCTTTCAATTCAGTTCTCAGAGTGTTGGAGTCTGCCTCCAAGACTTGGGTGGGTCAGAAACCATGCCTCTGCTGGCAGGCAGGCCTTTGTTGACAGGAAACAGTCAAAATCAACATATTCTATTCAAGTGCAAGAGCCTATTGTGTGGTCTCTGGGAGGCTTAGGTCAGCAGACCAGAGGGTCACTTTGCATTTGGTTATTATGACCATGTGATATCCTGGGCTGTGGTGTGAATCTCTTGAGGTGAGAGGGTTTCCCAGGCTTCTGGCCTCTGGGAACAGCAGGTGGCTAATTTTTGATTAAAATGCGGCCTTTGAAGTTAGCTGATTCAAATTCCTTCGTCAGCAACTGCACTCAGTTCTCCTGTTAGAGTTTAGACCGCTAGCGCCGCCTTGAGGATTTTGTTGGTACTGCATCCATTTTTGGGATCTTCCTTGGATTAATGCATTCCAAACAGGAATGGTTCTTACATGGTAGTAAATAATCCTTGCTTAACATTGTTTTGATGGGGCTCCTTACAGTAAAATGGTTATGTGGAACCCCACAAAAGGGTTGAATCTTTAAAGTGGTCCAATGAGCCACGATTTCAGCAACTTTTTGACATCAGTAAAGGTGGATTTTGTTAACAAAGATCTTTCTTTACACTGGAGGGTGGCAAGTTAGATAACCATTTTGGTGTGCGCACAAACTGCGTGGTTCTCCTGGATTCTGGCGCATATGTGGGCTTTTTGGCCATCTTGGATTTTCTAAGCCCACAGCACCAAATGTTGCAGCATGATAGCTCAAACGTGGGTCAGGACACCCAACACTGCAATCAGAAAGGAAATATACCAGCACATAAGAATAAACTTTGATACAGTGGTCCCAAATACGTGCAGAAATGTTAGGTACCATAATGGATCGCTTCTAATCACAAGACCTAGGCATACCAAACTCCATGCCCCTGTAGTAGATTAGCAATCAGGAGAAGATCAGTTTACTCCTTTGATGTGTTGTTCATGGAACACGAGAGGTTTTCCCTATTTGTTTACAGAAGGAAACTCGGAATTACAGAAATATGACATAATATAGTTCCAGGAGACGTGGATGCGAATGGTCCCACTGTGTGACCGCTACTTAGCCTATCTAAGCCCATACTTTCAGTCCAAGCCATCCGTCCATCATCGGGGCTGCTGACTCTAGTTAAATCTGCATGTAACTTCAAACTGCTGGAAGTATTGAATCCAAACTCCTTCACCCAGATTTTTATCATGACCGATACAGTGAATAATGCGACGAGGCAAACTCTTCTGACAATTTTCAATATATACTGGAATCCAGCAGGATTCAATGATACTCTGTTTATTGAAACTATACTGTCTGCCATAGACGGCATACATGCCCGCTTCAAATATCTGGACATACTACTGTGTGACAACCTGAATATCCACTACTTTGGGAGAAACAGGTTTCTTGTGCCACGGCACATGTGCTCAAGGAGAGCTTTTTTGTGGCTGAAACAACTTCAAGCGTGCTCCATTTTTCTCTTAAATGGTCAACTGCCTGAGGACATGCCGCCGGCTCCTAAATGGCAAAAAGGCAAATCGTTAGCCTAATTAGACTACATCTTTGCCTCTCTGGAAATGATTCTAGTGTTAGCTGCTCTGAAGGTTACCCACATGGAAAACAGCGACCATTGCTTGGTGAGCTTGACATGGAAAGGAAACCAAAGAATTGCTTAACTTTCCAAAATGATATCTCTCTAACGGGAAAAATAGGCTCTGAATAAGACCATTTGATGTACATGTGATGGCAGAAAAGTATATGTCAAAGTCCGAACTCGGTTTCTAGATGCAGGAATATGACTGGGCGCAGGAGTCGTATAGAATCTCAGAAGTGAAAAGACCGAAAATGATTGACAAGAATGACCATGCTTACAATAAAGAACTTAAATGAGCAGATTTTGCTAATCAAAAAAAGGAAGCACAAATATAAAAACTGGCTATGTAATTCCAAGGTGCAACAAACCCAATGGGATGCCCATACCGTGCTAGGATCTTGGACAAGCAGAATACATTAGATCTAAGGGCCCTACTAAGTGGTCATTCCAAACAATCCAATCTATTAACATCAGCAGTCCAAGAAGAGACATGGATTTCTCTCTTCTCTGCCCTTTATGCCAAAGGAACCATCAATGTTGAGAGGCCAGACGACACTCAACAAACAAAATGGCAAATGTATTGGGACAAAGATGAAATCCTAGCATTAATTAAAAAATTGAAACCCTCACAAGCACCAGGCCTGAATGGCCTAACCAACAATATACTGAAAACAAATTCTAAAAAATGGGCGGATTTCTGTACCCCCCGGTTTATAACTATAATTGAAAACAATAAAGTACCGCAGACTTGGAAAAATGTTGTACTGGTTCCAATTTTAAAAGCAGGGGGATAGAACCATCCTGGCAAACTGCTGGCCAATGACACTATTGAACCCATTGGGGAAACTGTTCGCCTCCATCCTTCTCAGTCGCCTAATTATCTAGGCCAAAGAAAACAACAGGATGGACCCAAGACAGACAGGCTTTGTCAAGGGAGTGGGTACCAACGCAAACCTCTTGCTCCTTAATCTCTTAAAACTGGAAGCAATTAGATCTAAAACCAAAACATAAATGGCCTTCATCGATCTTAAACAGGCTTTTGACAGTGTGGATGGAGGAGAACTGAGGTAATAATTATTGACATGGAATTGCCCCCCTGATCTAGTGGCTGCAATACGATCTCTTACTCAGGTACCTCTGTTCAGGTGAGGCTCTCAGCGCTAGTGGCATCTCGAAGGAAATCAAAATCTAGAATGGCCTTAAACAAGGATGCCCTCTGGTGTCAATTTTGTTCAATCTCTATATTTCAGATTTGGCTGCCAGCCAAAAAGAAGTGAGAGCTCATACACTGATCCTGAATGCAGTACCTATACCGTGTATGATTTAGTTGGATGATTTGGTTCTTCTAGATAAGACACTGATCAGGCTGCAAAGAAGATTAAAATCGCTTGAGGCCTATATCCTGGAAAACAGTCTAAAGATCAATGCCATGAAAACCCAAATCATGTCCTCCTGTGATCAACATGGAAACAAAAAAGGGAAGTTTTCCTTATTCCTAGGCCCAACTAAATTAAAGCAGGTTTATACTACTAAATACCTAGGAATTTGGATCAATTCAAGTATTAGTGAACATGACTGAGAAGTCTCTCTAAGAACAAAGGTGCAGGGGCTGTGTGCGTCAAGCAGTTGTACTCCATAAAAAGTATGGCAAGTTCTCCATGGTCAATCTGGGACCTTTTGGAAACTTCCTTTTGGGGGAAAGTGCTCTCTCTGCCGAAATCGTTCCCCATAGCCCGCATAAGATATGAGCTGATTATCCATTCATTGCACTCGATGGTGCTGTGGACATCTCTGGATTTATACCATACCACACTTCTAGATGAGGACCTGCCACTAGTGGATATCTTGAGATCAAACCTACCAGCCCAGCAAAATGGCCTGCTCTATGGCTGGAAGAATAAATGCAGAGAGTGGATCGTTTTGCTTGGATCCTCAATAGAAACTTTAAAGATGAATCTGGTCCAGATTAGGAAAAAATCCAGTGTATTGACTGGATAGATACACAGGAAGTGAAAGAGCGGTACAAATTAGATATCAACTGTTTGGCAGAAAGACGTTCAATGAACCAACTCCCTCCATACCTGAGGAAATGTCCCTGTCCCAAATTCAGAGATCTCTTTTTTGCAAATGAGATTTAACCTCCTTCCTATGAGGGAAGTTCTAGCGCAACTGAAACAACTGAAAGGACAGCTAGGGACAAGCCACTTTTCTAAGGATATTACCGAGTTAGATACTTTGAGACATCTCTTGACTGAATGTAGTGCTTTGTCCAACCTAAGAAATAAATATTGGGATACGCTGTTATGTAACTCTTTAACACTTAACCCAGTGGAATGGTGGATTTTCCTCGTATTGGGTGAACAAAAGAATGTAATCTTTACAGTACTGTTATTCTGGAAGGAATTGGCAATCTTAGTTTGGAGTAAAGTGATGTTATTAAATAGTGCGTTTTGAATATCTGAGAACCAGAGTTTATCTTTCACGTAATTATCAGCGAGGGGTATAGGCACTTCCAACTCTTTTAGTATAACAAAAAGCTCTTTAGTGCTTGATTTGGCCTGAAGGATTCTGTTATTGTAGGTTTCCTGTTTGGTCTTGATTATTTCTTTTTTTATACTGAGCTGATAATGTGGCCAGAATGATTTTGTTTTCCTCGTTGGGTTGTTGTTTCCATGTGGCTTCACATTTTCTTTTTTCAGCTCTCAGTATTTTGAGGTGGGGAGTGAACCAGGAGTTCAAGTGAGCTCTTGGTTTGCTCTTCCTCATTTTTAATGGGGTGATCTTGTCCAAGGCTTTAGTCATCACATTGTTATATTCATTTAGTAAGGTAGCTGGGTCAGGGGTATATACGAAAGTGAATTGAGATTGGGTATGATCAGTGGCATAAGCTTGTCTGCTGTGATGTTCTTTTTGTTTCTAGTGAGGATGGAAAGAGCTACTGGAGTGTGTGAGGAGGTAGTAGTTTTACCTGCCAAGGTAAAGGAGAGGAGGGCATGGTAAGTCCGAAATTGAGGGGTTATGGCTGTAATAGAGGCAATACATTTGAGGTCAGCGATCCAGTCTACAATCCTGACTTTATTGTATGTGGGCAATGAGACTTTTTGGGTGAAGGCAAGTTCAGTGAACATGTTGGATATAACAGAGGCTTGCAAGTCATTGGGGTCGTCGAGTCCCAGATTAAAGTCTCCTAGTACTAATATTTGAGACGTAGTTTTCAGGTTGTCTGATAGGATTATGGATAAGTCCTGCTCAAAGATAACAAGGGTACCTGGCGGCCTATAGAGAAGGTGGATAGTGAGTGTTTGGGAATCAGAGAGGGGGAGTTTTGCGGTAAGTGCTTCACACGAGTTGAAATGGAGTGGAGGTGCTAATCTCATGGAGAGGGTAATTTTTGCTATAATAGCAATACCCCTGCCTCTGGTGTTGCCCCTGTCAGCTCTAAGTATGGTATAGTTATCAGGGACTGCGAGCATAAGGGCAGAGCCTGTGGCTGCATGGAGCCATGACTCTGTGATAGCCAGAAAATCAAAGTCTCCAGAGAGGATTAAATCAGCTATTTCTGTGGCATGTGCCACCACGGATCTAGCATTAATAAGAGCACACTTGATGTCAGGGGTGTTATGAGTAGTCAGGCGGGTCGGTCGATCTGCTTGGCTAGCAGTTGGCTGGTTAGAGTCAGAATGTTGAAGAGGTGCTAGTTGTTTTCTAAGCGAGAGGTTCTTGGGTGATAGTGAACGTTGGGTGAGTTGGGGTTTGTTTGTATTCCTGGTTTTATGTGTATCACCTAGGCCGTCTCTCAAGGGTCTGCTGGTCTTGCTCACATTAGCTAGTGACTCATGAAGTCTAGATAGTCTAGAGCAGAGTTTCTGATTTCTGGTTTGCGTATTGCATGGATGGTCGGTTTTCACTAGGGCAGTAGTAGGATTCTGTTGGTGTAATAGTTCGGTTTTGGCGGAGTGGTGGTTGTTCCAGCAAGGTTTGGTATCCACTATAGTGCATGTGTAAAGTTTGGTAGTTCAGCTGTGCCTAAGGTTAGGATTCCGCTGGGATAAGTGTGTGAAATGGGGGGATCCATGAGAAATGTCCTGATGCTTCCCCAGGGACGAGCAGTTAGATGGTTGAGTCCTATATCAAAGGCTGGGGGACCTGATTTCGAGAGGGTCCATAAGAGGAGGTGTAGTAATGCAATCGGGACGGACATAATGTGTTATGGTATATGGTTTACTATATTCTGTGTGCTGCTGCTTCTGCAGGGAACAGGTCTAATCACACAGGGGCGAGTTGCATTACGTGATTAGCCAAAGCATTCACAGTCTAATGATACATATGTGCAACAGTATGGATAATTCTAGAAATGCTGATTAGTAACAAAATAGAAATAATCAAAGTTCTCATAGTATCACAGGAAAGTCGCAGCAAGTCATACAGTGATCTCACAAGTGTTACAGTTAATAGTGGAAGGATTTCAGGCACCAATTTGCTACAATAACATGTAAGTCTAGATGTCAGACAATGGCGAGTGAGAGCCTAATTTATAGAGTGTAGACAAGGATACAATTGATGGTAGTGGGGCACTTAAATAGGCAGAGATACGGTTGTACGCAGTACACGATGCAGAATGCAGATATCTTCTAAAGGCTTCAGGCAGGAGAAGCAATACCGTTATTAGCAGAGGGGCATTAGACCATGTTGAATATGGGAATCAGGCCTTAAGTCTCTAACTATACACAGTTTAGCATACATGAGAGGTTAGATTGTTCTTCTTCATGGACTTACAGGAAGTAGCTTGATGGAAGTGTTGAGTGCCATAAGGTCTCTGAACCTGAAACCAAGGACAAGGCAGTTGCTTGCAACACACTTCCTAGCTCTGGGCAGTCTGCTTTAAAGGACAATGCAAGCCCATTAAATAAGCTGGGAGAAGTGCATTGACAAGCATCTACCGCTGTCTGCCATAAAGGAATTTCTTTAGCCAGTTGTGTTCCTCAATCTGCAACCGACTGCAACACTGACTGCCGCCAGGCCGAAATTGCTGAAGGAAACCTGCGATGTCTTGACCAGTGCTTTAGAACTACCGATCAGCACTGAGACAATAATACCTGGCCACAAGTCACTGTGTAGGCCAGACTGGAGTGTTTTGTCAAGCTTCGCCGTCTGGCTGCCTGATGCCCACAGCTGAATCTGTCACAGAAGCCTTCAATGTGACCTGAAGCCGACTACCCTGTCGAGCACCAAGAATATCTACAGTAAAAGGTAAATTGTGGTTTTGTCCCCCTGGTCCTTCTGAGAAAGCCCCTAGAGACATTTTAAGACCGTTTACCCTTTTGCTGAACATAGGAAACCTTAAAAAATGATTGTGGTTATTACCCATATCGACTACGCTCCTGTCAGCATCCACAGTGCATCCCTTTCATTCACAGAAATTGTCTGTCCTCTGCATTCCTTTACAGGGTGGGATGTAATTTAGTAGGCTTATTTTTTTTGTTTGTTTTTAGTGGATTGGTTTATTACAAACAGTTGCCTTTTTTAAAAATAGAAATCCATAAAAGAAAAAGAAAAGCAAGAAAGAACCAAGGAAAAAATAAAATAAAAGAGAAAATAAATGAAGTCATGCATAAAAAATGTTTTCCTCTGAGGACCTGGGCCGTTCATTAATTCTAACACAGTCCAGAGAAGGCATCAATAGATATGAAAGCTTCCCCATAGACAAAGCTAGCCTGAGGGAAGGGTTGGGGGTTGGGTCACACGTACGTTTTAGTATTTTGCCGACAAAAAAGCTAACTTACCCAATCTAGCCACTCCTGCCAGCACCACTAACCCAGGCACTAAGCCTGCAAATCGCTTTAGCTTCTCCAAAGTCACCACCCTTGAGGTTGAAAAAATCATACTTTCCCTCAAACCCTCTAATTGCCAGGGTGACATATGCCAGGCCCAAATCATCACTGCGAGAGACCACTCACCTTTCATCACAAAACTTATCAATGCCTCTTTTACAACAGTATCATCCCGAACAACCTAAAAAAGTCCTAGGTCCTCCCCCTCCTTAAAAAACAATCACTCAACCCTTCCATCCCCACAAACTATAGGCCCATCACAACAGTGCCTTTTTTACTTAAAATACTAGCCCGCGTGGCCTATCTCCAGATTCAGGACTACTTAGAGTCTAATCAACTTTTGGGAACCCACCAATATGGATTCAGGCTACAACAGGGTACCGAAACAGCGCTGATCAATCTTAAAACACAGATTGACGAACTCAGGGATAAGGGGATCACTAAACTGTTTCTCCTCCTCGATCTTTCAGCTGCTTTTGACCTGGTTGACCACTTAGCTTCATGTAACCACCTCAACTCAGCAGCCCACTTTGCTCAGGATGCCATCCGCTGAATTCAATCCTTTCTCAGTAATAGGACTATGAGAGTCTTTTCGCCTACTGCCACAGCTGACTCCATGCCTATCACTTGCGGTGTGCCACAGGGATCCTGTGTCTCACCCACATTGTATAACATCTTTATTAAGGCCCTATTGGATGATCTGGACCACCTGGGTGTCACATACACTAATTATGCTGGCGACACCCAGATACTCATGCCGCTTTCCGGGGATTATGATAAGGATATGGCCTTAGTGAACAAAATTTACCTCATCATTCAGGCATGGATAGCCGCCCACAGGCTATGCCTGAATGATTATAGAAAAGAGGGGGCTAGGTGCCTTCTTTTTTGTTAAAGAGGGGCTTGACTCAAAAAGGCGTTAATTACAGGGAGAAAGAGAGAGTCATAAGCAACCCCTATTTCACCGTGTTAACTGCGTAGGTTTTCAAAAGGCAGGAAGCTAGTTTGTAAATGCTAGCTATCGAAAGTCACAAAAAAGAATATATGTATAGGAATGGAAAGAGATTTTGGTTTATTCAGACATACATATAGAATATAGAGTTCATAGTAAAGAAAACACAGTTTGAAATGAAAGATCACATGCAAGCTTTTTTTGGCTTGTAACAAAAGAACACACAAAATGGAAATAGTAATAAAAACAGTAATAAAAACAAAACTGTTGTCACATCACAGTTTGGTAGGTGAGGGTTAGTAATATATATTGTGGATTTCAAATACTACAATCAGATTGGTAGTATGTCATAGTGGTGACTGAATGATGACAAAACTGAGGGAATACAGTTAATTGTAATAAACTTGGCCACAATTACTCATCCTTTAACATAAATGGTAACATCATACAAGTCGCTAAAGAGGTAAAAATCCTAGGTTTCTACCTCGATTCAACCCTGACTTTGGCCAAACAGGTTAATGCCATGGCTTCGGCCATGGTTTATACCAGGAAGCTAATTAGAGCTGGCAAGCCTTTCTTTACTAGTTGTATTACTCTTGCCCGTGCATTAATTCTGTCCAAACTGTATTACTGCAATGCCTTATACCTGGGCGCCAGTAAACACATTCTAAATAATATTCAAATCTTACAGAACAATGCCTTGAGAACGGCCTTGGGCATTGCCAGATGAGATCATAACTCGGCAGCAAGGCGTCAAACTAAATGGCTAACATTCAATGACAAAATCCACCTGAAAACAGTGTCACTCATCCACAAATGCCTCAACAACGCTGCCCCTCATTACCTTATGGAGAGAATTATCAGAAAAACATTTATCCGCCCTACCAGAACTGCCAATGCCAATTGTCTAATCGTACCTAGATTCAAACTAACAAAAGCTGGTGGGGTAGCGTCCCTGTCAAAGCAGCACAGTTGTGGAACTCACTGCCACCTACCTTGAGAGCTGACGAAACATTCCTCAAATTCAGATACAACACCATTAACTGGCTCAGGGAAAATGACCATTAACCGCATTAGCCCTTTTCTGCACTAGCCCTTATTTTTGTGCACCCTCTGACCTGACTGAAATGTATGACCATTTAATTGGCTAATAGCTTAGTTATCAGCACCAGCTACTGTAAATATGTAATTACTGATTGACTCTATCTACATATATATATGCATTCTGTAACTAATGTAATTAATGTAATTTATCTGTATGTCTAGCATGTGTACCACTCCCTTAATTGTTCTGTATTAGGGAGAGTTGTATACCCTTTGTTCATGTAACCTTGTAACATTCTCACCTTTAAGCTGAAAGTAATCTTGTGACCTTTTCTGCACCTTCCGCCCTGACATCCCCGGGTCTGCCGTGCATTATAAATAAATAAACAAACAAACAAACAAACTCCATATCCAGGAAGCTTGCTACAGAGCCTAGCAGGGTGCATAGTCTGCTCACTGAGTACCAGCTCTAGAGCGGCTAGAGGATCCTCTGAGTTCTTATCTCCCTCTGTTACCTGTGAGAAGCTAAGGGATGGATCTTGCTTCCCTCTTTGGATGTCCTGGTCTTCCTTCACTGGCAGAAACTGTAAGGCAAACTGTACATTCAGCCAGGGCCCAAGGATGAGTTCTTCTTTCTTCTTGTGAAGTCTTCAGATGATCTGCCAAAAGAGGGGGTCCAGCCCTCTTTTAAAGCCAAGTGGGCCAATGTGATTGGTGTCCTTCCCCTTCCTCAGATGACATTGTGCCCTCCTTGGCTGTCACATTCCAACTAAATATGACGGGTGCGGACTGTGCCTGCAGGCGGTGTCTAGCGCAGAGTACACTGGTCTATGCTTTTGTTGCGGTGTGAGCATAGAAAAATGTGGAAGGATTAGCCTCACACATTTTCCTGAGGTCGGTCCACCATCATTCCATTTAATTAAACATTTCAAAAAAGCCCTGATGAGCCCACGTCCACCATGCGGATGGTTGAATTCCTCACAAGCAGCCGTGAAAAGATGCAAATGAGTGCACAAACGGTTAAAAGATCTGGGCTCCATTACAGAAAAGACAGTATCATTACCACTGGTGGTAATCAATATTTACTTCCAGTGGTACATGTGGCTGCTGGGAAGTGTGCTTCTAGCACTAATGTATGCAAGGGGGCTGGTCAGCACATTTTTTATGCTGTAGCTCAGCTCTGTGAAATTGTGAATGTCGCCTTTGTGGATAAGGTGACCTGCAAATTTCTGAACTGAATGCAAATGAAAAAAACACATCCTTCCATTTTCGTTCATTTTTTATATTCTACCGCTGTGTCCTAAATTAACAATATTTGTAGAAGCATACACAAGTAATGCAGAGTTTTAGCTTTGATAATAAAATATCTTTGGGTTATTCTATAATTTAAGTTATACAGAAAAGAGTATGAGATACATAAAAAGGGTGCCATTTCAGAACCCAAAGGCTTATACTCTAAAGACTTGAAACATTGGGCCTCATTATGAGTCACCCGGTATGGAAATAACGGTGGCGGCAAACCCGCCGCCGCCGTTGTTTCCATACCGGGTGATCTCGAGTCCTGCAGGCGGAGGTGTCATTCCTGCCAGGTCTGACCTGGCGGGTTTAACACCACCCACCTGCAGGCGGACGTGGAAACACGGGCACCATCACGAGATGGTGCCGGTGTTTCCATGGTCCCCATTCCCATTGAGTCCTATGGGACTCAATGGGAATGGGGATTTACCGAATTCCGCCTCCGGAATCCCCGGGTCACCTGGGTTGTAATGCCCCGGTAATTACGGGAATCATGGAGGCGGAATGGTAATATGAGTCCAGTGGTAACCGAGCCGGAAAAACCGGCAGGTTACTGCCTGACCCCTAATGAGGCCCACTGTCTCATATTCAATAGTGAAAAGTTTTTTTTACTTTTAAAAAAAATTCAAAATACTTCTGGGAAATGGCCATCTAAGTGGGCATGAATGAGCAAAAAATCACTGTCACCTGCTAACAAAAAGAGCGGGGCAAGGCTTACGAGCCCAGCTTTCTTGTTGGTAGCTGAGCACAGCCACGGGTGGCGGCTGCCTGATGGTATTATGCGAGGAACTTTAGCGGCGGAAACAAATGAAATCACGGCCTAACAGACAGAGAAGTGAAGGCAGAAAGAATATGGATATCAAAAGTGCTTTAGTTGTATTGAAAATGTGTTTCTTCAAATCAAACAGAAGTGCTAGCGGTTAATATTATATTTAAATAGAAATAGCATAGTGCAATGCCTGCCATGCACTGCTGGAGTTCTGTTCCCGTAAGACGAAAGACCTCAAGCAGAAACCTCAGAGTAAAATATTGCTTTGTATCGCAAAAGGCAACCCTATTTTTCACATTATTTTCAGGCAAAATAATTTTTTTCTATGGCTAAATTAAGTGTGGCAGCCCTTTTCAGTTCACTTTTTATTTAGATGCATCAGGGAATACAATCTTCGGATGATGTAATTCCTTTCTGTTTGTGGGAAAATGGCTGCCCCTACCATTAATGGAATCACATTACAGAAAGAAAAGGCTGCCCCCCATTCATGGAAGTTGATTATGTCTCAATGACAAGAGTGGCGGTTCCCCACATGGTCCACGTTATGGGGAGCCCAGTGGCGGTTGCATGGAGTAACTACATCACCGAATTGGGTTGGCGTTATGGGGAGCAGGTCACAGCGGTCTCATTGTGTGAAAGTCAGAGACTCTGCGACAGCTACCAGAGGGTAGGATAAGAAGTTAAAGGATGCTGGAGGCCTTGTTCTACAACCCATTGAGTGAGCTCTTCCATTTGTCCCTGATGGCTTTTCCCAGAATTGATTTTTGTATATTTAGTGTTTTTTCACCCATGCTGCTTATGACCTGTATGTTTACGAGGGTATCGACCACCTACATTGGACTTCCTTTTGGTTTCAACGTAGGGACTCCTTTGCTTAGCAG
The DNA here is from genome assembly GCF_040938575.1 of Ambystoma mexicanum. Lineage (NCBI taxonomy): Eukaryota > Metazoa > Chordata > Amphibia > Caudata > Ambystomatidae > Ambystoma > Ambystoma mexicanum. The sequence continues at coordinate 684,645,220 of NC_090929.1, read as the reverse complement.
TCTGATGAACTGCTAACTTGTTCAACAACCAGCCTTGTAGTCTAGATTTTACTAGGGCATTTAGATGAATGTGCCACTGCCTGTGCATGGACTGCTTCTGGATTGACCTAGATTGACCTTGTGGTGTTTGATACACTGGATTTGCAACTGTGGAATTACAAGTGACTCTTTTTCCTCTGCGTCATTGGGTGCAGACTTCAGTAGAGACTCTTGGATTTACATTCCCTCATTTCCCTGTCAAATCATGTATCTTTTAAACTCTGAATGAACTAAGTGATCCCTTGAACCTTATTTCCTTGTCCTCGTACCGTTGGGTGTGACTGCTCTCGAACCCATTGAAAGTCTGATCCGTTGAGCTATTTGTTGATATATTGATCTTTTCACTAAGTGAAAATCCCTGATTTAATTTTCCCTGTTATACAATCCCAACCCACAATTATGTGACAAGAAACAAACTGTGTGTACCATTGAAACTCAGACGTGTTCAAATAAAAGTAAATCATGGTGGTGCCCTTACTTTATACAGGCGATGCAACCACAGTAAGATACATACATTTTAATAATCTATTTACGCAATTAGAATTGGCCTGCCTGTGACAATCTCGCTATGAGGTGGCACACATATGCTTTCACAGCAGAATATTGGGAGATGTAGTAACTAATAATGGGACGGTCGACCACACGTGGGTGGAAGAAAGGCTAGACAAATCAATCAGGTTGACTATGGAATATGGATAGCTGAGGGTAGCTGCAGTAGAGAGATGGGGAGGACTAAAGGATCTTTGCAGAAAACTCAGTTGCTCACTTACCTTCTTAGAGCTTGTCATACCTGGGGCAAATCCCCAGCATATAGGCTCTAATATTGAAAGTCAAATGAGAAGTCAACACCAGGGTTACGGCTAAATGGGGACATGATATATTGTTAGAATTAGTTAATGAGCGGTGTCTTAGAGTTTATCAGCCCATCAAGCTGGTGGCAATTGAGGCAAGGTTTCAAATGATCTCTTATTGGATCATGATGTGGTCTGATATCACCCCATGCCACACCAAGTACTACGATTCCTCCAATAAACTGTAATGTACAAATTGCGACTGCAGCAGCAGCTAATTTCTTCCATCTAATCTATTAGTAACCGGCAAAGGTCAATGAGCTTTTAACAAGAAAGCTCATTGGCCCTCACGGGTCGGTACCAGCCCGACAAAGCCTCGTTGTGGCAGCCATGGAAAGGGAGAACGGACTAGATGTATTCCCTTCCCCCTATTCTCTGGGGGACATCTTTTGTGTTTAATTTTTCCAATGGCCTGCATGGAAAGGGAGAAGGGACTACATGTAGTCCCTTCTCCCCCTTCCTTGGTGCCCATCTTTTTTGATTACTTTTTTGTTTGTTTTTCAATGGCCGCCTCGGAAAGGCAGAAGGGACTACATATAGTCCCTACTGCACATTACATGGCAGCAATTATTTTCTTTTTTCAGTTGCGCAGCACCGAAGGCAACTCGAAAAAAGTAACTATTAGTACCCTGGTCTAACAGGCCGGTGTACTAATATCAATAAGCCCCTCGCCAGGGGGGCTTTACTGCACCTGGTAATGCCCCAGGGCCTTTCGTAAGAACCTGTAACTATAGGCCCCAGGGCATTACCTGATGCGATAATGCCCCCTGCTTGGAGATTATTGCTTAAGTAATGCCCTCTGGGTGATGGTGCCGAAAGACTTGCGGGGGATACTAGGAATTTACATTTTGTTCAACCAGATGATGGTGTTATTGGCATTGTTTCCAAAGTTGTCCAAATCAGTAAGGCGATTTCTCAGCTTCACATTATGTGCTTGCTAAGAACCGTATAGCACGCCCATAGATGAGGAAGGCAATCCTTTGTACACAGACTGAGTTAAGGCCTTATCATTCTGCTCGACACATGTGGAGCATTATTGACTCATGGCACATCCTAACCAATGCTCTACTGACACATGGGATCCCTATAGGTTAATCCGGTTGAAGAAAGATGGGGACTAGGAATACAGTATACAAGGCTCTGACACAGGGCCGGCAGCAGCCAGTGACTCACTAGCACGTGGGGGTGAAAGGGAAGGATTGTATTATGGAGGTATGGGTTGCGCAATGTTACCAGCTACTGCATGTTAAGAAGCCAGGAGAGGAGCTGTTCTGGGATAAATGTGCTGAAACTCGGCGTGTGGTGTGGGTGTGGCTGTGGGTGTAACTGTGATGTTCATGTTAAGGGGGGATGATAAATGTTTTGGTTGAGAAACAGCATAAACTTGGTAGATGATTATATGATCAGTGTTGATACTTGCATGTATGTTTTAAAATAAGAACACACATTGAAAAAAGCCAGTTTGGTATTGTGTATGCATAAGAAAGGCATTTACTACGCACTGCCAAAATGATTCTACCAGGCCATGAGATGCAACAACATAGTGTATTCTATCCCCTCCACTGTTGCACTCCCAGAGTGGCAGGGGCAAGCAAAAGGTCGTTCTATTTAGATTACCTAATGCTAGGAGTCGTGGGAAATGCCATCACATGACTTCCCTTAGTACGTTTGTAGGGGAACAGCTGCATTCCTCTGTGGGAAATCCTGCAACCTACCTCCTGTATGTTGGAAGCCTGAGATTGTGCCATGCCTGATAACAGCAGTTGTGACCATACAACGACGAATAGTCGAACGAAGGTACCCTCTGAGAAAACCGTATCAAATGTATTCCCGAAGAGACGAGAATCTGAGGGAGAAACTCCCTGAAGGAATATGAAAAAAAACAAGAGAAAGAGGAGCTAGTGACGTCCTGAGAGACGAACGTGACAGCCTTAGCAGACTGGCGGAGGAGAATGTATGGACCTTATAGAAACTGACGATGAAGTAAAAAAATCGAGTAAACTTTCATATGCGAAAAGAAGATTGCATGTGTGTGACGCACTGCAGAAAATGCAAGCCGTTCAATAACTGTACAGATGCAGCAATGCAAGTAGATTAAGTAATCTTAGAAGCTGGCTGTTTGTAGTGAATAGATTGCAGGCAGACCCGCAATTGTATAGAAGCTGGACATCAGTGTCATGAATTTAGTAGGCCCAGACCCATGGAGAGGAAAGGCTGAGAACTGTGTCGCAGCAAGAATTAGCTGAGATCGTGGATACGAATGGGGAGGCTGTTTGGCCTGGTATCAAAGTCAAAGCAGCCAAGGCTGGTTATCTATTCTTGAAGGCGCGGTGAACGTGAGAAGCTGAATTATCCCTTTTTTTCCCACTTAGTTTTTTATCGAACATTTTCCTTAAACAGAACAACACAATCTGTGATTACTCACAACCACAAACCCTCCCATGCTCACTCCCTAACCCTTCCCCTGCACATAGTTAACCGGGCCCAAATGGGCATTGGAGATTCAAGGGAAGATAACCATTGGGCCTCACAGAGCGAATAGGCTGACACTTAGGGTTCATTTATGATAATACAGCTCGAGCAATAAGGGATGACATATCCTGAAGGCGTCAGAGAGGTCGCTACTGGGCTGAGAGCCTCAAAGTCTCATTGTACCACAATCTTCATGTAAGAGTACCAGTGTCCAGTCGCGCAAGTAGGTGTCCATTGAGTTGTGCATTAGGGCTGCCAACTTCTCATAAGTGAAAATAACGCACAATTTAGCCAGTCATTCCGCTCTGGATGGAACAAGTTTGCTTCTTCATTTCTGGGCAAGGGCCAGTCTCCCTGCTCTCAGCAAAGCCTGAACCACCCTGGGATAAGCAAATGACTCCAAGGCAGGAGAGGGTAACCCAAACAGGAGGTCAATAGAACTCAAAGGAAGCAGGAGACCCACTATGTCTTTAATCCAGCTCACAAGTTCCGACCAAAAGATCTGAATAGAAGGGCATTCTCACCACAAGTGAAACCAGGAGCCCCCTTGGCCACACTCCCGGGGGCAAAGGAGGGAGGTACTACGAAAAATTTTAGATCGTCTCTCCGGGGGGAGATGCCTTGTATGGAGGATTTTGAAATTATGCTCCATGGCCGCCATATATAGGAAACCCGATAGGAGCCAACTAAAGAGCCTAGACCAGGTATTCTCCTCCAAGGTCTCTCCCCACTTCTCCTCCCAGAACTGCTTAAACCCCTGTCTGCCCTCGAGCTGGGCTGTGATTAGGATTTTGTATAGCTTTGAAAGGGACCCTCTTCTCGAAGAAGCCTCAACTAACATTTTCTCCAGGGGTTTGAGAGGACAAGATAAGTTTGTGCCCCACTTAGGGCTAGTCAGGAGCCGCTTTATTCGGAGAAAGTCAAAGATGGGCATCAGGTGTTCCCCCATACTTTCCGCTAAGGCAGAGTACTCAATAAAGGAGCCATTCTGGAATAGTTGAGCAGCTTGTTCCAAACCCATATCAGACCAACTCTGGGAATCTCTGAAGCCTCTCTTCCCCAGATCCAAATGGGGGGCCCACAAGGAAGACAGAGGAGAAGGCCAAGAAGAAAGGACAGCATTGGACTTGTCTTGCCTTCATAGGGACCACAAAAACGCCAAAGTTGGATGATTTCTGACCCTATCCCGGATATCCTTGGCTTGGGCCCAGAGGAGATCCCTCACTTTCTTAGGATGTGTGTGAATATCTTCTATATAAGACCAATATGTACACATTTTGTCTTTCATATGCTCTAGCATGACCCTTAACTGCAAAGCTTTATAATACTGGTGAAAGTCTGGGAGTCCAAAGCCCCCATGGGCCTTCGGGAGAGTCATGGTTGCAAATTTAACTCTTGGCTTTTTTCCATTCCACACAAAACGCATCACCATAGATTGCAGAGACATAAAAAATGAGTCTGGGACTATGATAGGGAGGGCGGAAAAAAGGTACAGAAGGCAAGGTAGGATATTCATTTTTAGGGATACCATGCACCCAAACCAAGAGAGCGTCAATGGGACCTGACGCTGACGGTCCGAACGTATCTTGGCAAGAGCAGGGGAGAAGTTAAGTTCAAAGAGGCTTCCCAAGTCCCTCGGGATCAGAACTCCCAAATACGGAGTAGCCACATGTTCAACCTTGATACCCCCAACAAACTCTTTCCCTTCAACTAGCTCATCTCCCGTCCCCATTGGCATGAGAGATTATTTCAATGGATTAATTTTCAGGCCAGAGAAGGCCCCAAAGGATTGGATCAGGCTCAAGAGATTCGGAAAACTGTCTCAGGTTGGTTATATAAACCAGGATGTCATCCACAAACAATGATAACTTAAACTCCAGGTCCCTGCACCTGATCCCAGAGATCCCCTGGTCCTGCCTAATGGCTATAGCGAGCGGCTCCATTGTGAGAGCGTATAAGAGAGGAGACAAAGGGGCATCCTACCTCATTAACCGCCACCCTGGCTGAGTGACCATTATACAAAGCAGACACCCACCCACCCACGGAATCTCTCACCCAAACTCATCTTCTGCAAGACTTTGCCCACATAGGGCCACTCCACACGGTCAAAGGCCTTTTCAGAGTCCAACGACAAAAGGTATGCTTGGGTGTTGTTCCTACTCGCTTCGTGTATCAAATCAAAGGTTTTCCAAACATTATCAGAGCCCTGCCTCTCAGGGATAAACCCAACTTGATCACCATGGACGAGCGAGGGGAGTTTTTGGGCCAACCTGCTTGCAAGTAGCTTTGCCAAGATCTTCACATCAGTATTCAATAAAGAAATGGGGCGATATGATTGGAAATTCAACGGATCCTTCCCCTCTTTTGGAATGACAACTTTTCGGGCCGATAACATGGACTGGGGAAGAGTCCCTGAATCCAGGACAGCATTGAATAATTTGACCAAATGACTTGTAAAAAAAGACTGTGAAGCCATTGTCGCCAGGAGTAGTACCCCCCTTCATGGAGCCAATGGTATCCACTATCTCTTAGCACGTGATGGGCCTTTCTAAAGGGCCCGCCATCTCTGGAGGGAGACGAGGGATCCGAAGAGAGTCAAGAAACTTCTCAGCCTCCGGACCCTTTCCCGAGCACTCTGATGCGTAGAGGAGTTTGTAGAATGATCGGAATCGCTCGGCTATTCCTAGGTCATCGAGGCATCTCTCGCCCCCCCGGGAGATGCACCGCGTCCACTCTTCTGCTGTTCTTAAGATCACATAGCCTCCAATCGAGAATTTTATCCACCTTCTCCCCCTTCTCCATACATCTTTGTTTGAGGAGAGACAACTTTCTCTCCGTTTGCCCAACCATAAGGGTGGCTAACTTCGCCTTAAGTTGTTGAAGTTCAGCCCATTTAACTGGAAACAATTGGGAACAGAGCTTGCCCCCGTCTGGATCTCTTTTATTCTATCTCTAAGGGTCTTCTCCTCCCTGACCCTGATTCGCTTCATTACATCACCCAACCGAATCAGGACCCCTTGAATTGTAGCCTTTAAAGGCCTCCCAAACTCCCACCTCCCCAACCTCTCTGTTGTCGTTGAGCTCAAAGAACTCTTTAATACTGAGGAGGGTCTGGGCTATCTCTCTATCTTTCAGCAAGAGATCGTTACACACCCAACTCATGGATACAGGGGGGCCCGGAGAGAGACCCACCTGCACACGAACCAAATCGTGGTCAGCCCACGGAATCAACTCCACCCCGAACCCCATGATACCCTCAGGTAAGGATTTATCGAGCAAAACATAGTCAATCCTAGAGCATGATGAGTGCGGATTAGAAAATAAAGTAAAGAGTATGTTTTGGCCCTGACGTGTCATATGGGAGTCCAGTTGGCCCAACGCATCATTAGTTGACTGAAACAATGCAGCCAGCCTCCTTTGGGTCTGTAGGTCTGGGTTAGGGCAGAGAGACTTCCTATCCACTTCAGGTTGGAGAACCATCTTCAAATCCCCACCCACTAAGAGTAGGCCCTCTGCGAATCCCATGATCTTTGTTTTTGTCCCATCCCAAAAGTGGTCCTGAGCTTCATTATGGGCAGACACCAGGGTCACCTTCCTCCCTCTGATCTCCCCCTTCACCATCACAAACCTACCATTTGGGTCCGCTCGATAAGGTCTCGCAGTGAAGTGGGCTTTGGAGGACACTACTATTGCTACCCCCCTTCTCCCTCCACCTGTCCCAGTGGGTTTCGTGCAAAAACAAAAAGTGCAACTTCAACCTATTCAACTCCTTAATTACCAGGGATCTCTTAATTGGAGAATTCAACTCCCGTACATTTAGCAAACCCAATGTCAGCAAGGATAAAGCATCAACCATCGAACAAACAAACAACTCTGCAAGGCTCTTTGGGGTGGGCGGTACTCCCCGTTTTACTCCCCTGGGCCGGCCATTTTGATAGATTCCCAAGGAATGTGGTTCTCAACGACTTCAGTCCACTGTCCGGCATTTTCAACCGACAATAACCCCAACATAACACAAAACAGATCCCCACTTGCCCAACCACGCTCTCTCCAAGAACGCCTGGACTTCCTGCTACACATAAGATGCTGTCCAACCAGGCCACCACTGCCCACCACCTTTGGGGCAGTACTCAACAATAAGACCAAGTTATGCTGAGCCCCCGCTCCTCCCCTCTCTAGCACAAATAAAACAAAAACAAAAGCTCAAGATTGGTTCCCCCCCTCAAAGAAATAACAGGGCACAACTTCCGCTTAAGAAACAGACCCCCCACCCCCGAATCCCCCACTTAACGATCACAACAGCAAATAGGTCTTAACTGTCAGGCAAGGTTTCAGTTCCCCTCTTCGCAACACTTCAGTTCCCTTCTCAGGGAGACAGCACAGCAACCACCCAGTCAAGAAGAGCGGTGCCACCCCCGACATTCAAACTAGGATTTACCAGGCAAAAGCCCAGTGTCTGCTGGGCGAAATCCATGCCTTCTTCAATGTTACCACTACAGGCCACCAAGACTTGCTCAATCATTGGAAGGTTTGGGGGAGGGCGGGATCACCCTTCTGAACTTTCTGTGATCTCGAACCCGACGTCTTTCCGAGGCCTCTCCAGATCTTCCACTATGTTTTCAGGGGCTCTCCATACCCTTTTCTCTGGTCTCCTGGCCACTTTCTCGGGAGGAATCTCCCAGAAGCTCGCGGGACACTCTTCGAATGTCTTCCTTAGTGACCAGGGAGTATTTATAGCCCTCATACTCAAAAGAGATGGAGAAGGGGTGGCCTCACCTGTAGCAGACTCCTCCAGGCTGGAGCCATTTTATAAGAGGACCACAAAGACGTCTCCTTGCCAAGGTGAAGGCTGACAGGTCCTGGTAAATTGAAACCTTCACCCCTTCCCAAGCTATCGGGCCTTTCTTCCGAGCCATCTCCAGGATCTTGCTCTTTTCCGCATAATAGTGGAACCTCACCAGAATTTACCTGGGACCTCTATAGCGGCCACCTGCTCTGTGGGCCCTGTGCATTGTCGGCTCAGTGGTATTGGCGTCATCAAACAGCTTACTGATCACCTCCCTGACCACTTTCTCAATGTCTGACTGCGTTTCACTGTCTCGCTTCGGAATCCCTAGGAAACGCAGGTTACTCAGTCGTTCCCTATTTTCGAGGTCGTCAAGTTTTAGGGTGCACTTCTCCTCTCGTATCTCCAGCTCCGCTAGATGGATGGCTATTTGCGCTTCCAGTATGTCAATGGAAGACTGATTCTCCTCCAGGGCTTGGACGCGCTCTCCCACAGAGTCTACCTTCTTATCTAAGGAATCAAGCCACCTTCCGATATCAGCTCTAAAGCCACGGATTTCCTCAAGGAGAGCCGTCATACACTGGTTAACAGATTGAGCGTCCACTGCACCCGGTTGCGTGGGGCCCGGGGCACCAGTCGCCTCCATTGCAGACATCGAAGGATGGCAAAACTTTTTCAGTGATTGGGCCCAGTCCATTTGGGAGAGACTCAAGAACCAGACCCCAACAAGGGCCAGGGGGTTCAGCAAGCAGAGGACCCAGGAGTATGACCGCTTCTATGCACGCGTAGCCGGGGCCTTTTAGATTGCTTTAGACCGGCCTGAGTAATGAGCCAGAAGAGGCCACTGCGCTGAAACTCCTGATCACTCTTCAGATTTCTGTACCTCTATTCCTCATTACGGTCCCGTGCCCATTTTCCACAGAGTCTGACGCAGGACCAACCTTAGGATGCAAAAACAATTCACAAAGCAGTGACATGCTCCTTGGGTTAACTTAAAGGAATGTTGTGATCTGGCAAGGTACTGCTGCGCCCCTGTCATTAAAGCAGGTAAAGCAGTGAAAAGTCAATAAGCGGGCTTGGATATGGATTGTGGCCTCCCAAGTATATACAACTGCTCAGCCCCTCCTCCCTGCTGGGGCCAGAGATCGGCGACCTCCACTTAAGTATAGGGTAAAAGGCTGTCCCAAGGGTTAGCAACAGTAGATCTTATACCTGGGAGGAGCAGCGCACTCTCCACTCGAGTCCCCCACTGCCCCACAGCTGTGCAGGGCCTCTGCCAGAGTTCTGATTAAGACCACAGTCAATCAGGGTCACAGTCACACTACCAGATCCTTCCATAGTGCTCCTGACTTTTTAATGATAAGCTGTCCAGGTGCTGAGCCCTGGAGGCCCCCAGTATCTGGAGGTCCAGAAGCGCCCCTCTCCAGTCACCTTCTACCGGGATCAAGCGGAAGCGCCACCAGACATCATACTCTCACATCTGCACCGTGGGCTGAGTTATGTCAGGCAACACACACTCACCAGGCCAGAAAGCATTGTAAACCTTTACGAAGTGGGGGCAGCACAGGTGCCCAAATGTTCTCCCCCCAGCTGGGGATGTCTGCTCACTAGCAGGAGAGTTATAATCTACACAGGGCTTGATAGGGACTTGGGATGGGGGGTCATCGTTGTGGTCTTAAAATATAGGATTACACTTCCCCTTCCTCCGTCAGCATCAAGCCAAGCGCTCGTTCCAAAATTGTGTCCTCATCCACTTCAAGAGTTGTCGAAGCCATCAATGATTCACATCTTCCTTGTACGCAACACTTCCACGGCTCTTCAGGGGTGTTGGAGGTTACACCCGGCACTCCTGGACCGTCCAGCTCCTCAGTGATCTCCGACAGTTGTGATGGTTCGCGTGCACAGCTTCTAGGACCACAATGGAGAGCCGGACAGCTCTGAGCGGTTGGGGTGCATAGGCAAGGTCTTCTTGTCGCCTGCCGGGCCTCAACGGCCCAAAGATATTACTGGGGGGAGGGGCAAGGAATCTCCGATAGTGGACTGCTGGTGTGGACCACAACCCCACCAAGATCTTACGAGGCAGGGGTCCTCTTCAGCTCCAGGTCCAGCGGGGGTACTGCACTTCCGGGGAGTCTTCTCCCCCAGTGGTAAGTGGTGTTTCGCAGGGGGTTCCTTCCCTGCCACCGCCTGCGACCTCAGGCTCGCTCCTCTCACCGAGACGGGTCTCAGATGCGCATGGGCCGGGTCGAGAATCGCCAGCCACCCGTTCTCCACTCCAAACTCTGCTTTACCTGTACTTCAGAGTACCAGAGTTGCTCCCATACTGTCTCTTTCGCTTCAGGGCCCTACAGGGGGGGTAGGAACTCACTCCAGAGCGTGTCTGAGGGGGGATCAGGCTGTTAAATAAGCCCCGATGGAGAAGACGTCTGCACATATCGGCGCCCCCTGGTATTAGAATTATCCCTTTTTAATGTGCAAAGAAAGAAGATCAAGCATGTCAAGTTTCATTCATTTAGGACATTTAAATGATGCAAAATGGTCCAAATAGTGGTCTCCTGTCACGTGAGCCTATGATGGAATAGAGTTGAGCTTGGAGTTCTAGAACAGTGATTATGCGTGCTTGCACTCGCTTATATTCACACAGACATGAATACTCTGCCAGGCCAAGTTCAAAGATAATCTTCATGGCAGAAGGCATGGGGGGATGAGAGACATTGGGCTAATGGGGTGGGAGGTAAAGTCAAGTCCAGCTCCTGGCACCTCGGTATGAGCTTACGTGCTGCTGAGTGAACCAAATGTTCCAGACATGGCACGAGCATGCCAACCAATTATAGAGTGCCATATAACAAAGGGCCTTATAGTTCGAGAGCCAATGATACACTGTATACTTAATAGTGTTGAAGATTACATGTTTTAGAGGTGGGCATACGTTGTCCACCTGACAGTAGATATCCAACCACAAGCCCACCCCTTATAGAAAGTATACTTATATGTTCCCCATGAGCCTATCATACCTCTTCGTAGGTTTTTCTCATTTGCCACATGTATATAAATGTGCTTTTATGTGAAATAAGCAGTGAGCTCGAGCGAACGTCCATTGATGTCCGTTGCAACTCCCTGTTTTAGACAATTGATAATAAAACAGCAAACTTTGCCATATTCCTTTGGGTTGGTTTGATTATTTGGTGTAAGAGTTATTCTGCATCCCTATCCATTGCATGCATGTTACCCAAAGGGCTCTAAGCTGACATGGTAGCAAAGGATGGTTCAAGATCCAAACTAGTTTGTCTCCAGAGTTTTGGATGATCGGGCATCCTTCACCGTTAGCCGGAATGTCGTGGGGTTTCCTGTGGAGAGCGGCCAAGAGATATAAACTTGGAAGAAGAACTGAGACGGTAGGAAGGTCACCCTTTTATAAAATCCCTGCTAGTTTTCCACGGGGGTTCTGCGGACCGAAGGCAAACCGGTTGATTGGAGGAGGAGACAATCCCAAAGTCCTTGAGTCGATTAACAAACAAATGGTGAGTAGACTAAGGGGAATGGCAAATTAAGGGGATGAAGTTGTGATCATTTTTGAGTAACAGGAAATATTGTGTGAAGAGAAATATAGCGCCTATAGTCCTAACTCAAGGGATTTCAGAAGGAGATGTCTCAAACTCCAGTGGGAGTAGAGCAGAAATATATAACATGTAAACGGGTTTACGTAAGGTGACGCCTTAAACCCTGTGTAGGGTATTAAGCAAAAGGCGAGAGAGAAAAGGGTGATCACAGTGTTGATTCGTGTATAAAGTCGACTAGTCTGCATGTTGTTTTTTTAATAGAAATATCGAAGAACGATACAAATTGTGAAGTCACTGAGAAAATGTTAGGTACTATAGTGACTACCCTAGCAAAGTGGTTGGTACCAATCCAAAGGTAGAGATAGCTCATTTAGAAATTAGAGGCATGTGCGGCGATTGATGGTGCACGCTCATATTTGTTGTTTTAAAGAGTTGAAAAGGTGGTGATTTAAGACAAAGTATACAGGTTCTTTTATAAGTCTGGTAAATATTGATAGTCAACTGAGACTTGTCATTATAGGAGACACTCCTCTGATGCACTTATGCAAGACACTGCCAAAGCACATGCCCAAGCTCAAACAGTATAGTGCGGAATGGGTGATAGGCGCGACAGATAAGATGTTCATGCTGTGGGCACAAGAGGGATTGCTGTCAAAAGTGGTATTGCAACAGATGGCCACATACTTGCATGCTGCTTACACAGTGAAGGTATTATAGAATTATAGAAGAGATTAGCAATTCAAGAGCTCTGGAAAATGCACCAGGAAGAGAGGGAAGATCCGCCACCTGAGGAGTGGATGCTTAGTCAGAGAAAGGAGGAAGGTGTTGAGCCCTTAGCTGCCCTTAACTCGCCTGAAGAAAAAGGTAGCACAGAAGAAATAGGGTTGCATCCTTTTAAGGAGTTGAAAGCGGCGATGGAGTAACCCAATATACAAACCTCCCGCTTATTGCAGCGATAATAGTACAGAGGAGAGTAAGAGCAAAGAAGAGATCTGCAAGAGCTTACAGGACAAAAAAGAAAAGAGTGAGTGGTCGAATCTGTCGACAGAAATAGAAAGAGAAATTAAAAGATGGAAAGGAGTGAAGGATAAAGCTGACAAGGTAGCACTAGTGGAGAACGAATGGATGTGACGACAGATATTACTTAAAATCAATGGGAAAAGCATCAAGGAAGTTAGGCAAAGAAAAGATAATGACGAGTAAGAAAAAAGAGACAAAGAACGAGAGAAGAGATTGAAAGAAGATGAGCAGAAAAGGAACAGGGAACATCAAGAACAGATGTATCAAGAGGAGCATGAGAGAAAAGAAGAAGAGAAAAGAAGAATGGGCATAAGAACAAAGAAAATATGACAATAGACAGAGAGCGATAGAAGATAGAAGATAGGGACAGAAGATAAAGGAGGAGAGAAGAGGAGGAAGGACAAAGACTAAGGGGCAAAAGAATACAGAGACGAAGGGAAGAAGAGGAAAGAATGGAAGGAGTAAGGAAAGAAGAAGAGAGGCAAGAGGATGAAGGCAGCCGAGAAAACAAAGAGAACTAGATGAAGAAATAGAACAAAGGAGAAGACAGCGGGTCTTGATACCAGTCTCTTTCGCAAGGAACCAGTAGGGCCAAGTACAGCAATACGATGGGATAGAACAGGAGAGTTTCTTACAATAAAGGAAGCAATGTCAGAGGCATCTAGAGTAGTATTGGAAGAAGAAAACTTTGATGCGGGAAGCATCGGAAAAAGGTTTGATAAGGTCTATCAAGAATTAAAGGAAGGTAGCAACTGTGGAAGTGGAGGGAAGATGGATCAATCCCTAGCATTTCAGGTATGAAGCGGAGAGGAAATTAAGCAGACTGAACCTAAACAAAGGTGAAGGGGATGATAGTCACTCTATTTAGGGACAAGACATGTCAGACGAAGAAAGAGAATCCATCCTCAAGGTAGGAGGAGGGAGCGCCTTCCCCCTGAAGGAAGCATGCAATTAGATAAAGAAGTAAAATGGTTGGATCTGGAACAACCTCTGGATACAAAGCCAGAACCCATAACATATCCAGAGTGTCCCTAAGGACGATCGTATAGTGAGAAGGGAGAATCGCCACCATACGTGAGCAGAATGTCACTACCAGCAAGGATAAGGACAGGGACGATCGTCCCGGCCATGGACAGACTAACGATGGGAACCGACTGTAGGTTGGGGTTTACACAGCTTCCATTATTAGAAAAACGGGAAGCAAGACTACAGTACATTCCATGGCCGAAGATGGATAAGGATAATTTAAGGTTTAAGATCCTGAGTTTGACTTTGGGCGCCGGGAAATGGAAATACAAGTTAGGAGAAATGACAGGAGGAAACACGATGGCCATAGGGGACATAAAGGGTGTCTTGGCAGCTATTCTTGGGGAAAGGGCTGATGACATATGGAGGAGAGCAGGGTATTCAAGTGTGACAGCACAAAACACAGTACATAATGGAGCGCCATTTAATATGTAGAGGTGATGTGTGGAGGGCTCTCAGGGTACAGTATCCAACACATCAGATATGGGTGCAATTATGACACACTAAATAAAGGAAGATGAAGGCCCTATTGCTTACATTCAGGATATTCAGGAGAAATGGCAGCTTGAAACCCACGAGCCGTGGGAAAAAATGATGGCATTGTTTTACCACATTTTATGTCAGGGGTTGCCTGAGCCAGTACAGAGACAAATGAACCAGCAAGTGGAAATGGAAGCAAAACCATGGGCTGACATACATTTGGCAATAGTACATCACTGTTGGTTGCAAAATAGGAAGAAAGATGAGACTAGAAAAATCTAGAAAGCCAAGTTAGTTCAGAAGAAATTGTCAAAATTTGCCATTGATAGGGTGGCATTGACAAGCGGACAAGGATTGGGAATGCAGGAAGCAATGGGTACATCGGAGGTGAATAATCAGCGCCTGATGGACCAAGGTGGAGATGGGTTTGTGCCACGAGGCAGAGGGATGGGCTATAGAGGAAGAGGAGGAGAATTCCAAAATAATCAAGGTGGGTTTCAGAATACACAGAATGAGAATCAGAGTACCAAGGGAGGATTTAACCAAGGGGGACTTGTCAGATGTGCCCCCCCCCCGCAGTATGTTGGACTTGTGGGATGACAGGGCACATTGCATGCATATGTGGGAGCCAAGGGAATGTACAGAAGGACCAATTTTCAAGAGGAGGTACAGCTTATCCTCCACCATATAGCACACAAACTAGGGAAGGTTTCCTCCAAGATCACATAGTGTATCAGACACAAGCGCCGTGAGTACAGCAGGTACAGCAGCAAGAGCGAGTGCAAATGAATCCACCACAAGGGCAGTCGCAACAAGCGCAACAAGCCCCCATGCAGACACAGCAATATGCAAACACAGGACTGACACCCAGAATAGGAGGTGTCACTGTGGTAGGGGGAAATCCTTTCAAATGGATGGGGGTTGAGCCTGTACCCACAATAGGACAGCTCACAGGGTGACTTGATGTGTTCAGTACTATCTGTGACACCAGACCCCCAAGAGGAACCAAGGGTCGATGTGATGATAGGAGGCAAATCTTTTTCTTTTCTAGTAGCCGCTGGGGCTACTCGTTCATGTATACGAGAGGGAAAATATCCATTGTCGGGAATTGCCATGAATGCTCAAGGGTTCTCTGGAGCTACAAGTCCAGTTACTTTTAGTGAAGAATTACCAATCTCCATAGGAGAGTGTGACATGTCTGTTCCTTTGATATATTCACGACAGACACTGGTTAACATTTTGAGAAGAGATTTGATGACGAATCTTAACATGACGATTTCATTCACTGATCAAGGAATAGTGTGCTCCACTCCAGGAATACACTATTTAAACGTGGGCGAATGTATACTGGAGTTCACAGGCAAGTGGTTCTATGAAGCATTTCAGTAGATCCAGAGGTTTTTCAATATTTGGTGAGCATTCTATTGACATGGCTGCCTGGCTTTGTGGGAAAAATTGTGAGGATACCTGAGGAGTTTTTGTTTAGACTATGAACACCTATGGACAAAGAGGGGGACAGACTATCCCTATAGAATTGGAAGCAGCCATAGTATGAAGGGAAATGGCAATGCTAGAAGGAGTAGATGATGAGGGTAGACCATGAACAACAGTAATAGCTCTCGAGGAAGGGTACAGATTGACTGACATAACTGATGACGACTTGTTAGAGAAGACCAAACAGATGACAATGTGGTGTTCTTTATGAGCATCACATACTGGATAAGAATAAAAAAGAGGGAAGTCCCACAGCGCATGGTGATAATGCAGCAGCATCCAGCATATTTTCAGGAAAACCTGGAGAAGGTGCCAAGTGTCCTTTGGACCACAGACCGTTATAATGTAGGTTTATTAAAGGGAGTCAGGGAACTTAAAATAGAAATTAAGTAGGAGCGATTTTACGTCTCGAGAGGCTGATGAGGGTATATTTCAGACTATTTCAGCACTGATGAAACAAGGAATTTTGGTGCCATCGGAATCATGTAGCACTGCAGTGTATTCAATAAAAAAATCTAAAGAGGGCCGTGTAGATTTATACAAGATATGAGACTGATTAACCAGATAGTAGAGGCAGAGTTTCCTTTAGTTCCTAATCCCACAATGATACTGTGCAGCATCCCAGTGGATGCTCGATATTTCTCAGTGATCGATTTGAAGAATTTGTTTTTCTTGACCCCATTGCACAAGGATTCACAAGAGTTGACTCCCTTCACATTTCGCCAAACTCAACTGAAACATACTTGTTTGCCCCAGGGGTACTGTGTGCCACCATCGATCTTTAACAGAGTCCTACCGACGGATTTAGGAAATATTGATCTTAAAAGTGCAGTGATACAACACGCAGATGACATTCTAATTTGTAGCACCATAGAAGATGAGTGCAGACAAGATTCTATTCAGTTTATGACTATTCTGGCAGACAAGGTACATTAGGTAGACAAGGAGAAGTTACAGTACTGCCAAGAAGTGGTCTTATACATAGGGCAGTTGATTTCACATGAGGGAAAGAAGGTGACACCTGAAAGAGGTGAGGCGATTATGAAAACCTCGAAGTCAAATACAGTGAAACAGGTGCAACAGTTTCTGGGGTTATGCAACTATGTTAGAGCCTGGGTGTTTGATTACAGTTCTTACACAACACCCCTTATGCAGGCTTTGAAGAAAGCACACGTGGGTAAAGTAAAAATAGAATGGACTGAGGAGATGGAGACAGGGTTTGAGGAGTTGAAAAAAGCAATTTGTACAGCCCATGTTTTGGAAATGCCCAATTATGCTGAAGAATTTGATCTGTTTTCACACACAAATGGGACAGTCATGACAGCAGTACTTACACAGAAAACTAGATTTTGGGTACAAGCCTTTAGCATATTACAGTGGGATTTAGACCCAGTTATGAGAGGTCACTTTCCTTGCGAACAATCATTGGCAGCTGCGCGTTCACAATTGAGAAGTCTTCAAGTATTGTGATGGGCTGCTCAATGACTCTTTGTGGAGCATGCTCTATTTGCCATTTTAGAGAAACCAAAAGGCACATTGACATCCCAAAGAGCTTCAGCTTATGAGGTAAGGATTTTGAATCCAATGATTACATTTGTAAGATGAAAAATAGTGAATCCTGCCACGTTTATAGCTGAGCCAGTGAAAGAAGGCAATCATGTGCATGACTGGGCTAATTATGTTGAATTTCATGATGACATACCCCATGTAGCAGGAGGGGAAATTCTCTTTTTTGATGATTCTTCAAAAATGTATCAGACTAGTGGGGAAAGGCAATCAGGCGCAGCAGTGGTAAGGCACATATTAAATGGAGAATTTGAAGTTGTAGCAAGTGCAAGACTAGAGACTCATTTTTCAGTGCAAGCAGCAGAATTGGTAGCGCCCATTGTCACATTCGAGAAACACGAAGGGCAGGAAGTGACGGTGTACACTGACTCCACCTACGTGATGTCAACCATGCACGCAGGGTTAGCATATTGGAAAAGGAGGGACTAACTCTGTATGGCCTGTACTCCAGTGCAGCACGCATCCTTATTGAACAGGCTTATTAAGGCACTACATCTCCCAGTGGTCGTAGCGGTTGTAAAATGTGCAGCTCAAACTAAGCAAACAGATTGTGTCTCTTGCAGGAACGAAGCCACAGATGAAGAAGCAAAAAGAGCAGCATATTCTCTAGATATTTCGAGTTTTGATTCTGAGAATGTTAAAGAGAAAGTAGTTATCACCATGGTAGTGCAAGAAGGGTTTAGTAAATTGTTGATAACCCAATTAATGGAGATTCAAGGGAGTGCACCGCACAAATTATGGAAACGAAGGGGTGTTCTTTATCCCCCACAGAAGCATTATGGTGACAAGACAGCACTGGAAAGCCGGTGATGCCAGTAGCATTACTAAAGGTCCCACTTGAACAACTGCTTTACCCCGCATATGTAACTAGGTAGAGTCTTGCTGCTACGATTGCAGTGGACTGGTTCATTCCAAATTTGTTGGAACATGATGCACTATTTATAGTGAACTGCATCTTATGTCAAACGTTTACTGCTGGGCATACACTGAAAACCATTAGAGGGGTAATACCTTGACCGAATGGTCCATTTCAGCATTTACATTTCAACTATGTTTATATGCTGGCGGTGTGTAATGGATATAGGTATTTATTAGGATTGAGGTAGGTCTGTGTAAACACCCTGATGCCACTTGCGCAGGGCAGTTTTTAGCATGCAAAGTTTTTCCTAGATGGGGTGTGTGTGTGAAGTGCTGAGATCTGACAATGGGTCACATTTTGTGAATGAGGTATTTGAACAAATAAGGCTTCTATTGAACATTAAATACAAGTTTTCTTCTGCTTATCACCCACAAGCAAACAGGATATGTGAGAGACTCAATAGCCTCTTTAAAAAAAAGTGTTGCCAAGATTAAATTGACTTTGAAGAAGGGATGGCCATACTAGCTACCCTTGGCTTTATATGCCCTTTGGAATCAGCCAGGATCAGACCACCCCCTCACCCCTCATGAACTAGTGACAGGGTGACATATGAGAATATCTCTTACACTTCCGTCTAGAAGTAGAAGTGATGCCCAGAGTGTAGCTAAAACATTAGGTGATGAACTGCATGATTGTTTGTCATGTATGACCTCTAGCATCTCTCTCATTTCAGTTCAACTCAAGTACCGGGGGGGGTCAGTCTCAGAACACAGATGAAGACAATTCAACAACTAGCACAATTGAAATAATATGTATTACTCAGTTATATGTTGGTGATCTTGTCCTGATTAAAAGCATTACTAGAAAGTGGCATGAACCACGTTTTAATGGCTCCTTTTGCGTTGAAAATATAACCCCTTCAGCTGTAAAGGTCCAAGGAAGATGAGCTTGGCTTCACTTAAATGATATAAAAGTCTTTAAAGGTGAGACCCGCTATCCCACCATTGCCAATCCAGGAGCAAAACAAGAAGAATAATTTCAGCGTGTGCAGACTCTATCGATGACAAAGAAGGATGACAAAGCAATGATTTGTGAATGATGCAGATTTAGTTTGGACTAAAACTCAGGTGATGCTCCTCATAGATATTTTAGCAGGAGTAAAAGGACTTGCAGTGAGTTTTAGTAGGCCAACAATTAACTCTAGAAACACTTTGAAGCATCAAAGCTATGCCTAAACGTCAGTTCTTGATCAAAAAATGGAAACAAGCTCAATATACAGATTCATTTCGTAGAGCAGAACTGTTCTAAAAAGTTAACCCCATAGTTCTCGCTGATAGTGATGTGCATAGGCTTGTGCTTGCTGTTTTTTTATTTATACTTCAAGCTTATCCTGCTCTTGTCAGAAGAGACGTTGACATTCACACTTTTTAACAGCATCCTAAAAATGGCCCTCCGATTAGAAGGCTGTTAATTGCGATCATTGAACAGATTTTATGATTGCAAGTGTAAAGAAAAATGATAAATTGTATTAAAGATGAGAAATATGGAAGTAGGCATGGTTCTAGAGAATGAACAACAAATACCAGGATGGCGCAAAAGGTGGTTGTCAATGATTTGTCCTCTAGAGAGGTACTTGGGATTACTTCAAAAAAGGCTGCTTCATAGATGAAAAAATAGTAATTTTATTTGATTTCTCTATCCACAGGGTATAAAAAGGAGGTACAGATCAATATATTTCTATTTAATCTCCCGTATTCCTCTTCTGTTCTGATCTTTCTCATGGTTAGTTTTCAGAATCCAGGTTAGAGGTTATTAAATGATTCCCATCTTTTTGATGGGGAGTCCTGAATCAGGAGGCCCAGGTGGGTTTTGAATTCATTGTTTTACTCGTCTGGGACTCTTCCTGATATTTGAAGCCTACCAGTTTCAGTGGCACAAGGGCCACATTCATCAGGGCTGGACAGACACTTAAGGGTTAATGTGTCGATGTCTAGGTAACTGGTTGTATCGTGCCAGGGAATCCCACCTAGTTATAGGGGTCCCCACGAATATCCGTGTGGTTGGAAGGAGAGAATTTATACTTCCCACGAAAAGCAAGAAGCTATTGTCATGCTCACGAATCTTCGCCGCTTTGAAAATATCAAGTCGGGGAGGGACGGCTCACCGCGGAAAAATAGCTTCTTGCTTTTCGTGGGAAGTATAAATTCTCTCCTTCCAACCACACGGATATTCATGGGGACCCCTATAACTTGGTGGGATTCCCTGGCACGATACAACCAGTTACCTAGACATCGACACATTAACCCTTAAGTGTCTGTCCAGCCCTGATGAATGTGGCCCTTGTGCCACTGAAACTGGTAGGCTTCAAATATCAGGAAGAGTCCCAGACGAGTAAAACAATGAATTCAAAACCCACCTGGGCCTCCTGATTCAGGACTCCCCATCACAAAGATGGGAATCATTTAATAACCTCTAACCTGGATTCTGAAAGCTAATCATGAGAAAGATCAGAACAGAAGAGGAATACGGGAGATTCAATAGAAATATGTTGATCTGTACCTCCTTTTTATACCCTGTGGATAGAGAAATCAAATAAAATTACTATTTTTTCATCTATGAAGCAGCCTTTTTTGAAGTAATCCCAAGTACCTCTCTAGAGGGCGAAGTAAAAACAAAAATTAAAATATTTTGTGAAAATATCCCCACAGAATTAATCAACCTGAGTTCTCTATTGTGTAAATGTATAAGGGTACACTCAGGCTTGAGACCTTTTTCCTTGGTCCATTTCTGTCAAGTGTCAATGATTTGTTACATATTATGTCTACACAATTACACTCTTTGTCTTTTTTTGCTTCTTTTTCACAGTTTCTATCATACTAGTACTCCTACTGAGGTAGAGGCCACTATGGTTCCCCACACTACGGCAACTGCTTTTGATTTATTTACTTCCACTGACACAGAGGCTACTAAGGTTCCCCCATTAAGAGAACTGCTTTGCCTCATTGTGTATTACACGCCCTTTACATTTGGGGGACATAAGAGAAATGTAGAGGAAGATAATGAGGGGATAAATACCTATCTAGACAATGCAGCACACTTGGGTAATACCATGTGGTATAAGCACATGAGAAATGTGGGAGAAAGAACATCTAAGGAGAGTTGCTACGTCTGCGCTCTCATACACTAAGCCATGAATGTAGTGTGAACTTTAATTTCCAGAGAAGTTCCAGAACACGATGCTAGGTTCCTCGTTCATCTTGTAGCATGCATGACCAGAGGACAATTCCAGTGAAGTTGGGCTACTTTGCGATGGACATCAAAATGGTCATTTCTGTTTCAGGATGATTACATCAAGACTTCACAGATGTCAAAGCAACCTGGATGGGAGAGCAAGATGCTTGTGTATCTGTCATGATTCCTGCCACTCATGTCACCAGCCCTCCAAGATGTCAGGCTGGAGCCAGGCCACGATCACCTACATGGCCCTCAAGGGTCTCTCCATCCCTCCAAAGACCCATTTGGAGTCAGACTTGGCGCTTGTGGCACCAGACTCACTCACTCCCACAGGATAACATTGGGGATTGGACTTGTAGTGCATTGATGGGGACAAGATGGATGCCCCCACATATTTCGGTTCCCAGAACTGCATGTGCGGTCTAGTCTTTGGGTGTGGTTCAGCCCAGAGGCACCTGGGATACCCAGAGACTATTCAAGCCACACCCAGGCTGAGAAACATGCTTTGCGTTTTCTGCACCTGCAGCATGACACTCACCGTGTTCTGATCGGTGTCCAGTCATAATTTCGAAAACAAAATTTCGAAAATGAAAAAAGTCGAATCAAAAATGTCGAAAAAAAAAATGTCGAATTGTTTTTTTTTCGATATTTTTTTTTGGGCTCTAGTTTCTGTGAAAAAAAAGGTAAAAATAAAAAAAAGGGGGGTTGGGGGGAAACCCCCCCATTTCGAAAAAAAACCGTCATTAAAAAAAAATTCGACATTTTTTTTTTCGACGTTTTTTTTTCGACTTTTTGACTTTCGAATATTTTGTATTCGAAATTATGTCTATGAACCGTTCTGATCGGTCTCCAGTAGGCCTGCATCTTTCTTCTGCGCTCAGCTCCTGGAAGAACACCGTTAGGAACAGCCATACCTTGTGGCACTTCTGTCCATCAGTCATCGCTCCTTCTGTTCTGCGGGCATCTTCGGCGGTGTCATTCCCATCCCGGCACGCTGCTTCCTAGGGAAAAGAACAGAAAAAAAGACATTAGTAAGCATTCTGCAAATTTTCGCTTAATTTTAAATACTGTACGAGATTGAAACGCTTACCTGAATCCCAGCCTCTCTGGGGGAACTCTGTCTCCGGAACTTCTCATCAATCTGCAAGAGGGAAAAGACACTCCAGGTTAGCATGGAAACATCTAGAGGCGCCGCATACCGCGCTTACCCACCGCATTTGTTCTTCATAACCGGCATCCACGCTGAAAACGTTGCAGCACCTAAAAGACACAGAAAAAGAACTCAGTTCAATGCAAATACGAAAGGGGTGAATCACGCATTGCGCTCTCACTCACATTCAGCGCTACTCATCTCAGCAGCACGCCGCCATCCCCTGGATGCCGACCATCATCTAAGGAAGGAAAGGAACAAAGTTAGAGAACTGTTCAAAAGACTCATTATACTTACCTGTCGGACTCTTGCCAGTGAAGTAACTAGGCAGCAACGAGCCCGCATCAATCAACGCGCCTCTGCGCTGAAGGCTGGACGGAGAGCACACTATCCAAGAAAACAAGGTGAGCTGTGGATCAAAGGGAAGGGTTGGACCCCGGGGAAGAAGGGGTTCAAGCACACAGAGACAATAGGGAGTTAAACTCCAACAATCCTGTGTTTCAGGCCCAGTCTCCAGTTGAATAGCCTCCAGGGAAGGGTTTGAGGTCGTAAGAGGGCAGAACAGGCTGAGTGACGTCCCCGTGGATACCAGGTGAGCGTTACAGTATCCTGCAGAAGGACAGGAAGAGGTGGTCATGAAAGACATGAAGATAATGGAATGCCCTGATGTAACATAGATAGCTGGCTTGCCTGGATGTTGGGAACAAACTCAAGTATCAGTCTATGGGCAAGTGAAGTCCAAGAAGGGAGGTCTGATGCCCTGTGCAGCTCATCTGTTGAAGTCAGAGTATGTGCAAGAGGTACAGAGAGTAAACAAATGATGTTTGAAGTCATGGGCTAAGCATGCCAAATTGCTGACATGTGTAGAAAATGAATCAGGTCCAATGATTGTGATCCCATTGGCGAATGCGACATTGTGCTTCCGAATAGAAGGAAGAAATCATATGGGAGATAACATAGGGTGCAAAACTACAGTTGATGTTTCCAGGATGGGAGCAGTGACACCCGTCCTGATGGATCGATATTGGGCTTGTGGGCCTAGGGCCTACAAGAAGCTGCACAAGGATTGGGGAGGAATGTGTTCCTTGGTGCTCATCCATGTTCCAGCATTAGTGGATCCTCAGAGTGACCTGAACATTGGAAAGTTTTTACAAGTAGATGCCCATTTGAGAAAGAGAAGAGCGCTTGAATTTCTCAATCGAACCAGAAGAGAGAACTACTTATTAGCTAAGTCAATAGAAGCCTTTGAATCCATTCCGTATGAACACAGGTTGTTCAGCAAGACTGAGTCAATATTGACAACTATCTTCATGCCTGGGATCCAGACGATGGCCAATGACAAATGGTTGCAAATTGCCAGATGGGAGCTCCTGCAGACAATCAACACCACCATAAAGGGAGGATAGCTCAGTGGCAATGTGCTCGCCTTGGAAGCAAGACGACACAGAGCAACACAGGTTAAATCCCCGGGTCCACGCTTAGAAACCTTTGGGTATTAAGCACATTATATATAACCTATCAATGCTATGAAGGAAGAGTTGAGGGCCATACGACTGATGACCCTGCAGAACAGATATGTCCTTGACATGATCACAGCGATGGAAGGAGGAGTTTGCATCAAACTCAGACCATCATGTTGCACATTCACACCTTCTCTTGACGAAGAGAATGGAATCTTCATGTAGGCCATAACGCTGTTGATGAATCTGCATAACCAGATGGAAGATGAGACAGAGGACATTGCAGGTGATAGTTGGTTTGCGTCCATATTCTCTTGGATTCCGCATTGGATGGCAAACATCTTCAAGTTACTTGGAGCACTCTTGCTCATAGTGATGTTTGTGTTCTGTGTGATTAAGATAATAATTGCCCAATGTAAGAAGAAAGCAAAGAAGGTAGTAAGAATAAAGATCATGATCAATGTCAAATCAGGGTTTGGACCCAAGGAAAAGACAGATAAAGATGTCAGAAAATACATAGAGGCCAGCATCGTGCCAACTGAAGGAACAAAGTTTCTGTATCTGAAGAATCACAAGAAGAATGTGGGATGGTGGGTCTACTGTAATCCGAATAGACAATGCAGCTATATGACCCGTATTGTGGATGAACATGTCAAATCAGCCGGCACTCTGAGGGGGATGATGAAGATCTGGACGCCAAAGAAGCACGTCTTCAAGAGGGAGTATCAAGATGTGGAAACTGGTGAAGAGATTGTTGCATACTCGCCTAGAGGGGGGAATGTAAGGAGTAGATGCATGCCTCTGCAGGAAATCCCCCTACCGCTTGTATGTTGGAAGCCTGAGATTGTGCCAAGCTTGACAACAGCAGTTGTGACCATACCATGACGAATATTCGAAAGAAGTTACCCTCTGAGAAAACCATATCAAATGTATTCTCAAAGAGATGACAATCTGAGGGAGATACCCCCTAAAGGAATATGAAAACGAGAGAAAGAGAAGCTGGTGACATCATGAGAGGAACGTGTCGGCCTGAGAATACTGGCTGAAGAGAATGCATGGACCTTATAGAAAATGACGATGAAGTAAAGAATCAAGTAAACTTTCATATGCGAAAATAAGATTGCATGTGTGTGATGCACTGCAGAAAATCCAACCCGTTACTCTACAGATGCAGCAAAGCAAGTAGATTAAGTAATCTTAGAAGATAGCTATATGTAGTGAATAGACGAAAGGCGGGGCTACAATTGTATAGAAGCTGGGCATCAGTTTCATGAATTTAGTAAGCCCAGACCCATGGAGAAGAAAGACTGAGAACTGTGTTGCAGCACAAATTAGCTGATATTGTGGATACGAATGGCGAGGCTGTTTGGCCTGGTATCAACGTCAAAGCAGCCAAGGCCGGTTATCTGTTCTTGAAGGCTGTGAATGTGAGAAGCTGATCTATCCCTTGTTAAGGTGCAAGGAAAGTACACCAAGCATACCAAGTTTTCTTAATTTAGGACATTTAAATGCTGCAAAATGTTCCAAATCGTGGTCTCCTGTCACATGAGCCAAGGATGGAAGTAGAGTTGAGCTTGGAGTTCTAGAAAAGTGATAGTGCATGCTTGCACTCTCTTATATTGTCACAGACAAGAATACTCTGCAAGGCCAAGCTCAAAGACAATCTTCATGGCAGAAGGCATGGGTGATGAGAGAAGTTGGGCTAATTGGGTGGGGAGGAAAAGTCAAGTCCACCTCCTGGCAACTGGGTATGAGCTTATGTGCTGCTAAATGAACTGAATGTTCCAGACGGCACAAGTGTGCCAACCAATTATAGAGGGCCATATAAGTTAGGGCATTATAGTTTGAGAGCCAATGATATACCGAGTACTTAATTGTGTTGAAGATGACACGTTTTAGAGATGGGCATATGTTGTTCACCTGGCAGTAGATATCCAACCACAAGCCCACCCCTTATAGAAAGTATATTTAGATGCTCCCCTTGAACCTATCATAATTCATCATGGACTTTTCTCATTTGCCACATAGTATGACATCACGCATGACACATTTTTTGTATATAAATGTATTTTTATGTGAAATAAGCCGAGAGCTCAAGCAAACGTTTTTCGATGTCCCTGTTTTAGACGATTGAGGATAAAACAGCAAACTTAGCCATCTTCCTGAGTTGGTTGGATTATTTGGTGTTCGAGTTATTCTGCATCCCCATCCATTGCATGCACATTACCCAAAGGTCTCTAAACTCAGGTTACTCTCTTGTGGGTTGGTCCTGTTGGGCCTACATCATCTACTCAGCTTCTCTGAAACTCTGGTGGTTGTAGGTGCTCAATTGTGAAACCATGTACCAGAATGTTTTCCTGGAATGAAACCAATGGTCACAGTGGTGTAGGGCAGCCTTCACATCAGGGATTGATGTTCTGTGTGCCTGGTATGACCACCATGCTCTTTTGGGTTGGCATGGTGATGACAGTTTCCAAGATAACTGCCTCTCCTTCCAAAACGTAAGGATTTGGTCCTTTGAAACGGCAGGGGTAAGTGCAGGAGTCTGTGTCATTGCTGGAAGTGGCTCTTAGAGTCATGTTAATGTTCTCCGGGGTTTTAAGTAGTAACTGCACTGCTATGTGTTACTCCCCGTTGGCCCTGTGTCTTTGGCTAGCTGGTCTGAAGTTCAGGCCCTTCATGCTACTATGGGTGAGATTCATTATTGCAATAATTTCTGAAATGACAATGGCAGCTGCTCTTTTGAGGGCCACCCTCAACATTGGTGCTTAAATACCTACGTGCTTGCTGTGGCTGGCATACTCTTGTGAGTCAATCTAGGCACCAGTGTTAACTATTGATTCTGTGTTGGCATAGCAACGCTCCTTTATCTCACTACGTCTGACCTTTCCCTCACTTTCTATGGCTGGTGCACCCTTGTTGCCCACTGCTGTCCTACCCAGAAGTCCAATATGATGTGGTATTCCCTCAAAGTCGGAAGTACAAAACGTACAAGGCACTGTTGGGCCGTCCAGATTCTTTGAGGATAGATATATTTAAGAAATAACTCTGCCTATCACCATAATCACATTTTAGGCAAATGAGCCAATGACGTCAGCGAGTTGGGTGCTTGCTGGGAGAACTGCAGCGACATGCTGCTCTGTGTTTGAACACCAGTTGAACTGTGCCAGCACTCCAGCACTGCTTCTGTCTGTATGTGGGATGTGTATGTGTTATGGCATTTATACTGTGAATTTCCCATGGAAGACGGAGAGAGAACTTGTATCTGGGTGCAGATGTAGATCACAAGAGTTTCCAGGGCGCACGGGGGGACTGCCGGGAATTCAACAAAGCAGGTGAGCTTTGATTGTTTTTTTTTTTTAATAGGGACTCTGTCATGGCTGTCTCACTAGGAGATCGTTCCACAATCTTTGTCCGATTACAGCAAAACATCTGTCGCCTCCTGAACATCAACATGTTCGAGGGATGACCAGCAAATTGCCGTGCACATCCGCATGGTTGTTTTGAGCTCACCTTCCTTTTATTGCTAATAAATACGGGCTTTGGGGATGTCTACAGCCGCACCAGTGCAGACTGTTCCTTGTTCCTGGAAGAATACATCTACAGTTGTCTTGTCTGGATCACAAGTAGGTGAAGGAGTGAATATGGAGAAAAGGTGCCATAGGGTAAATGTTAACTTTTAAGAAGGGTACATTTTTCAAATGTGACATAATTCTGCAGACTTCCCCAAGCCCGGCTCCAGGAATTTTTATCTGGGTGGGCCAGGATTGTGATCAGGGGGGCCAAACTTTTCTCAGATTCGTGATCCGGCAAAACATGTCTTCCTGGATCTAACAAGTCCATTTGCCCTAAATTTGCCCTTAACATCTTTAGTCTGTTAGACTGCTTTATAAGGTGCAGAAGCCTGGATTCAAACCCAGGTTGTTAGGACCAGGGTTGACATATTTATCCGCAAGACTACTTGAATGTCTGATAAAGATGCTTGTTGGGATTGCACTCCCTGCCAGATTTAAGCCAAATGAATTCTCAAGGTTGACAGATGGTCCCGGGTAGGTGGGGCATGGGTGTGGATCTTATGGTGGGAGTCGTTATTCGCTGTCATAAGTGAAACAAATGTTGCATGTTTTTGAAGTTCTCTTTTTCTGCTATTGGAGCTGTCTGTTTAGGGGCATTACTCTAACTGGAAACAGCCTGTTCACCTCACCAGGTTTTGCTGACATGAGGTGATTTGCCCAGGTTCACTCAATTTGTTCATATGGGAAACCTGCTCTCGCCTTCCACCTGCTCATCCCTTCCAAAATGACAGGCTCTCCAGTACCCCTTCCACAGTCTTCTACTCTCTTCTTCCATTTGCTCCTTTGTTTCCTTCCATAAGCTTCCTCACTACTTTGAACTTCCATTGGCTACTCACTTCATCTTCCATATGCTCGCGTATCTCCATATGGAAAAGGTTTGCCAAAAATAAAAATAAATGAAAGCTGTATACTGCCCTTAACAAGGGTCTGAGGCCCTTAACAAGAGTCTGAGAGATTAATCCCATGTATTCATGCTTTAAGAAATATGTTTTGTACCTTTTTTCAACATACTTCTATAATTGAGGTATAGAAAATAGTACAGAGCAAAAGAGAAGCAGAAAAAATAATGTGTCAATATCACCCCCTGTCACCTTTCAACAGTTCCCCCTGACTACCATTCCCATTTACAATCACTCCCACTTACCCCACCCTTCCCCAACCATGTCTTCTTGGCCTTGCTGGGGAAAATCGAGGATGATGCCACCTCCTCTTCTGTAGGGGCTGAGCAACGAGGACGCCAGTCCTTATTCCATCTAACATAGTGTGCGCTCAATAATACCTCCCTGAATACTGTCACTACTCTCTGAAGGCCACGTAGGAGGTGCTTGTAGTCCAGCCATTTTTTTGTGAAAGACAGCCCACTACTCTTCGATAAATATTGAAACAAGGAACAGGATATTTGGTGGGATCAGGAGGCAGACATTGGAGGTTGAAGGGTTTCCGGCCTCCTGGCATCACTCCCGTTTGGATGTGGCCGGGAGGAGGGGCTGCTGCTCCCCTGTCACCACTATACATCATTGTCTAGTACATACTGTTTCCATACTGTTTATAAAATGCAGTTGTCCATGATGACTTCTTATTTGACATGTCTACTTTGCTATTTTGAATGTCACAATTTTGCTCAATAAATGTGGCCTTGTATTTTCCAAAGAAAGATGTGTGTATGTCTCCTTGGCTGGCCCTGACCCCTGTGCTGCCCATCTATTAAACCATACTGAAAACTGGATCACTTCTAGGGGCTCCTAATTTTGGCAGGAAGCACACAGTGAGATGAAATGGTTTTCCCAGGATTACACACTTTGGTTAAGTGGTAAAGCCAGAATGTCATCATAGCCTGAAATGTTGGTAATTGACCACACATCTGCCCAGCTAAAGTTGGTACAAATATGTAGTGAAGTTTGGTTTTAAATACTGAAAATATTACAATTCTGGGTCTTTGCACAAAAGTCAATTTTTGTACAGATTTTGAAATGGTACTTATTATACCCTGCATACCATGTTACTCTAAATATATAAAAGACACTTTAAGTGATTGGGATGATTTATAGGAAAGCATTTTTATTGTTATGAATTGCATACTTTTATACCAATGATTTATAGCCATGAGAATAAAAATGCTGTTTAATTTGTAAGATCCTGTATTCGATTTCTCTGTTTACTTTTCTTTTTTCATTTATTTAGTTTCTTTTTCTTACTTTACTAACTTTTTTGTAAAGGTTTGTAATGAGTCACAAACAATAACAACTAATAATACTCACTTTTATACAGACTGTGATTGTGATTCAAAAATGCACAAGTCACATGATAAACCAACTCAAAAATGTGATCATCATTGTTTCCTTATTGTAGAATCGGGTTGATGAAAAAGAGTATTGGGGAGATTTTGCTTTGAATCCTAAATTGCATAGAGGGGACTGCTACTGTTTGTACTTCAGAGCCCCTACAGGCAATTTGAATTGTTTCCACAAAGTACTGTAAAAGTAAATAGCAAAACATAGGCAACACAGCCTTTTCACTTCACTTTTGTACTATGTGTCTGGAAAAGTATTAAGCTTTCACGCAAT
This sequence comes from Ambystoma mexicanum, assembly GCF_040938575.1. Lineage (NCBI taxonomy): Eukaryota > Metazoa > Chordata > Amphibia > Caudata > Ambystomatidae > Ambystoma > Ambystoma mexicanum. The sequence continues at coordinate 684,615,084 of NC_090929.1, read as the reverse complement.
TAACAATTTGGAATCTGCTTGCTTTTACCAATAAAGTAACAATCATAGGTGGCAATGTTCCAAGTCCTGTGGAGTGGTAAAAGTGGTGTTAAAATTATTTTTGATTGTAACTTTATTTTCCCCATTCTGATTGGAACCCTCAAGCTCCAGAATGCTAATTAATAAAAATGTACAAATAAATACATACAGGGACAAAGTGAAATGAAATTCATAACAATGTCATTGTTTCACACAGCTTTTTCTGTACCCCATCATTTCTAATCACCCAACAGCCACACTTAAATAGTGTATTAAAAGCGCATTTAAAGAAAAAACGACCTTTTCCTATCACTAATCACTTCCTATTTGAAATAATCTGCTTGTGAGACATGCTAAAAAGATAAGGCGTCAGTGGGAGGACCTGTGCAGCTCTGACTGACTTTGAGGGGAGAAAGGCAGAGCAAGGGTGCCCCACAGGCATTTGTCTATTGTCTGACTTTTAAATCCACCTCTGATTGCACTCTGCAGGAAAAATTTCAATACCCTTTTTTTACATTTAACAAATGTGCACTGTTTATACGTTGCCAGAAACATATTAAGAACTGCTCTTTTCTTGTGTTATTTTCAAGGTTTCATGATCAATCTTCTGAGAGCCAAATGTTTATTGGGGGAAGTGGGAACAATCCTCCAGTGCCGCACCCCCTCGCCTTCTGTCACTGGTGGGATCCCACAGTAAATAACTTCAATTTCTGGCACTGCCCAAACACCTAGCAGTTATATCATACTTTTCAAACAAGACCCACAATACACATTATGTATTCAGTTTGTATACAGACATTGTTAATTGTTACTCCAATATTATGACGTTATTAAGGCAGTACTCATCTGCCCATTTCATGAAAAGTTCTGGCCAGGTAGCCTAGGCTTCCACACAGACAAATATGCATTCTATTTAGGTCAGAACCCCACTGTTAAGTAGGCATAAGAAGATGATCTGAAGTTGGTCCATACTTGCAATCCTAGCCTTGATATGTTCAGGTACGTTCTTGTTGGACCAACACAGTGAGGTGCAGTTTGAGTCCCTAGGCATTGCAAACAAGGCTCCCACGTCAGGGCATAGATACTTTCACTTCGGGAGATAAACTGAAACCAACACTCATTGGCAAAGCCAATGGTTAGGGCTTTTGAAAACACATGGAAAAGGCATTTGCCAGGCACTGCCATAAGCGTACCACCTGGCAATAAGGTGGGAACATCTAGAAAATGGTGCGAGTAGCTAGGCATATTATGTCATTGTCTGGAAAATGCCTGTGCAATACTTATACACATGTCAAAATGGTTGACTTTGCAATTGCTTGTTTTAGGATTCCAGTGCAAGGAACAGATGTCAGGACGCCATGTTGCTTTTAAATCTACTGGCTGAAAAAACACCATGTTAAGAGATTTTTTAATACAACAGGAGCTCATTTATAGAGGCAATTAAGTCATTGAACACTCAAAAGAATGCTTAGATATAACACAAGCAGGCCCAAAACAGCACAAAGTTTAATATTACTTTGTGACAGAGCTAGCTCAATAGTACCCAAGAGGGTATGCATCAGCAGGGAGGGGGCAGGTAGTTGTTGGGAATACCATAGAGATTAACATGGCAATGGATGGGTGAACGACCAAATAGCCTACTTCAATGCCTTACATCAAATCACTTTGATTTTACTAAACTCTCCCTTCCAGAATTACATTGTTCTTACTACCAACCTTACTGTTTCACTTATACTCAAGTAGTTAATGCAGCAGAATATATACTTTGAATGGAATTTGTAAGGGCTCTCAGTCTGACGGATGTAAGTCTATGAAACAATCTTAACCACTGCCATTGCTTGGGTCAGGCTTCCATACCGTTATTTATGAATCAGCCTTGGCCTCCCTGCCACTAACGTGATCAGCTCTGCCCAAACTGCTGGACCACAAGGCCTATAAATGCTTGCAGTATCTTGTGTTCCAGTCAATGTAACTTGTCAGGGTCCTCAGCCGTTTTTGCACCTGGTGTAGAAATCTGTGTCCAGGCATCATCACCTGCCATTTATTGTTTTCTACAGTTAACCATCTTATTAGGCATGATTGGAACAACAGTTTATTCCCACACATAGAAACCTACATTCAATTACAGAAATCTACTGGATAGGTTTGAAACAATAGCTACCTTATAAATGAGAGGTTTGAAACGTAAGTAAGATTACAAGTGCAGATAAAAAAGCAATGCAGGATCTTGCTAGATAGTTGTAGGCAGCCTGCTTGAGCAAGTGTGCTACCTTATTTAGAGGTGTGAATGGCCCTCCATATCCATGGTCATTTCTGCTTTCATGGCCATGGGGCATAAATCATTGTCCAGAGCAAGCAAACAAATCCTGACTGAGCCTCCTGCAGTGCAGCCCCTCAGAATGCTAACTGCAAAATCCCCCCAGCCTGTTTTACCCCCTTACGCTCCCCCTACACCCCCTGGGACCCAGTGGTGGTTAACGTATATTTTTAGTTTTTTTTATTGCATATAGTTAAAATACAATCAACCTTTTGATGAAAAAAAGAAAAAAGGAAGCAAACCTCACACCACTGACAAGGCCTCCTTTCTAGCACGGCTGGACTGATGTCATGATGCCTACCCCCGGGCATCAGGACCAAGGCCCTCAGCTCTGGGAGCAGGCATCCAGACATTTGTTTAAACCTCAGCAGCCCCGGCTAGGGGCTGTCTGGGTTCAGTCCTGGCGCCTTAGGCGCCAGGCTCATCATAGAAATCAGTCCTGGCGCCATAGGCGCCAGGCTCATAGACTTTACTTACCTGATGCAGACCATGCTGCAAAAGAGTCCAAGCCTACATGAGGCCTGGATGGGACTATTTTGTTACAGGGACTATTTTTTACTCGGGCGTGGCTCTAGGGAACTTCTTACCTGGAACTACTTTGGAGGCTATTTAAACCACACCCGAACAGCAGCACATGCTTCGCGTTATTCTGCATCCATCAGAGTGACGCTCACCGTGCCTGCAGCCAGCATCCAGTCTTCTGCCACGCCCGCGTGCCTGCAGCCAGCATCCAGTCTTCTGCCACGCCTGCCTCGAATCCAGAGCTCCTAGAATAAAGGAGAGGAAAAGGACAAAGTTAGAAAACGAACTTATTTCAAATTCCTCACCTAATTCCGGAACCATTTAATCTCTGGTCCTGGAAAGTACATCAGTCCTACATGCGTCGCTTCGCCAGCTCCAGCACGGCGCCATACTCACCATTTCTCACTGCATCTTTCGATCCGGCAATGTCTCCATCATTTCTTCGCCGAAATCCGGCACCTAGGGGACACAAGAAAAAACAAGGTGAGCCAAGGGAATCAACAAATACAACCTCTTACCACCATAGACTTACCTGATTTACCACTGGCGGTATTACTCCATAACTCTCCACATTTTCATATGCCGCATCTGTAAAGAGGGAGAAAAACAACACGTTAACGCATGCAATATTTACCGGACAGCGTTGGGTAACACAGACTCTTACCTGAACGCCAGCAGCAGCTACGAGACCTTCTTCTCACGAACTCAGTTGCAACTTAAGAAAGGAAGGGGACAAGAGTGAACATAGGGCACATTGAACTCTTTGAACTTGATACTTACCAATCCCGCCAGGGACTTCAGAGTCAATACTTACCGGAACTCTCCCAACGCCTTCAAACCAGTGAAGTAACTGGTATCTATGCGCACCTGCAAGACACGCAGGATGGAGAGCTCATCTTTTACGAACATAAGGTGAGGTTACTAAGGGGATATCGGAGGTGATTAGTGGGGGAGAGCGAGAACAGTTGGGAGGCCATCACTAAAACCCACAGGTGGTTAATCCCTGTCTCCACTTGCAGGAAAATACTTCTTCGGGTCCAGCAGACAAGACTAGGCGGGCCAGTCCAGACAGTCATTTCTGCACTACGCATCACTTTGAAGGAGACCGCAGCTGTCCGGGTCTGATCGACACCCCTGTGGGGTCCAGGTGAGCGTAACAGAACGCAAAGCCTCTCTACAAATACCCACCCGGGTGTTATGGAAACGTCGGAAACCGACCAACTGGCCCAATTATTGGGGGAACTTAGGGCGGAAGTACATGCCGCTCGCCAAGAGACTAATGCCCTCAGGAGAGAATTGATTGTCTCAAAGGAGCACACGGATAATCTGGCTAGGCAACTACTGCAAAACCAAGCTGGGCAAACGCCCCTACCTGGATATGGAGGAAACCCAACCCCCGTTTCATCAAGCAATCCTGTGCAAGTGGTTTTACCAGGAAATATTCCGTTAGCTCCACCCGAACGCTTTGCTGGGGACCCCAAAAGGTTCGCTGTGTTTATGAACCAATGCCGCTTGCACTTTTTATGCAGACCGGGAGCCTTTCCAAATGACCAAACCAAAGTAGCCTTTGTATTGTCATATCTTAGTGGCAGCGCAGCGGATTGGTCCATTCCATTTGTCAACCAGGATGATCCTCTTCTCCGGGATTTTCAGGGTTTTCAAAGGAGCATGGAAAAACTATTTGCCAGACACTCACAGGGTCAAGCCCTGGACAGTGAAATTTTATCCTTACGACAAGGTAACCAGGATCTGCTACCCTATATTGCAACCTTCAATCGGTTGGTGGTGGAAACCGGGTGGCCGGAGGAAAAACAAATTACATTGTTTCATTGTGGACTTCGGGGAGAACTCAAAGATGTCTTGGCTCAAGTTGTGAACCCACCTCAGGATTGCACAGAATTTATAGACTTAGTGGTCCAGCTAGACCACCGACTTCAGAACCGAAAGACTGATCGAGCTAAGTTTGAGAACCGGGTATTGGTTAAACCCAACCTTGCCCCCAAAGGAACAGATGCACCTGAACCTATGCAGATCGGGGGGGTTTAAAGGACCCTTAACTCAAAAGGAAAGAGAAAGAAGACGACAGATGCAGTTGTGTCTGTACTGTGGAACCTCAGGACATTTTCTACGGGATTGCCCTACAAAACCACCCAAGAAGGTGGTAGGAGTTGCTGATAAAAGCCACATAGAGCCTGATTCGGGAAACGGCCACGCCCGACAAGCGTAGAGGTCCGCTTGCCGAGCTTAAAGAAGGACACTCAGACCTCGCATTTGATCATCCCAATGGTCCTACTTGATCCCAGGCAGCCATCACGTATGCATGCAGTAAGGGCATACATAGATAGCGGGGCAGTAGGAAACTATGTGGACCACGAATTGGTGTCAAGGATGAATCTACCTCTTTGCAAAAAGACCACTTCGGATGTCATCACCACAGTTGATGGAACTCAGATTGCCTCGGGGCCTGTAACTCATTCCACTACAGAGATGACACTGTTGAGTCAAGATGGGCATCGAGAGACTATTGTGTTTGATCTAATCAAAGCCCCACAGTTCCAGATAATACTGGGGATGCCATGGTTGGAAACACATAATCCTTGTATAGATTGGCGAGAGAAGAGAATAACCTTCCCGGATTGTGCACACACCTGTTACCCAGAGAAACTTTGAACAAAGGCCTGGCTACAGTCGTTAACCCAATCGTGCAGTTACCTCAGAAATACCAAGAATTTCAGGATGTTTTTCAAAAAGAACAGGCCAATACATTACCTCCTCACAGATCATACGATTATCAAATCGACCTCCTACCCGGTGCACAACCCCCATGCAGTAGAATCTACGCCCTCACGGAACCTGAAAATCGTCACCTACGGCAATACTTGGACCATTACCTTGCTAATGGCTTTATTTGTCCTTCCAAGTCTCCTGCATCCTCAGCTTTATTCTTCATGCCAAAAAAGGAAGGTGACCTTAGAACGTGCATAGATTACCGCGCATTAAATCAGATTACGGTAAAAAAGCGATACCCATTGCCTCTGATCCCCGAATTACTAGACAAAGTAAAGGATGCTTGTATCTACACTAAGTTAGACCTCCGAGGGGCATATCATCTGGTACGTGTCAAGAAAGGCGATGAATGGAAGACTGCCTTTCGCACCAAGTACGGATTATTCGAATATCAGATGATGCCCTTCGGATTGTGCAATGCACCAGCAGCCTTCCAGTATTTTATGAACGATGTCCTTCGTGAACTCATTGACGTCTCTGTCGTCGTCGTATACATAGATGATATTCTAGTGTACTCCTCCTCAGAATCAGACCATGTTAAGCACGTGCGTGCAGTCCTTGAGAAACTACGCCAGCACAAGTTATATGCAAAATTGGAAAAATTTGTTTTTCATGCTACAGAAGTTGAATTTCTTGGATTTATCCTGACTCCAAAAGGAGTCCGAAAGGACTCTCGAAAGGTGGACGCAATTCTCAAGTGGCCATCACCTAGTTCAGTCAAAGGGGTACAAAGCATGCTCGGATTTGCTAATTTCTACCGCAGATTCATTCCGGACTTCTCCCATGTTGTACACCCCATCACAGGACTTTTGCGAAAAAACAAACGCTTCTTGTGGACCGAAGAGGCTGAAAAGGCCTTCCAAGAGCTGAAAGCAAAATTCACATCAGCACCTGTCTTAAAGCATCCACGCCCTGAGCTTCCATACATAGTAGAAACTGATGCATCCAGTTTAGCCATGGGAGCTGTCCTGTCCCAGAAGGATCCTCAAACCGGTCAACTTCACCCAGTAGCGTTTTGGTCCAGAAAGTTCTCAGCACCTGAGTTAAACTATGCGGTTACCGATAAAGAGCTATTAGCCATCAAATCTGCCTTTAAGGCTTGGCGGCACTATCTTCTTGGTGCCAGGCATACTATTACCGTAATCACCGATCACCGGAACCTGCAGTATTTAAAAACAGCCAAAGCCCAATCATCGCGACAACTTCGATGGGCATTGTTCTTTGCCGAATTCGATTTCATGATCACTTATCGACCAGGCTGCAAAAATGGCAAAGCAGATGCCTTATCCCGAATAGGGATGGGAGAAGCATATGCAAACCCGGAACCAGTGCCAATAATTCCCAAGCAAAGAATTCTTGGCATAACTACTCTACAGACACTAGAAGATATTCATTCAAAATTCCAACAACTCTTCGATCCAGAAACCCTGCAGGACTGGGTAAAGAAAGGCCCGGACTACTCAGTCGTCAATGACCTACCTTACTATCAAGGACGACTATTTCTACCATACAAGGAAATACAAGAACTAGTCATCTCCAATTACCATGACACCCTGATGAAAGGGCACCCAGGTATCGCAAAAACTGAAGCGAAAATTAAGAGACAATTCTGGTGGCCCACTTGGCGAAAAGATGTAAAGTCATTTGTGATGTCTTGTGGCATTTGCACCCAAAACAAAAGCCAGAAGAAAAAACCTGCTGGCCTTTTACAACCTTTGGATATTCCACCTACACCATGGCACACCTTGTCTTTAGACTTTATTACAGATCTACCTCCATTTAATGGATTTAACACCATCCTAGTTATTGTGAATATTTTTTCCAAGATGGCCCACTTTATTCCTTTAAAGGGGTTACCTTCTGCTTCGATTCTGGCCAAGGAGTTCCTCGAAAACATTGTTCGATTACACGGATTCCCTTCCGTATTGGTTTCTGACCGAGGTAGTCAATTCATCTCGCATTTTTGGAAGAAATGTTGTCAACTGGCACAAATCGACGTGAGGCTATCAACAAGTCACCATCCCCAGACCGATGGTCAGACGGAAAGGACCAACCAGACCCTTGAACAGTACCTACGTTGCATGCTACACCAGACCGAAAGCAATTGGAAAGATATTTTATGGATTTCGCAGTATGCATACAATAACTCTGTACATTCAGCCCTTTTTATACCATACATGGACATCACCCTTGAACCTCAGAACTCGATTCGCTGCAGCATTTAAAAATGCCCGCAGTTAGTCATTTGCACTCTACCATTGCACAAGCCTTTAAGGAAGCCACAGAACATTTGAAACAAGCAAAAGAGAAATACAAGAAAAATGCTGATCATCATAGAAGTGAAACTCCACAATACCAGATTGGGGATCAAGTTTGGCTGGCTACAAAACATATACCTCTGAAGGAAACTCAGACTTTTAATCCTAGATATTTGGGACCTTACACCATTAAGGCCATTATCAACCCGGTGGCCGTCAAATTGGAATTACCCTCTAATATGCGAATTCATCCTGTCTTTCATGTTTCACTTCTAAAACCAGTTCAACCAGGGACAAGATTAACCAAACCACCTGACCCCATCTTGATAGATGGAGAACCTGAATTCGAGGTAAAAAATATCCTGCACTCCAAGATGATTAAATCAAAACTTTTTTATTTGATCGATTGGAAGGGCTACGGATCACAAGAAAGATCATGGGAGCCTAGCGACCACGTTCATGCACCTCGGTTGGTGAAAAGATTCCATCGGAACTTCCCAGACAAACCGGGGCTAGGGGAAAGAACAACTTTAGGAGGGGCCTTGGGGGGGAGTGCTGTCATGATGCCTACCCCCGGGCATCAGGACCAAGGCCCTCAGCTCCGGGAGCAGGCATCCAGACATTTGTTTAAACCTCAGCAGCCCCGGCTAGGGGCTGTCTGGGTTCAGTCCTGGTGCCTTAGGTGCCAGGCTCATCATAGAAATCAGTCCTGGCGCCGTAGGCGCCAGGCTCATATACTTTACTTACCTGATGCAGACCATGCTGCAAAAGAGTCCAAGCCTACATGAGGCCTGGATGGGACTATTTTGTTACAGGGACTATTTTTTACTCGGCCGTGGCTCTAGGGAACTTCTTACCTGGAACTACTTTGGAGGCTATTTAAACCACACCCGAACAGCAGCACATGCTTCGCGTTATTCTGCATCCAGCAGCGTGACGCAGCCAGCATCCAGTCTTCTGCCACGCCCGCGTGCCTGCAGCCAGCATCCAGTCTTCTGCCACGCCCGCCTCGAATCTGGAGCTCCTAGAATAAAGAAGAGGAAAAGGACAAGGTTAGAAAACAAACTTATTTCAAATTCCTCACCTAATTCCGGAACCATTTCATCTCCGGACCTGGAAAGTACATCAGTCCTGCACACGTCGCATCGCCAGCTCCAGCACGGCGCCATACTCAGCAGTTCTCACTGCATCTTTTCGATCCGGCACTGTCTCCATCATTTCTTTGCCGTAATCCGGCACCTAGGGGACACAAGAAAAAACAAGGTGAGCCAAGGGAATCAACAAATACAACCTCTTACCACCATAGACTTACATGATTTACCACCGGCAGTATTATTCCGTAACTCTCCACATTTTCATATGCTGCATCTGTAGAGAGGGAGAAAAACAACACGTTAACGCATGCAATAGTTACCGGACAGCGTTGGGTAACACAGACTCTTACCTGAACGCCAGCAGCAGCTACGAGACCTTCTTCTCACAAACTCAGTTGCAACTTAAGGAAGGAAGGGGACAAGAGTGAACATCGGGCACATTGAACTCTTTGAACTTGATACTTACCAATCCCGCCAGGGACTTCAGAGTCAATACTTACCGGAACTCTCCCAACGCCTTCAAACCAGTGAAGTGACTGGTATCTACGCGCCCCTGCAAGACACGCGGGATGGAGAGCTCATCTTTTACGAACATAAGGTGAGGTTACTAAGGGGATATCGGAGGTGATTAGTGGGGGAGAGCGAGAACAGTTGGGAGGCCATCACTAAAACCCACAGGTGGTTAATCCCTGTCTCCACTTGCAGGAAAATACTTCTTCGGGTCCAGCAGACAAGACTAGGCGGGCCAGTCCAGACAGTCATTTCTGCACTACGCATCACTTTGAAGGAGACCGCAGCTGTCCGGGTCTGATCGACACCCCTGTGGGGTCCAGGTGAGTGTAACAACTGACCCACCAGGACACTAGGAGTTTCCCCGGTAGGCCTCGGGCCTTAGGGCCTCTTTTCTTGGGGGAAGGATACATGGGGACTCAAAATGAAACTAACTCGCCATTTGCGGATATGTATCCATACTGGCCATCCTGGGGTTGGCCGTTCGCTGCATGATTTGTTTGCCTGCCAGGCCCGCCCCTGCTCATGGATTTTGGGTCTTGCGCTCTCGTCGAACTAGGGCGCTTGTGCATTGAAACCACACGTGCCCTAGTATGCTCTGTGCGGTCCAGTCGCATGTGCAGGTGTTACTGGGCCCGTGAGTGAACGTGCCATTGCCACCTGAGAGACACTGCTGACAGACAGTCTGAGCGCTGTGCTGGTACCGGGCCCATGCCGTGTGCTGTGCCCGTGTTCACGGTATCCTCTGACAGATTCAAGAAAGACAGCCAACCAACCAGGTGAGGCGTGCCACACTGCCTCCTTTAGCAGACAGCAGCAGGTGACCCAAGTGAGGCTGTGGCTGGGGCTGAGAGCAGCTGAGGACAGTAGCCAGACCTGACAGGTAAGGGATTATTTGTACATGCGTGCCCCTTGCCGAGTGCTTCTGACCCTCACTCTCACCCTATGCGGTAAACCTTTTCCAATGTGCTGTAATATTTTCTAGCCTTCATGCTACAATGTTTTCCATGTGTTGCTATACTGTATGCAAGTGCTAAACTTTTTTCTTACTCTGATGCCATGAACTGTGATATTCTCCACCTCTTTTGCAATGTGTTCCCCCTGTGCTGTAATCATTTACTGGCCGGCATCATGTAATATGTTCTCCATAAATTCTAACATTCCCCTTCCTGTGCTTTAATGTTCCCTGCCTGAGCTATACTGAAAACCAGCACCCTGTTTACCTAATAACCAATCCTTGAGCCGTGATCCCCTGGCCCCGAACTGAATGGGGATGGTTATCGGGGTGTAGTGGGAACATTGGCAGTCCGTAGACCTATTAAAATCCACTTCAGCTCCGCTATGCAAGACCAAACTAAACTGCCAATCCAGTACTGCCACTCACACCCACTTCTACAAATGTACCTTACCATGACCTAAAGAAGCCCCTACTTATGTCATTATAGAGGCTGACACACCGCTCTGCTAATGCACCGCTTCCCAATCCTGACCTTCCACACCCCCGCAATTGCAGTACGTTAGAGCCATACACCGCCTCAGCACTGACCTCCATTGACGCCTGCTATTCCATTAAAGCAACTAACGCAAAGCACGTCTGACTGTCACTACTACTCCACCCTTACCAGCAGTAACCCATTTGTTTCTATTACAGCTATACACAATACTGTGCTAATGGACCTCAATCCTAGCCAGCAGCAACCCCTGTTGTTCCATAACAGTGGCTCACATAAAGCTCTAGCAATGAACCTCAATACTGGCTAGCTGCAACCTCTGTTGTTCAATTACAGAGGCTCATACACAGATCTGCCAATTGGACCCTCCATCCTGGCCTGCAACACCTTTCGTTGTTCCATACAGTCAGTGGCTCCTTCACACGCAGCTCTACCAGTGTAACTCAACCCTTGCTAGAAGCAACCTCCATTCTTCCATCACACTCACTCCCACAAAGTTCTGCCAATGGACCCCAATCCTGGCCAGCCGCTGTCTCATGCTTGTGGTAGGTGGTGAGGTCTGATGCCGCCGGAGTTGGCCCTGATAACCAGGTCTAAGGTTATGTTGTTTCTGGACAGGGAGAAGTTGTGTATGTGGAGGAGTGGGAGGGGGAGGTTACAGCACCCCCCTCCGCCATCCCCTTATCTTATCCGGTTGTATTTTGGGTGCCTTAACATTGCATCTCTGCTTCTGGGCCCCTCTGTGTCTGCGAGAACAATAACACATTCTAGCGATTCCAGGCGTTTATGGCTGCGTAGGGGGGCTGCAGGGTGTGCAGATGACAGCTCAGGCCCGAAGGTGGCACTTAGTAAGGTGCTTACCCCCTTGTGCTGTAACATTCTCAGTGTGGGTGGGGTGCTCTCCCAGTGCTTTACTCTTCCAGCCAGGTGCTGTAATATTCTCACTGTTTGCTGCACCATCCACTTTCCGCTGTAACATTGGCCTCTTTTACTGGTACAGTCGCTCCCTGTGGGGTGCATCTCTCTTCCTGCACTTCAACGCCCCACCCTGTGTCCTGTAATATATCAGTGTGGTGTGATTTCCCAAAAACACCTGCACTAAATCTCTCTTTGCTCAGCAATCGTTGGCTAGTACATTATGCTCTGCCCACCCCCTTGTTCCACACACTCTCTGTCTTCCCCTCCACCTGCCCAATCCTCCGGCCCGATTCATATCTGGCCGGCTGATTCATGGGTGTCTGCCTGCATGTGCCGTTGTCTTTTCGCTACGCTGAGCACCCCACCCCACAGCTTGTGCATGCTGTGTAATCCTCCAGCCCACCACTGCTCAATGGTTCCCCTGGTGTGTAAAAACCCAGCCCCATGCTGTAATATTTCTTGCACATAATAAAAATCCCCTTCCATATTATGTAATCCCTTAGCCCTGCATAAAGCCAGCCCTGTGCTGTAGCATGACCTACCCATCATTAAACAAACAAAAATGGGTGCATGGACTGGCAGCAGAACAGGCAAAAAGTAATGCTAGGAAAACAGAGTACGGTGTTGGTATTAGTGTGGTTATTGATTTTTAACCACCCATAACATATGTATTTGCGCCAAAATCATCCAGCCCTGTGCTGTAATATTTCACCCTCTGCTTTAAGATTCACATTTGCAATCACACCCCCATGCCGTGGGATTCCTCTGCTGTAATATTCACTACACGCTCGCTTATCCTCATCTCTGTGCTGTTTTTTTAATCTGTTTGGGATTCTAGATGGCGCTTGCCCCAGCTATAAAATAAAACTATTGCATTAAAGTATAGATGGGGAAAAATCGGCTATGAGGAGGGACACCAGCATGTAGGTGTTGTTTGGTTATTTGCCCACCCATTGACTGCCCATGATAATCCCTATGGCTATTCCCACCCAGTACCCGTCCCTCCCTGCCAAAAACACCTGCTCCAGAGAACTCTTTGACTTTGCTTTAATCAAGCCTTACCATCAAACTTTGCACTCAAAGTGCCTGCCAGTGTTTTTTCGAAGCAGCCTTCTGAGAGTTAATGACTTAATTGGAGTTGTAAACCCACTACTGGTGTAATAAAAATGAAAAATGTCTTCACCATGTCTGCTTCTAGCCACTCGATTTATAAGCACTATGCATGCCCATCACTTAAGTCCTGTTAAAAATAAACATTGGTAAAGCCAACAGCTTGGGCTTGTGTATAAGAGTATTAGGCATTTGCCAGGCACTGCTAATAGGTGCCCAGATACTCACATCGTTTTGCACCTGCTACCATTAATGGGCAGTTCATACCAATACAGCGGTGCTTGGAAAGGGCTCTTCCCATGCCTGCACAAACTGCTGGCATTGCCAATGCTTATTTTCAATTAGATGGAATTGATCAGCCCTATTTTGCAATAGTGCCCCTTGGTGCAGTAATATTTTCCTGTGCACTAATATTGCTCGCTATTGCAGTGAAATATGGGACCACTTTGATCAATTCCAGGGCCTCTTTTGGCTCCCAGTCTGGCCCTGCTTTCTACGGGGGCCAGGGGCTGGCCTTGGCGGGGCCTGGACCCTCTACCCCCCCTGCTGGAGCCGGGCCTGGACTTCCCATCGTTGATGATATCTTCTCAAGGGTTCCCATGTCCCAAACCAAGGTCCGGGTTCTCATTTCGGGTTCTCCCCTCTGATAATCTTCATTGTTAGTTCTTGTAAAAGGATTTCTTTTATGACATTCGCCCCAAAAATGTGCCCACTTTCCCCCTGTTTAAGTGAGTGGGAAGTTACTGTCTATCGGGCAATGGACTGCATGTGCCAGTGTGTCTGGTTGCCCGGGTCTGCTAAGCTAGGCAGTGTTGAATTTCACTTCTGACATTGTTGCTGCTTGCTGGTAAGGTAGCTCAGTGACTTGCAAAATACATGAACAGGTTGGTGCCCTGGCACGACTGACCACCGCACATCCTTCCGAGGTCGATGGCTTGAGTGCCACGTAATTGGCTGATAATGGCGCCTCTCATTGCAGTCTAATTTTAAATGATACAATGAAGATTGGCATGACCCCTTGCACGGATGACTTGCACATTTGTGAAGCATTATGACATGTTTAATAACAATAGCATTAAAATGAAGGTGACATACTGGTGAGTTCGCTGAGCGTGTCTATTTTGCTTTTACATTTGTACCGTGCTCTATATGGGCCTCATCACGAGTTGGACGGTATCCCGACTGGGATACCGCCAAACTTAATTTACGTTAGCGACCACCCGTCCGCCGGTATTACCTCCGGATCACAATTTGGGTGCTAAACGTTACTCTCCATGCGCAGTTGGGTACAGTGGACCCAATGGGGAATTTTTGGTGCAATTACCATGCAGTAATACCACCAGCAGTAATTGCATCAGTAACACCTTTTACCGCCACATTTAACTGCTACCACCCAACTTGTGATGAAGCCCTGTGTTGGTAAACTCCAACACAGTCGTGCAGAGTTTTAAAACAGTTATAATCAACCCTTGTTATTTTGGTAACACAGCGGTCAGTAGTGGTGTTCATTAACTGTTTCATTAATCCAGTGGTGGTTAACGTAAAGCTGTGTAGACGTTTTGGTATACAATCCCCATCAGCTCCAGCTATCATATTCAATGGTGAAGGATCATGGGCGTTATAGGCTAAACTGGAAAGCCGCGAGCTGTCCACCACTGCTAAATATGTGGGGTAGTCATACTTCATGGGGCTCTTGTGAATGAATCAAGGTTGAAACAAGATTTGATTGAACAACCATCAAGTTGGCATCTATTTGGGCAAAGGATCACGTTTCTTTACGTTCCATTATATGTATAATATGATATAAACAGTGGCAAAGTCGGCAAACATGGACCAGACCCCCCATGCTCGGTCCCCCTTCTAGAACTCTCCTACTACGGGTCTGCTTGCCTAACACTGATATCACGCTGCACATGCACAGCTGTCTGCTGTACCAAATAGCTCAGTTCGCCAGTAGCAGCCGATGTGGCCAGGTAAATTTCAAACATCTTCCTTGGGTACCAGAAGATCAGTCATTATTTTGCAACACCTTTATTTCTATCTGACAGTAAGGTTGTCATCTTCTTAAATATGTATTCATCATAAGTAACTACTGAGGGATTTTGACATAAACATATCTTTTTCACTTTCTAGTATCTTGCATTGCATTGTGGTGAATACTACTCATTCATTTTTAATTCACTATGTTTGCTGTATCACTGTGTGATAATGTTGACATTTTGCCCAGTTGCTGCTAGTGAATTTTTTAACTGGAAGGGCGTAACATTTTTTCCCAGATAAGCCAGAGTGAATGAGCATAGCGAGAGAGACTGCACCACTCAAGCAGGGTGCGGGGTGGGGAGGGTTGGTTTCGCCATGAGAATTCTTTTCAATAATGGGTGAAAATTGTGTATTTTAGAGCACACTGTTTAGAAAAATTGGGTAAAAAGCAAATTTGCAATTGGGTTTTGTAGGGTAACTCATGAAAAAAATCCAATAGATGCAAGTCACCAAAAGTGTGCAGGAGCATTTCTCCAACACATTTCCATGCTGACAGCACCATTATTCCCTATTATTTCCATACAAGAACATACTCATGTTTGCTTTGTGCATAATGCCAGTAATGATATTATAAGAAAACATGTCCATGTTTGTTCTGCCAATACATGGCAGTATCCCCACGTAAGAACATACTCCAGTTGGCTTTATCATTTAAAATGCATGCTAAAGTATGAAAACATGTCGAAAATGGCTGTACTAAAATGTCAGTCGAGCTACACAATAACGCTTATCATGCTTGCTTTATCAAATATGCCCAATACAAAATGTCATACCACAATAAAAATGGCTAGACTGGCTGCACTGAAATGCCAGTCTAGCTACACATTAACACTTATCATGCTTGCTCTATCAAAGATGCCCGATACAAAATGTTATGCCACAGAAAGAATAATACCACTGATCATGCTTGCATTATCAAAGCTGCCCAATATAAAATGTCATACTACGATACAAAAAAATGGCTGGACTGGTTGCATTAAAATGCAAGTCTAGGTACATAATAACATTTATCATGCTTGCTTTATCAACCATGCACAGTAAAATATGCCATGCCTGCTCCATGGTGTGATGAATGTGATAATGCGTGATTGCGAGGTGCTGGAGGTCCGGGGGGACAGATGCGCTGGGGGTACCAGTGTACAGTCATGGCATTTTTTATTGGGCATAGATGACAAGGAAAACCTGCCATTCCTGCTCCCTGAAGCCCTGAGCGCCTCACAGGCACACGTTAATTGTGTGCATGCAAGGTGCTGGGGGCCCAGTCATGGTATTTTTTACTGGGCATCTATCAGATGGCCATTAATAAATTGCATTCATTGCATTCCTTCCCTCATTGCCCTCCAGTGCCTCAAATGCACAGATAATCAATTGTGTGTAAATGCATGGCACTGGGATGCTTAGGGGTCAGGCTTGACATTGCATGTGAGTGTTAAGATGGATTTCTAAATTATGACCTTGGTGGGCAGAGGCTTTGGAGGCCACCCTAGTTTAGTGGAACAGGGGATCCTTCTGGACAAACCAGACCAATCTATGGTATGTTGGCTGGCAGGCAGTCAAGACTAAGGGCCTCATTACGAGTTTGGAGGTAGCCATGCCCTTAATAAGGGCATGGCTACCCCCAAACCCGGGTCCCGGGTCCAGGTTCCCTCAATGGGTAAATACTGGGCTATTCTGACCTTGGAGGGCCCGGTATTTCCCCATTCAAGGAACCCAGACCCGGTCCATCCCCATTCCCATTTGAGCCCCCATAGGGTTCAATGGGAATGGGGAGCATGCAAACAACGGGCCTGTTAATGACGTCCTCGTAATGAGGCGGTATGGGGCTAACGGGGCTGGCAGCTCTACTGGCCCCGTTAACGCCCTACCGCCAGGGTCGTAATGAGGCCCTAAGTCTCAGGAGGAGTGAGAGTGATTGGAAGCCAACAATGAGCAGACACAGTAAAACTCCACAGAATACTTTTAGACTGGTTTATCTCAAAAATGCATTTATTATAGGCCTTTATAACTAAATAAAAATAATCCACAGTAATAATGAACAGTTATCACACATGCCTTACACTATGTAACATATATATATAAATGCATTTCGCCTAATTCAGATAAGGGGGAGAACACAACCATGACCTGTAACAGAGGAGGTAGGTAAACACAGTTATCACATTAGGCAGGTCTTCAAAATCGATCCCTAGCTTATGCAGTCCAGCCCTACGAAGTGGGGAGCTTTGTGCTCATAAGTACAGCAGTGCGTTTACGATGCACGGTTGTGCATAAGAGCGAAAGTGGGTCCTCTTCAGGGACCGGTAGCAGTTCAGGAAGTGGGTTGAGCTGATGAAGAAAAACGCCTTATTATTCAGGGAGGCAGAGTGACTTTCTGAGTTCGGGAATAGCTGGGGAGCGCCTGCTAGGTGAGTATCTTTTCAGGGATTCTGGTGCGTAAAACAAATGGATGTGCCGGGGGCCACCGGTAGGTGATACAAGTACTCACCGACTCTCGACACTTTCCGGGCCAAACTTTGCCAGTATAGTCCAGGTCTCTTGTAGATTTAACCCCTGCAGTTACACGTCTCTCCAGCTCTCAACGTATGCGGGACGGGACTATCGTCCGTGGTGGGACAGTATCCTTTTGTCTGCTCTTGAAGAAGAAAGGAAGAAAGTTCCAGTGCAGGGGGGGCAGGTCGGCAAGACACCTACAGTGAATGTCATCCTAGCAGGGAAACACAGGGACTACAAATGGCTGTAGCGTGGCATACTCTTATAAATCATGATGCAGAGGAGCTGGGACAATGAGGGGGAGAGGGTCCAGGATCACAAGTAAGAGATTCCCAAAGTCTTGAGTCTCAACTCGGGACGGGAGCGCACCTGTACGATACCCTGAGTTCGAGCTGGTCAGTTCGCTGGATGGCCCAGGAACAATTCTGAAGAGGCTGCTTGTGAGGGAAAGGTGGAGGTGCAGAGAGTAGTTGGTCCCACTACTGCAAAGGGTCAAAGCGCCCTTGCAGGCCTTCTGTGATCAATGGAAAAGCAGGCCTCCGATTGGACAACAGCGGGGCGAGGTGCCAAACCTTCCAGCACGTCTCTGGCAGTTCCACAGGTCTCCTCTTTCATATCAGGATACTTGGCTCCTTCTGTAATACAGTGTGAACGTCAGTTGATCGACCTAGAATGGATGCAGTGCCCCTTCTCTTATCCAATATTCGTTTTGCGCTCAAATCTAGGATAATGAAAGATCTGCTCTCTTTTATGCACGCCAGGCGTGGGCCAATCATGGTCCATGGGGGTTCCAATCATTCAGGCATACCGGACATACTGGCAGCAGTAGTGTGTATTGGGACCAGACAGACCCAACCCTCTTTCTGGGCACTAGCACACGTGACATGCAGGAGCCTGACGAAGATGCGGTTTATGCAGGAGGATACATGCCTAAATAAGGAATACCCAGGTCTCTCGACATTGGGGAAGGCAAAGGGACAAAATGACCAAAGGACAGAACAAAAGACTTCGTGGCAAGGCCACTTTCGACACTAGCCACAGTCTTGGGCCAAACACAGTAAACATGATATGGTCCATCAAAAATAAGTACAAATAATTTAAAAGTAATCTGCTGACACGGGTTTGTCCAAGGCACACTTGTGCAAACATCAACAAATCTTTAGAGGGTGGCTAGGGCCATAAAACAAAAGGACCCCTATGCACGGTATGGTAAGGTACTTGGCACATAAAAAAAAAGTTACCAAGAAATGGCAAAATAGTCAAAGACTACAGGAAACATAGTTTCCCAGTAATGACAGCCTGAAGGACATGTCAATTTCCCCATAACAAATGAGCCAAAGCCCAGAAGAGTGCAGCCGGAGGCTGTGCACCCCCAGGAAAAGTCAGGTTAGGCAAGCCAAAAAAAGCAAAAGGTTTGGGGGGGGGGGGGGGGGTTCATAAATGGAGGGAAAATTGCACCTATGGGAAATATTTCCTGCACAATGAGGCACTAGGAATCCCAGCAGACTGAGCTGGCATTCTTTACTGGGCATACCCAGTAAGAAATGCCATGCCTGCCCCCTTGTCCCCAGTGCCTCACACGCACACTATGAATGGGATTGTGTTTATGTGAGGCGCTGGGGTGCACTGGCGTAAGGCATGTTTTTTTTTACTGAACATCTATCATAGATGCCCAGTATAAAAAATGATACACCTGTCCCTTTGGCTCACGAGCTCCTCACACACGCATACAATCAATGTGGTTATGTGTGTATGCCAGACTCTCGGAGTCCAGGGACGAGGATGACATTTTTTACTGGACATCTATCAGAGATGTCCATTTAAAAAATATCATGCCTTTCCACTGGGCCCAACAGCGCCTCACACACACACACACCCAGGAGGACAGGTATGTTACCAACCCTGGGCTCCACAGCACCTCAGACGGAGAGCTGATTTTGGTCGGTGGGAAGGGGGTTGTGCAACAAAGGTATTTTTTAAATGCCTTTGCTGTACAAACCTCCTACCCCCACACACCAAAATCATCTTAGACCAGCACAAACACACACACACACACTCTTAGACAACATATACACAGCAAGCACTCACTGTCACATTCATAGTCACAAGCACTCATCATGTACTCACTCATAACACTATCACGCATGCATCTATGCACATATTTAAATAATAAATAAATGAACATACAAACACACACATTTACACAACATTCACACATCAAGCGCTCGCTGTCACAAGCACCCATCATGTACTCACTCATAACACAAGCACACATGCATCCATGCATATATTTAAATAATAAATACATGAACATACAAACACACACATTTACACAACATTCACACATCAAGCACTCTCTGTCTCATTCACACGAGCACCCATCATGCACTCATACATAACACAAGCATAAATGCATCCATACACATATAAATAATAAATAAATGAACATACAAACAGACATATTTACACAACATACATACAGCAAGCACCCTCTGTCTCATTCACAAGAGCATGCATCATGCACTTACTCATAACACAAGCATACACACATCCATACAGATTTAAATAATACATAAATTAACATACAAGCACACATTTACACAACATACACACAGCAAGCACCCTCTGTCTCATTCACACGAGCACCCATCATGCACTCACTCATAACACAAACATACACACATCCATACACATATTTAAATAAATACATGAACATACAAACACACACATTTAGACAACTTACACACTGCAAGCACTCTGTTTCATTCACATGACCATCCATCATGCACTCACTCATAACACAAGCATACACGCATCCATACACATTTAAATAATACATGAACATACAAACACACACATTTACACAACATGCACACAACAATCATGCTCTCATGCACACCATCATCATTCATTCATTCACCTAACAACACAAGCATGCACGCATCCATACACATAATTTAAATTAAAAAAACAGAACATAAACCAACTTACTTTCTGCCACGGGTCTTTTCTCTCCAGTGCTCAGGCCCCTGCTAACATGAACAGGAAGCTGGAAGCTTTGAGCGACACGCCCCACTCCAGCCTTCTCTGTCTGTATGTGCACGGAGGAGCAGGAGCGCCCACTTGCACATACAGACATGCAGTTCCCCAGCCAGCATTTCCAATGAGCCATGAGTGGCTGGGGAAGCAAACGCCCCCAGCCCTGCATGGCTCATTGAGCTTGCACAACTAGGCAACTTTCACTATTAAAGGGAAACACTGTTTCCCTTTGACAGTTACAAGCACTCCCTCAGCTGAAAAAAACAGCCGAGGGAGTGCTTGTTTTTCACTGGGCTCGCTCCTCCATAATGGGTGAGAGGGGGCCAAGACCTGGTGGGTCGACGCCCCTTCGTCCATTATGGACGACCCACCCCTGATTTTGCCATTGATTATTTCAGGTTGCATTTTTGCTCCTTTTGAGATTAAATCAGGATTATTGTGCATGCTCTGTTTCTGTAGCCGAGTTCATACACACTACCAGGCTAATCTGGCATCTGGTGTGGTTGTTTGAAAACAATATCATAAGTAGAGCTTCAAGGGAAAATCGCAACCTGACCAGGATCCAGGCCTTAAATACTGGCTTCCTCACTTTACCTAATTATGTGATCCTGAAAAAAACACTTTACTCCACTGTATTTTATAATCCTAAACTGCAATTACTACGAAGTGTTTCAGTTCAGCTGCTCTAAAGCAAATACTGCTTTCATGACTAGTTAAATGGACGATAGCACTGCTTATTTAATATAATGTAATGAAATGCAGTGCAAGGTTGTCTTGTTTAGCACATCTCTGCCATACTGTCCCCCTCTCTGCAAATGGCTTCACAAGAGCAGAGGATGAGTTGGAGTGCTAGTGGGATGGAGGGGGAGGCAGATACGGAACTTGAAGAGGTGATGAGTGAAGGCCAGAAGTACTCGAGCCCGGAGTGCTAGTATGGTTCTATGTGATTTGTGGCTGTGCTATTTGGAAATGTGTTTCATCTGGAGAGCAGAACCCAAGATCTATTGGATAAAATTGCTAGGACACCGTGTAAATGGCTGGCGTGGGATGGGGTGATAGGGGTAAAGATGTGAATTGCAGCATTGCGCCACATAGGATAACGTGCGGTTAGAAGGCATACAGCTGCAGTGTGTGTCTGGTGTTGTGTGTGTGGAACTCGAAGAAGGAAGGATTAGTTGGCTTGTTGAAAGGAGTGCGAATTTGGGATTATTTATTTATTTAACACATTCGCAAGCATGGCTATCCAGAGCATCAGGGTGCTTCACAGTAAACATATACACAGCATTGCAGTTAATAACCATTAACAGTAAACAAACAACATTACATAAAGTGATTTTTATCAATCCTACAATTCCACACACATGATAACTTCACATAAAACGTAGTTAGAAATGTGTACAAAACCATTATGAAAAACCCTAAAAAAGTTCAGATGAAGTTCATGGGAGCACATAAAATAGATCCCTAGCTCACTGAAACAACTGAGCCCATACCATGCGTTTAATTTCTTTCTAAACTTAAACTAGTATTTGATCACTCACAGATCTTTTGGGACGGTCTTCCAGATCTTGACAGTCACCCCTCAAAACGACCTATTCTATGTGAACAACCGTTTAAAACTTGGAACCTCGAGCTGTAGCCCCTCTTTACTCTGTAGCTCTCTTAGGCCCACTGAGATTTTCAGTTTCTGAGCTAGATACTCAGGAGATCGGAAATTAGTGTTTTGCACATTATGTGTATCAATTTACATGTAATCCTGAAACCAATAGTAGCCAATCCAATTTCATAAACAGATGGGAAATGCGATAACATTGTCTTGCCCCACACAGTAACCGGACAGCCGCATTAAAAACTGACTTCAAAGGAAGGAGCATATTTTTGGGGACTCCTATTTTGACAGAATTCTCCAGAGTCATCCACGAAAAAACTAAAGATTCAACGGAAGAGTGAAAGTGAGATTCTGCGATAAAAGGTGTGCATAGTCAATGACTTTGCACAGCATTTGAGCTGCAAAAATACACTTTGCACAGTTCCATGAATCAGGGTTTGTGTTGGCAGTGTAAAGTCACTTTTCATCAGTGCAAAGTCACTTTGAACCGTGCAAAAAATCCATGAAGTGTGCCCTTAGGCTACAACTCGCATTCTGCTCCGTGCAATCCAAAGTGATCATTGCATTGTCCATATCAAAAGAAATTAGCTTCGACAATAACAAATTAACGGTTTTTACCGACGAGCCAGCTCGTCGCTGGCATTTAAAGGGCTAAATATGAATGTTTTTCCTGTTCTTACAGATCAATAACAGCAGTCACAGCAACATTGGGGCCCGAAATTGGGGCCTGATTAGAAGTTTGGCAGCTGTGATCAAAGACCTAGCATTTCTTAATTCTGGATGCTTTATCACTCCGCCAAACTCTGCGTTTCAAACATGAAACTCATGTTTTATGCCTGCTTCTATGTGGCAGTAATTACTGTCACTCGAAAGCATTACGGCACGTGGTCATTACAGCACACAGCAATAAAAATTCCACGTGGAGTCCAAAGGGACTCCAAAATGACATAACCTATGGGTCTGCAATTGTATGGATCCGAAAAGTTACCGCCTTCTTACTGCATGCGGTAACTGTCTTACCATTTGTCCGTTTTGCCAGGGGCAATACCGCATAACTCCTAATCAGGCACTTGTTTTTGAAAGTATAGGGTCAACATAATCCACATGTCCAGTAAAATGTGATTTTTTTTAAAGAGGTACAATAGGCAAACGTACGTTTTACTTGCCCGAGTCATACCCTCTTCTAATCCATTATCTAGGCACCGACCTTTCTGCTAGTTATTTCCTAGTTGGCCAGCGATTTGCTCCACAAGAGGCATTGCTAGCGGAAGGAAGGGTGTGCTATCGCCCTGGGTCATTTGCTTGTAGGCCCGGATAGAAGCTCAGGGTTTACAACCAAAAGGCTAGCTAGCTCTGAGCCCCACAGACCCGACATTAGTGTAGCCCCGGATATTTTCCAGACCTACCAACACCCCTGTTCTCCAATGCATAGATGATTGCCCTTAAACCTTAAAACCGATGTTCACATGATCATTTGCTGGCTTGATAGTCAGAAGGTGCCAGAGGAACCAAATGAGAAGAGAACAAGGTTGCAGACCGGAGGATTAGAACTCCAAGCCATCAATGCATACAGTAACAAAAAGAGAGCAGCTTAAAGAAAAACCTGCCGAGTGGTTGTCGCTAGTACATTAATTTTGGCCCTTAAACCCTATTTTGCATGGTCTGAAGGTGTCAGTGATACATTATACTACTTTCAACAGAACCTGATGAGGCGACAACGAAGTTGAAGGGCGGAGGATTAGACCTCCAAGCACTCAATAACAACAGTGAAATTTAGAGACTTAAAGTAGAAGGCATTTGAAACATTCACCTCTAAAATGCACCTTTAATGTACCCACTGCATGCTAAACTTCCCCTCCCCTACCTCCACACCCAACCTGCCTGGTGCTCTTTTTGTCATGCTTGCCTGCGGTGCCTTCAATGAAAGTTTCTGGGGCTTCTAAGCTCTGGTTCTCCTAGGTCACCTGATTTTATTAGGGTCAACTTGGTTCTTACAAAATATGTACCATGTTAAGGGGCAATTACATCTGCAGTTTTGGAAAGGAAATTCTTAGTGTGCACAAAGCGTAAATTCCTCAGGGCATGCAAGGCTTTTGTTCTTGATGCATTAGGAGAATCCTTTGCTCTGGATGTACCTCCGTGCTGCTGCATAATTCGACCCCATTGCCCCGATGGTTCATTCCCTTCCTACTACGTCACAGTCTTTTTATATAGTTATAGTTTAAGAATGGGCCAGTTATGGTCCCCAGAACCTGCGTTCTTTGTCAGGACTTCAATGAAAATGTTGTGAACTTTATTTTGGTACCAAAATTGTGGAATTCTCTGGACAGGGAGGATAGCTCAGGCGCAACACGCTCGTACCTTGCAGAGCAACACAGGTTCAAATCCTGGGTCCGCGCTTAGAAACCTCTTTGGTAATAAGTGTGTTATAAATAATCAAAAATAATAACAATATGCAGATCACGGTGCTCTTGAGGGGGCTGCGTTTGCCTTGCAACCTCTGCACTTCCTTGGTTAAACCACATTTATATTTCTGTGGTAATTACAACGTGTATGTATCAGGGGTGAATGCATGCGAGATGCTGGTGTGGGTACTTTGTGATTTCGTCGAATTTATTTAATCGAGGGAGAATTGGTTGAATCGTTTTTTTTCTTTAAGGACATTTTAGCGCAAATGTATGCAGGGGCAGATCTGAGCAAGAAGTCCTCATTCAACACCCTCAGAAATGAGGAGGGGATTCAACGACAGGCTATGATGGCCACCTGTTTCACTCTTGCACATCAGGAAACCACTAATTGGACATTGTCAACATGGCCAGACTTGATGGACAGGCTGTGGCGAACCAACCAGGATTGACATAGAAAAAGGGAACGACAGAGGGCATAATGTGAATACAGCTATTGAGAAGCCTCCTTGAAAGAAGCGGGAACCAAACAAGATGCTCAAAGCATAGCAATAACAGCGGAAACAAAACATCCCTTAGACGTAAAAGGTAGTTTATTCATCAAGCGTTGTTGGTCCAATGGCAAGGGCAACGCTACACCAGAATTCCAGGGCTTAAGCATGAACCATTCCTGTCACCCTTTGATATGTGGACTTTCTCTTGACATGTCGTATGATGTTATGTCACAATCACTTAGCACTAGATTTTAAAGCACATACATTATAACGCAAACAAAATGAAACACCCCTCAACAACTCACACAAGGCAAATTCCCTTCGATAGAAAAATGATTGTGGTTCCAAGAAGCAAGTGTAAGCTAAAGCAAATACATAGATAAAAGGAGAGATGAAAAATAAACCTAAGGATAAACAAAGAAAATGATGAGAACTAAGCATAAATAGCTACCTTGTAACTGAAAACTGAATTTGTCCGTGTATTGTGTGCCTTACCCAATTAATTCTGAGTTGCATCTGTCCTATTAAAACCCAAGCCGTTGTTCCATTGTGAGCAATCCCTTTTGCCTAGAAGTCTACATGTATGTGCCTCTGTCATTGTCATTGAAAACCGATTTTCTTATTGTGAGCTAAACCCCTTCCCTGAGTAACCTGTCATTGTAAACCCAGTGTAAACGAATTTCCATTTTCCCCTGTATTTTCCCTCTGCATTTGCTTTCTCCCAAAAACCGATTTTCCCATTTAATTTCTATTTTGCCCTGGTGTGCTGATTAGTATTCTCTAAACTTTCCCTATCTCCTAAAGTGTAAGCAATTCGAATTTCCCTCTATTCTATCCCCTAGCAGTTGTGAGTAAGAATCAAAATCCCATTCTGCCATTTTGCTCCAAAAACGGGGTTTTCACTTTCTTTGCTGGCTTTCCATCTTGTGGTGGTGGGCTTTACCCCAAATCCAATTATATGTTATAACCTCCAATGTATGGAATCATATTTGAGACACTTGAGGGCCTAGCTCTTGAAAATGTCTTGCCACACCTGAATTAGGGCAGTTTGTTCTGATGTTCAATCTGTGCTCCTTCCAGCGGATCTTGGAAGGTCACTGTTTCAGAAAGGTATGGGGTCTAAGAATGTTGGTGCGACTCAGCCAGGAGGAGTAGCACCTTTCCTTGCTTTGCCTGCATGAACTGCAACAACATCATCAAAGGCAATATAGTCAATTACCCCAGGACAGAGGAAAACAGTTTTCGGAAACATTTTGCACTGTTTCTTTGTTTATCCTTAGGTTTATTTTTCACCTCTCCTTTTATCTATGTATTTCTTTTAGCTAAAACTGACCGTTTCTTAAATCTTACATATTTTACTTTTCTTTTACTCACAGATTATTTTCCCTTTTACTGTTGTTTTCATGAAATGATTCCTTTAGGTGAACTCGCAGGATATTTTCTGCATTCAACTTTTAAGCCTTAAAATGTATTATCCTGAAATATCGACTTAAGAAACTAATATGCAATGCATCCTTCCTTTGGGGTGTTTTCCTGTGGAAAGCAGCCTCGCAGTATTTAGGGCATGGCTTTTCACCAGCATTTGATCACCTTGTGGGTCAACACAGTTTGTAGTACATAAAACCAACTAGGATAATCTCTTTAAAATTGGCGAACCACTCATGAACGGGACCAGATCCAGTAGGTTTACAGTAGTAGCTATTCCAACAAACCCAAGTGAACTTGAAGGAGGGAACCTCAGATATTCTTTGGTCACAATGTGTCCTGATCTATTTCAGTGAAATTGATGTGAGCCACTGATAACCTTTTCTGGGAAATGGGATATCTATGGTTCACTTACAGCACCATCATTTTCTTGCCTTTTTCTAACAAAAACAAGTGTTTTTCCGCACCAAAATACAATGACAACAAGGCCTTGAAGGTGACATGTCTTTATAAGGAATGAAAAAATTACGACAGTGTTGTCGATATTTTCATTATTTTATTTAAATGCACCAAAAACCCTCCCCAACATATTTGAGGACTGGTGTAATTTTATATATGAAAACCAGTCCTAGAATATTTGCGGAAAGTGTTGGATAGTGCATTTAAATAAAAGAATGAAAATATCGAAAACACTGGCGGTATTTTTTCATTCCTTATAAAGACTGCATACTGTCCTGATGGCAAATGCTGAGACTACACACCATTTTCTCTCTCAAAATGTCTTTTCTTCTTGGAAATGATTGCACTAATATTAAAGGATAGTTCCGGGACTTTTTTTTTATTGTTCCTATGGTTCGGCCATGTGTTTTTAAGCATAAATCGGTAGATCGTAGAAAACTTTCCTATGGACCTTACCCGACTTTTCGTCCATTAACGCACTCGAAAACATCCGCCATTTTATGATAATCCTATCATTTCCCCCCATAGCCCTGGCTCACCTGCTTTTGCGGCACTAAATCAAATCCCCCGCCCCTGAGCCTGACATCAGCAGACGCATACCGCCCATTTCCCAACGCCAAAGCACGTTTCTTGTCAACAATCGCTGCGCCTCAGCTAATGAAGTGTCGCCATGGAAATGGCAGGACGCCTCTTTCCTCTATAAGTATAAACACACCGTTTCACAACACACAGCAGCAGATTTTCAATTCCATTCCTCTCTCTGTGTTACTTTGAGTATTCTGTGACTCGTTTCTGTGCTCTGGTCAGCTACCTTCGCCGCTTCTAGGCCTTGTGAACACCTGTACCATCTCTGTAAATTATTTTACTTTCTTTACCACACAATGGCTACAATAATGCCGTATATGTACGAGCCCGAGTACACCGAGGAAGAACTACTGGAAAGGCAAGCACGAGAAAACGATGGGGATTCGGACGGCAGTTGGGAGGACCAGTCAACGGATGAAGAGCCTGGACCATGTCGCATGGACGGCGTCTCCACCTGGTGCACGTGCAATCGGTGCGAGCTAATGCCAACTGAGGAGGAGAACTGCTGCTGCAGTGAAAATTCCGGGTGCTTGGCCTACATTTCGGAAGGCGAGCCAAGTCCGCAATGCATCACCGAGCTGCCAGAGTTCAGGGAAGCCTGCCTCTCACGGACCGTGTTGAGGATGATGATGGTGCTTATGCACGAACTTCGCGGCACTGTTCGTCCGCGTAATCCGAGTAACGAGTAAGTATACTCTGGTTGTGATGTCAGTGATGCCACTACTATGTCATGGTCGTCTCCCACATATAAAATTACATCTACATATCACTCGAATGCATGTAAATTGGTTCCATATCGTGCATTTTCTAGATAGAATTTTTTTCAAAGCAGAATGACATTTTTTACCTGAATCGACAGTGATAAGAAGGTTTTTCATTTTAATACAGTTTGCATCTTTCATTTTCACAGGTGGTACAGGCTGGTGGCCTATCGTTGCTTCACTTGGTGGCTTCACGGGAGGCTCGGACACCGCGTTCGGAGACTAATACCTGCCTGTGCGGTACTTGCCATTAGACAAGATTTCCCCAGCGACAGTGGACAATACCGCAGATTTTCCCTGGATGTGCTGCAACCGGAACTTTACAATGTGTAATGTTTATTATTTATGTTCAATTGAAATTAAGATCTAAAATAAAACCCAACATATATTTTAACAATGTTTTTTTTGATTTTTTAAATGAATCTAGTGTGTCTCCATTGAATAGTCTTCCTGTGCCTTGTCTTGTCACACCACATGTCTCCGGCCAGCATCCTCCCTCACGCAGGCCGCCCAATAAATCATCCTTTTGGGCACCGGGTACAGAGATGACCCCCTCTGGCCCGTGCCGCCCTGTGTCTCCTGCCAAGCATCCCCCCTCACGCTGGATGCTCCCCTGCAATCCACATAAGTGTGTCACCATTCACGAGTCTTCCTGTGTCTTGTCTGCACGACCACCGCCCCAATCCACCCCCCGCCCTATCAAAGGCAGTTCGCACCGGGGTACTTGCGCTGGCAAGTGGAGCTGTCAGGGAGCGATAAAGGCCAAGAGGTGCCAAAGACCATGTACACTTCAAAGTGGTCTATAGAGCATGGGTTGTTGTTCCCATGTCTACCTTCAGACCCCGTGTCTCCTGCCAAGCATCCCCCCTCACGCTGGACGCCCCCCTGCAATCCACATAAGTGTGTCTCCATTCACGAGTCTTCCTGTGTCTTGTCTGCACGACCACCGCCCCAATCCACCCCCCGCCCTATCAAAGGCAGTTCGCACCGGGGTACTTGCGCTGGCAAGTGGAGCTGTCAGGGAGCGATAAAGGCCAAGAGGTGCCAAAGACCATGTACACTTCAAAGTGGTCTATAGAGCATGGGTTGTTGTTCCCATGTCTACCTCCAGACCCCGTGTCTCCTGCCAAGCATCCTCCCTCACGCTGGACGCCCCGCTGCAAACCGCATAATGCCACGACATATACACGTCATTCATTCACAAACACACCCCAGTTTCGAATCCTTTATAACCCACTTCATATTTCTAATGAGCACTTCTTTGCGCTTTGCTAGTCAACCCGTGAAGGTGCTGGTTATCTGCTCTTCGTCTCTGTGAACTTCCGTGACCACTTCGAGGAAACTCCTCAGTTTGCAACCTGTGAACTGCTCCCTGTTCTACGACAAGAAACTACTCTGATCCCTGCATCTAACTGTTTGTTCGTCAAGGTAAGGCCATGTACCATAATCATTTTGCGTCCAATTTCTTTTCGTTCAAGACAGTACATGCAAGGAACTAGTCACATGTTCTGAGTTTACATTGGTATTCATAGAGAATTGTTGATCTTTACTTTTCAGAACTTTCCACAATGCCTGCCTGTTCCATTGGCGGTTGCCCTTCGAAGACCCATAATAAATCTGAAGGTACTATAATGCATGTTTTCCCTAAAACAATAGATCAGATAAGAGAATGGGTCCGATATTGCGGATATCCACCGTCTGAGCTTGAAAGTAGAGTCCTAGAAGTCTTTGCGGACAAGAGGGGTGATCGATACCGCATCTGCAGCAGGCACTTTACCTCTGACATTTACTCCACATCATTGCCAATAAAGAAGAACACACCGCGAGCGAGGCGAAAATTGCTCTCAACCGCTATTCCCACTCTATTCGTCCACATCCCTCCACTGGTGAGTCAAGTTTACGTATTTATCTCTCGGCCTTGCGATAGTGTGTAGCATTAGCTAACAATAATTTCCTCATTTATGTATCCACTCAATATGAAGGCGGAAGATTCTCCATCCGTGTCGTTATTGCAGTCATCAGCCACTTCAAGCGCCTATCGGGTAATCTTACTTGGCTATTCTGCCACTGACTTGTTTTAGGCATGTAAATCAATAGTTTTAATTTATCGTGTAATTATTTTACCTAATGGTACACCCTTGTACTCGTCCTCTAGTCTTTGTTTTCAGTTATAATTATTGTTATCCAAAATAATGCAAGTACTGTCTTTCAGGGAGATGCTGAGGAGTCCAACGTATTGACGACTACCGTTGATGTCACTCAGATGCTCAAGGTACGTTTCCGGACAGTTCCATCGATGGAGATCATCAGATCTTGCATTCTTGTAGCGTGATTGTTACACACAATGTTTCTTTCGTTTTTAGCCATTGGTATGTCCTTCTGTCGTCGCCCTCCTATGTGTCTTCTTTTTTCAATATTGTGTTCATTACTAATGAAAGTCCTATGTTTCAGGGAGTCGATGGAGCATTAGTCCAAGAAGAAGGGGGAGCATGCAGTTACGGGTCGGCGCAACAGCTTGCAGAAGTGTGCACCGCAGTTACATCGTCCCTTGATGTTCTTAGGCATTTCGAGGTATGGATACTGACAGTTCGATCAAGCGAAATCATATGACGTGATTACATCCGCTATACTTCCTTCTTTATTAACGCAAGTACTATGTTTCAGGGAGATGAAGGACCTTCTTCTACAAGAACATCACCCCTAGTAGTTGATGCAGATCTCTGGGTGGTGACACTTCCAACGATCGAGCAAATCGAATCATATTTACATATCCATTATTTATTTTAGACAACTGATCATTTGTGCAGGTCTATTTAGATGAGCCGTTGGCGCCTGCACAAAGTTTCTGTTCTTTTTATCAAAATAGAAAACCATACTAATGCAATTACTGTGTTTCAGGGAGTCACTGAAGCATCATCTTCAATAATATCATCAATGGAAGTCTATGAGGAGCCCGAGGTATGGATCTTGACAGTTCCATCTAACTAGATCAACAATGCGTGAATAATTGTCGTTTGAATGTTCTACACAAAGCGTTCATTCGTGTTTTGCTATTGAGATGTACGTGGGTATTGGTCCCCAAGTACATTTTGTGTTTTCGATATTATTATACATACTAATGAAAGTTCTATGTTTCAGGGAGTCGATGGAGCGTCAGTGCGTGATGGATGTGCTTATCATGAAAATATAGTCGTTGCAGCGCAAGAGGAAGTGGAGACATGCACACACGAGTCGGAGCAACAGCGTCCTGATGTTGAAGTTCCAGGCAAGAAAGTTTCAAAGAAAAGAAAGCAAAAGAAGGTTAGTGTCCTGGTCACTATATTATGTTGTTTTTCACTGTTAATAGTTCAATACTGTAAATTGTGTTTAAACTGAACATCCCTTTTCCAATCTGTCCTCTAGTTGCGAGTGGGTGTACGAACTAGATCTACACAGACAGTGAAGCGAACGAGAGATGTTGCTTGTCAAACCTTTTGGCAGGGACTTGAGACTGGAGATGCATCGTGCCAATGGGAAGAATATGAAGTGATTGACAACGGAGCTATACCACCACCAGCCATTGATAGTGAATGTCCTCCTGGTAGTTCGGATGCAGTCGGAGATCAATTCACAGAATCCACACCCGCAAAAACTAAGACCGCGAGAAAGTTGAAGAAATTGTCCTATTCACCCATTGCCGGAGAAGGAACAGATGTTGCAATGGAAGAGAATGAAGTGGACTACAATGAAACACCTTCAATATCACTGAACATAGCGGAAGATGATATCAGAGATTCTACCTTTCATGTGAGTGACAAGTCCTCAACGTTACAGGCCGAACCAGCTGGGATGCAGAGTGACAGTATAAGGAAAGAGGCCAAATTCATTGTATTCGATAGTTGTTTGATTGATATTATTATTCGGTTGAAATGTGGGCATTCGGTAGGTGGGGAAGTATGTGGGGAGCCATTGATTAATGTGACTCGTGCAATTCGAGGCACTAACCTTAAAATACATGCCACCTGTACAAAATATCATCCTTTCTCATGGTCTGCACAACCCATGCTGGGACAACTGCCAGCAGGCAATCTACTTTGTGCAGCGGCTGCACTTTTTAGTGGTTCAAGTTTTAAAAAATTAGAGTCTTTCTTTCAGTTTGTGGGAATCCATTTCATTGCGAAAACTCAGTTCTACAAATACCAAACCGATTATCTATTTCCAGCCATTAGCGAAGCTTGGAGAATGGAAAAAATGTCTATTGATAGTACATTCGCGGGCAAACGGTTCAGGCTAGCCGGTGATGGACAGTGCGACAGCCCAGGATTTTCAGCCAAGTACTGCACCTACCACTTTCAGGACATGGAAAGTAAGAAAATTGTGAGTTCGGTGGTCGTGCAGGTGTCACAAAGTACATCCTCAGTGGCCATGGAGAAAGTTGGCTTTGTAGCATCATTGCAAGAACTACAATCGCGGGAAATGGTGATCGACCTGATAGCCACGGACAGACACGTTTCAATTGCCACGGCAATGAGAGAAGAGTACAAAAATATAAATCACCAATTTGACGTTTGGCATCTTGCAAAAACAATCAATAAAAAAATGTCTGCTGCAGGTAAAAAAAAGAAATGCAAGGTATTTCACAGTGGTCCAAGTCAATCAGCAACCATCTTTGGTGGAGCTCAAAAACATGTGGAGGGTCGTTGGAAATTCTACTGGAAAAACCAACATTTCCACAATTGTGAACATGGCCATTTGTCCACAGAGGAGGCACGGAAGAAGAAGTGGTTGATTCCTTCATCACCCACTCACAAAGCCATTGAAAAGATTGTATTTGATAAAACTATAACAAGAGATTTGAGGGGACTCATGGAATTCTGCCACACAGGAGATTTGGAGGTGTTCCACAATATGTGCCTAAAGTACAGGCCAAAACGATTGCATTTTGGCATGCAGGGCATGATAAATCGGACTCTTCTAGCGGTCTTGGCACATAACCATAATGTTGGCCGTCAACAAAGTAGGACGACGGAACTTTAGGGACGCTTCGCTACAATAAGGCCTTCACTAAAAGAAGTAAACAATGGGTGATCAAACCAGTATTTGAGGATATGCAATATGAGTTTATTGAGAGACTTATTGTTGACGTCCTAGATAGGCACATAAATGGAGTTGTGAACGAACCTGTGCAGGGGACAACTGCATTGCCACCCAACATTGCCTCTGTTCCATGTCCACCTAAAGAAGAGCTCATTGAGAAATACACATCACGGTTTAAATGATTGTAATTTGATTGTCTGTTCTCTCGAGTCTCCTCATGTCGCAGGCCCATTGAATATGTGTATCTATGTAATGTGTAAATAAAAGTGATTGCTCAGTGTACATGCAATGTGTCTGTCCAACCTTGTTCATTTGCGCATTAAATTAAAACAAACAGTATTATAAATAATTTTTCAAAAAATATAGAATGTCTCCGTATTTATGGTTCTCTGGGGCTGCAAAGCACGCAGACAAAATGCAAAGATGGAGTGTAAATTTCAAGTCCTGTGAGATGGCCTTACACTGAATGTAGCTAACTAGGAATGTGTGCTCGTTCAAAGTGAAGGTCAGCTGCTTTGATTTTTTGCTCGGG
Source organism: Ambystoma mexicanum (assembly GCF_040938575.1). Lineage (NCBI taxonomy): Eukaryota > Metazoa > Chordata > Amphibia > Caudata > Ambystomatidae > Ambystoma > Ambystoma mexicanum. The sequence goes on along the minus strand of NC_090929.1, from coordinate 684,581,184 downwards.
TGCCGGAATGGCCCACGACTCAGTATAAGGTTCTATTGTTATTTGACCTTGACAGGCCGGGACCATCCCGAAAGACTTCTTTTTGGGGGTGTGGGGCAATAACGTAAGAAACGATAATGAATATAATTTCAGAAACAAAAGCCATTTCATGATCGTTTATTAGAAGAAATAACGTCGGCATAGAAGGAGTGGTATTTCGGGGCTGCCCTACGCACAGACACAATGGAAAATGCAAATATAATGTAAGTAACTCTTTAGATGAGTTTATACCGCAATTTAATTACTATACAGTAGCTTTAAAGACGGGTTAAGTTGTACTTGTTCGTTCTATGTGGCATATTGTTTTGTACCACGCACTATCTTGGGGAGAACCATCTCCTTTTACGGAAGCACCTCAAAACCTTCCTCTTTGCTTCTGCTTTCTCTCTCCCTCTCCCCTGCTACAACTGGTCCACTGTCTGCGACCTCGGTCCTGGGCCCTTCCACTCTCCACCTGCACTCCCTGTCAACCCCTGCACTGGGGGACTGTCTCAGTATCCTACAGCCCCCCCTTGACGTATAATACCCAGTTGCACTGTCCTAGCTATGAAATAATTTCCCGACCTAATATATAAAATGAATAATTTTAATAAAGATCTGATGGTGAGACTAATTTCATTTTTTATGTTTTTCAAACAGGTACATCATCCATTATTGTCTGTGTCACGAGTACCAGACACCGGCGGATGGCTTTTATAACCGCCAGTTGCTTCTCCGCGTGAACAACGTTAGCACCCTGACCATTTTGTGGGACGATCGCCAAGTACAAGTATGCCCTTACGCGGTACTAACGGCTAGATGCAACATACAGACCGTTGTGGTGGGCTAGTGCCTCGTTGTTGGAACAGCCATGCGATTATCTGTGCGACCGAAGAGCTTATTTTATCGTAAACCAACACCCTGTGTACTGCACACGAACATCGCTTGCCTCAAGACAAACTGTTTTGGATCGAGAGCAAATAAAAATGCAAATCGCTGAATATTCTCTAATCCTTTGATGTCCAATAAATGTACTTTGCCAAATGTACAATCTTGCCGTTTGCTTTTAAACCACAGTTTCATATTCCGAATTGTGGCGCTGTATTGTGAGATGATCTAAGACCCTGTGTACAGCAAAGGAACATCGTGTGCCTCGAAACTAATTTTTTGGAACGTGAGCAAATAAAAATGCAAATCGCTGAATATTCTCAAAACATTTGATGTCCAATAAATGTACTTTGCCAAATGTACAATCTTGCCGTTTGCTTTTAAACCACAGTTTCATATTCCGAATTGTGGCGCTGTATTGTGAGATGATCTAAGACCCTGTGTACAGCAAAGGAACATCGTGTGCCTCGAAACAAACTTTTTGGAACGTGAGCAAATAAAAATGCAAATCGCTGAATATTCTCAAAACATTTGATGTCCAATAAATGTACTTTGCCAAATGTACAATCTTGCCGTTTGCTTTTAAACCACAGTTTCATATTCCAAATTGTGGCGCTGTATTGTGAGATGATATAAGACCCTGTGTACAGCAAAGGAACATCGTGTGCCTCGAAACGAACTTTTTGGAACGTGAGCAAATAAAAATGAAAATCGCTGAATATTCTCAAAACATTTGATGTCAAATAAATGTACTTTACCAAATTTACAATCTTGCGGTTTAATTTAAAAGTACAGTTTCATATTCCCAATTGTGGCGCGCTGTGTTGTGTGAGCTCATCTGTGTTGATTTCCTGGTTCTGTGTGGAGTCGCGTAGAAGACGCCTGGGCGAGTTTGCCTACGCAGCACAGTCACGTCACGGATAGAGGCGGGGAATATGAATGTTTTGATAAAGTCTGTTTCAGGGGCGGGGGATTTGATTTAGTGCCGCAAAAGCAGGTGAGCCAGGGCGATGGGGGGAAATGATAGGATTATCATAAAATGGCGGATGTTTTCGAGTGCGTTAATGGACGAAAAGTCGGGTAAGGTCCATAGGAAAGTTTTCTACGATCTACCGATTTATGCTTAAAAACACATGGCCGAACCATAGGAACAATAAAAAAAAAGTCCCGGAACTATCCTTTAAAGCCAATGCCCTGTTTCTACAAGTATCAAGAAGTAGAAAATAACAAACACAATTGTAAACCCTGTGGGCTGCTGCTCTGGTCCCTAACAAAGTCTGTCAGAACCCCCAGTACTACCCACAGAGCCTATCCGCACCCCCTGACTTCCTCTGTATGGGCAATGCACCCTTAATGGGATGGAGGCATTCCTGCAGGGAAAGCACAATGACAATTTATGTCTCCAAACACCGAGCCAGTCCCCATCTCTGGCGTTGCTTCTGTCGCTGCTGCTCTCATTTTACTTTTAACCGTTAAAAATACCACCCATTCACTCCCCTTTGAAGATATATGTGTTTTTAGTTTAAAGGAGGAAATATTCCATTAGGGTACAGCTATGGGGAAATAGCATATGATATGCGACACAAAGGTTGATGATGTTGTTTGGTTATTTACCCACCCATTGACTGCTCATGGCCATGCTAATCCCACTGGCCATCCCCACAGCTTCCTGTCCCATCATGCACAAAAAAACATGCTCCTTGGATCAGTTTTAGTTGGCTTCAACAAGCCTTACCATCAAACGTTGGGTTTGAAGTGTCTGTCTTTTTTATTTCAAAGCTGTGTTCTAAGAAATTGACCTCATAGGTTTGGTGGTCTCCTGTCGGTAAATCCGACATCCAACATACAAATTGCCCTCATAGACAAAATCAAATCTCCCCAAAAATGAAACTGCAGAATAACACCCTGAATAGCCACACGCCCAGCTAGCCTGAGCCAGCAGCTTCTATACAAAACCACCTGCTTTTCAGCTTCAAGGCGGTCTCTATACCTGAAGTCATTCTAATCATCAACGGTCTTAAATCCTCGAAATGCCAAGGAGATGTCTGCCCCGCCACTGTCATCAAAGACTGTGCTGAAGTGCTCACCTCTTCATATCTACACTTATTAATGCATCTATCGCCTCCAGCTCTGTGTCCATCAACCTAAAGGACACTTGGGTCCAACCACTACTAAAAAAACACCCTTACCCAGCCATCTCCACTAACCACTGTCCAAGACCACTGTACCATTCCTGCTCAAAACCTTGTACCACGCAGCATACCTCCAGATTCACTCTCATCTTGAAACAAGCAATCTCTTAGGCATGCGCCAATCTGGGCTCCGACCAAGTCACAGCACTGAAACTGTGCTACTAGACTTAAAAAATCAATTGCATGATCTCAAAGACGTGGGAAAGGTAGCACTCCTCCTCGTCCTTGACCTATTAGCCTCTTTTGATCTCGTAGACCATCAAATCCTATGCCGACACCTCGGTTCTGCAGCTCACTTCTCTTCCAAAGCCTTCACCTGGATTTCCTGTTTTCTATCAAACTGATCTATGAGTTATCTCACCTATTGCATCCCCACACCAACCCCTGTTTACTGCAAGGTTCCCCAGGGCTCCTGCGTTTCACCCACCCTGTACAACAGCTTCACGTGCCTAAGGCCTTTCATACACCAATTACGCTGATTATACACAACTACTCCAGGCGACTAGGCCTCAGACTAAAACACCCTGCATGCAATCCTGTGAAACCATCCGTGCATGGATTGCATCCCACCGACTTTGCTTTAACAACGACAAGACTGAGACCCTTCTGGTCAGCATGCAAACCACTTTAAATAAACTGGACAAAGCATACAAATCCTTTGCCATTGATGGCATCACTACCATAGTCTCGAGCAAGGTCAAGACCAAGCCCTTCCTTTCCACCGACACTCGCCTCTCCATTGCCAGGGCCCTCATTAGCTTGAGGCTTCACTATTGCAATGCACTATTCGCAGGCACCTCTGGTGGCAACCTTAGCAAACTGCAGGAGATTCAGAACAATGCTCATAAGGCCACCCTGATCATCCCCAAACGTGAGGAAATCTGGTAGCAGGAATAGGAAATATCTGGTTTAAATGTGACAACATTCCAAGGGTGAGCATGAGAATTGGATCTAGGAGTAACCAAATAGCAGAGTTAGCTGACATTTATAAGGCAATTGCTACTGCGGTTGAAAATAAACTCAAAGAAATAGTTTTAGTGGCTGACTCTGATTATGCACAAAATAGTTATGTGGAATCTTTACCTGGCTGGAAGGCAAAAGGTTTGCTCATATATAACAAAAAGCCTCTGAAACATGGGGAAATGATCCAAGCCATAGATAAACTTGTGTCAGAAAATGATCTAATAATACACTGCAGGAAATTCCGTGGCCATTTAAAGACACCAGGTGAGGACAAGGATGGGAATGACAAAGCAGACCAGTTAGCCAAAATTGGAGCTGTAATGGGAGAATTGTTTCCCACTAAACACTTGCTTGGTGAAATACGGGTAGATGCGATCACACGCTCCAAATCTCCAGAAGAAGTCGAACAGCCTGTAGTGCAATGGGGTTATGATACCCCAGATGATGACCTGATCAAAGCGTAAAAGGAGGACCCACTTGATAGATGCAGAACAAAATCCTCTGACTGAAAATGATTTTAAAGGGAAAGAGGAATTAAGGGTACTGTTAAACAACAAAAAGAGCATTAGGTTACAAGATGGTTTGATGATTAGGGAAACTGTAACAGGGCAAATCCAATGGGTGCTGCCCGTATCATTTCGAGGACTGATGTTACATCATGCACATGATGCAATAACAGCAGGACACAGGGGTTCACAAAAAACTTGGGACATTTTGAAAAATTATACTTATTGGCCACATATGTCTCAAGATGTTGAACTATACATCAGTGGTGTCTAGTATGTGCACAATGTCAGCCTGCTTCACCTATGCATAGAGCTCCATTAATGAAAAGAGATTTGCAAATCGACTGTGTTGGGCCTGTAAAAAGATCAGCCAGGAGAAATAAATATTTATTAACAGTGGTTTGTCTAATGTCCAAGTGGGTGCAATGCATTCCCGCACCAGATTGCAGTGTGCAAACAGCAGCCACGTTACTGGTAAATCATATATTTTCAAAATGTGGGTTACCCCAGAGGATAGAATAAGACCGGGGAAGTAATTTCACTAGCGCCTTGATGACTAAAGTTTGGCAAATATTGGGTGTGAAAAGGAATCTGCACATCTCATATCGGCCTTCTTCTTCAGGTGGGGCGGAAAGGAGCAATAGGTCCATTGTTGACATATTAAAGAAATGTGTGGCTGAGGGAGGTTCTAGTTGGGATCTTCGTCTGCCCTTATTATTGATGGCCATTAGATCGACTACTGCTAAATCAACAAACATCATTTATCATGAAATACTGACAGGGAGAAAGAGAAAGATGGTGTTGCCACAACATTTATTGTAGAGGGCCCATGAGCAAACACTTGTAAATGCCTCCACCATTCACACATATGTGGAAGAGTTGAGGAAGCACTTACAACATGCATTTGCGTTTGTGAGGCGGAATCTGGAGAGGGCTGCTGATAGTGCAAAAACATATTATAATAGGAAGGCATCTGTAAGGGAGCACAAGATGGGAGATCAGATCTACAAGTTCCATTTTGGGAAAAATAAACATAGAAACTCTAGGTTTCTTGCAGCATGGCAAGGGCCATTTAAAATAATAGACAAGGTGTCCCCTGTACTGTACAGAATAGTTAAGAAGGAGGGTGAAGTGACAGTGGAACAGTTTGTCCATGTAAATCAAATCAAACCTTTCCACCCAAAACATGAGATGAGAAGGTTGGAGCAGGTTGAGACTAGTTGAATGAAAATAATAAATGCAGTAAAAATTGAGCTAACAAGGGAATCAAGGTAAACACACCTGCTTTTCAAGGAAATGATAAGGGGTTTTAAGATGAAGAAATATAATGGGTGGAGGCGTGTATTTTTGAAATTATTTGGGCTGCATAATGTGGGATGTTTGTTTTGTTTTGTATAATCAAAGACTTATTTTCAGGTGTTCCAGTGTGGCCAGTAAACCCCATGGAGTCACCATGTAATAGCAATAATCCAATTTTATTTTTAGACATTGCAGCAGAAGAGGGATAGAAAGTTGTGAGGTACTTGGTACTTAGTCTGTTTTGTTTCTTTTACTTTAGATGACTAATTCCTTGCCCCGGCAGGGCCGGATCCTTGGAGCGCTAGACCCTTGGAGGTGGCCACAGATCGGAGGCCCCAGGAAAGCCCCCGGACCGAGAGAGGGGAATGAAGATAAGGAGCCAGAGATGCCATAAAGATGACGCCTGTGGAGGAAATTCCATGGAGTGCAGGATTGGAGAAATTCTGTTGATGACAGCATTGTGCCTTTGTAGTGCAGAGACTAATGGACAGGGCATTCCGAGACGTGGTCCTGTATATTCTGGGTACCAGGAACTAAAAAAGACATGGGGCCTCTTTACGACCCTGGCGCTCCCGTAATGAAGGGTGCCGGTACGGGACCAGCTCCCTTCATTACCCGAGCACCTATTACGAGGTTACCTTTGTGGGACCCGGAACAGACATCTGGTAAAACCAGACGTCCTTTCCAGGTCCCGCGAGGGGAAGAGTGAGCTAATAACGGGCCATTTGTAATGTTCCTGTTATTACCTCCCTCTCCATTCCCATTGGCCCTATGGGGGCTCAAATGGGAATGTGGAATGGTTCCTTCAAGGAGGAATTACCGGGTCCTTCAATGTTGGAATGACCCGGTAATTCCCCATTGAAGGAACCCGGTATTGGAGCCCGGTATGGAGGCAGCCATGGTGCTAATAGCACCATGGCTGCCTCCATACTCGCAATGAGGCCCATAATCTTCACTTTTATTTTATTTTCCATTTCTTGCATATGGAGCATATTGATGTGCTGTGTTCCACCAAAATGGAGATTGGACTATTGATAATACATCATGAGATTTTTTGTTCAAGAAAAATAATAAAATCTGAAAATGGTATGCTATTTATTGATATATTGAAACACGATTGATATCTATATGGATGGAAATGTGGATTGTTCCATGAAGCTGGAATATGTACATGATGTGACAACACTCCCCTCTAATACCTGTATTCTACTTAGAGTCAACTGTAAGCGCACGATAGCAGACGTTGTACCTGCGGGGACCTGACAGTGCTAACTGTCATTCCAGTCACTTATCTACGAGACTGGACTACTGTCCCCGACAGATTTCTTCATATGGCGCTTTTCATTATGAACAATGATTCCCAAGACACACACACATACCCATCATACGTTTTCTAGCTTGCTAGCTATGTCCCCAAACTTTACCAACGGTGGTAAAATGTTACCTCTTTGACACACTGGGGCTATTACCTGTATTTTCACAACCTTGTTTTAATTGAATACACTTAGACACAGAAAACACAACCCCACTGATTCAGTTTTAAAAATGCCTTTTTAAAAAAAAATATGCACTATTATTTGAAAACATGTTAGGCGGTATTCAGATTAATATGAATTAACCCTTCTTCATTAGATACATAACCAGCCTGTGTTCATAATAAAACATTTACTTTTCATTTCGTACCCAGACCTTGAACCCCTAGACAGTTGGCAGAATGTACCATCTAAAAGAAGAGACAATAGCAAATAGCACGGCAGCAGGCTAATTTTCTTTTTCCTCGTTACAATTCAGTGTTTATCATTTTCAAATGCTAATACAAAAATTGTTCATAAAATGATTACTTAATCCTGACTGTCTGAGTGTAGAAATAACACAGTCATTCGCACATGCTCCTCAATTTTTACCAGTACTTACATCCAGTGTATAAAACTTCTTCACTGCTATCATGGAAAGCCCTCTCTGAAGTGACGTAGCACACAGGAGTGTCACCATTCCGCACAGCTTCACCATCAACGAAGGACAGCCCAATGCCCCTGCCCCAGCTTCATGGAAATACTTGCACTGGACGGCTCTGCTCTCTGGCTGCTGACAGCTGCACTCCCGTTCTCCTCTAGACAGCAACTCACTCCACCTCATCTGTCTTTTAAATGTATGTTAGCCATGTCACTCAAACTAAAACCTGCCCTAAGAAACTTGCAACAACACTTTCTCTGAAACAATGGACTTTTCACCAGAGCACACATTTCCATTCATAGTGTGTGTGCAGAGTCACAGCCAGCAAATTGCCTTCATGCCAAAACAGCACATTATTTTGGCCTTTCATCTGCCACATTTTGCACTCCTTTGTTATGGGTAAATTATTAATTACTGGGTTAGTTGGTGGTTAATTGGGTTAATATGTGTATACAGTGCAAGCTGGACAGATGACCTATTCACCCTGAAGTGAATCATTTTAAACGTGCTTAATGTGCATTTCCATTGCTGTCTGTATTTTGCATCCAGTTTACTACCTCTTCTGAATATAATGTCATGGCCCACTTACTGCCCCCATATACTGTGTCACTACATCTCCATTATCACTCCTGCCCTCTTCTCATACAGTCCCCCCTCTACTTATGGGCCTGTGTTATTAAAGCCCTGTGTTAGAGCACAGTAAAAATTCGTATGATTTGAGAATTTTGGATCTCAGACTTCCCTACTCTTAAAGGCCTGTGTTGGGGAAGCTGGATGGTATAAATTGGGATGATTTGATAATTTTGGATTTCAGACCCCTGCACTTAAAGGCCTGTGTTGGGGAAGCTGGATGGTAAAAATTGGAATGATTTGAGAATATTCGATTTCATGTAAGATACGCTCATTTATATGCCCTTTGAGAATTGGGCTGATACTTCTTTTGGCTCAAGTGAAGAGTTGCGCTAGTTTGGAAGTTTGAGAATTATTATAACTGTTCTTTTATAACACAATTTATACCAGTGAGTGGTTTATAAGCATGGGATCAGGATTCGAACCTGTGTTGCGCTGCGTTGTCTTGCTTCCATGACAAATGCTTTGCCCCTGAGCTATCCTTCCTTCCCTCATTTGGCCCACAGTGTCTTGAAAGCCTGTGTACGGCAGGTATCAGAAATAAATTGGAGCCAAAATAGTGTTGGAGGGATGGCTGATTCATCCAATTAAAGAAGAGCGACATGTACAAATGTCGCTCTCAAGTACATTCCAGTTTGCTCCCATGTTGCACTTTTGTTTAAGCAGTAAGAAGTGTTGTGACGGAATTCCGACAAGATATCAGTGATGGAAAACTGGGGCAGAGGGTGGTTCTTATTCTGTCTGTTGAGACAATTGATCTATGACAGGGAAGCAATGCGCATGCTTTAGTAAAGCGTCAGCTACATCTCATCTGCTTTTGGAATGATATTTTCAGTCAGTCAGAGGCATTGCGAATTTACATGATTTGTGGGCCTTTCCAAATTTGGCTTGCTTTCTTTAGGCATCATGTTTGCAGTGTATGCACTGCTGTTTCTCTGGGTCTCTGATGTGGTGCATCTCTTAGCACTGCTTATCCATGGCCCCTATGTGTGGTATATTGTGGAGATCATCAGGCAGAGGCCAACACGCAGCAAGCTTTGTGTGCCTTGAAGAATAGTCTGGATGCTGTTCCTTGCTTCGCCGGTAAATCCAGTGGAGAGCTCCCAGGGCATCGCTTCTGGTGCAGAAGGCAGATGCCTCCACATTCTTAGTCCCATGTAGATGGAGCTGCAGTAATCCAATCTGCCGAGAGTAAGGGATTTGTCTATGCTGGCTCTTTGTTCATGTGTGAAGTGAGGCATGCATGTTCACTTTGCAGGTTAGAAAATATTTATGTGAATTGCCTCCCAGTTTGGCCATAGCTTTTGGCCAAACTACTGTATTGCTGGTTGTTCAATGTGTGTTGCTGCTATATCTGCTGTGTTTGATTGACAGCGCCCCAAAAATACTTTAACAGTTGATTATAATTGCCCTCTTTTATTAAGATCCCTGACAGAGGGTCTTACAAGGTGACAAGCTCTGTTCATAATGTTGGCGGGAAGGATGGGTCTAAAAAGTCCAGTGATTTTCCGCTGGTTTCTTGTTTGGTGGTTCCACTTAGAAGCGGGATCAAATGGCTATGAATGAGGAAGTATAGTTCAGGGGCAACGCGTTGGTCTTGTAAGCATGACAAAGCAGCACAGCACAGCACAATTCCGATCCCACACTTAGAAACCACTGTTGGCGTTAAGCGCATTATAAAAGAACAATTATAATTCTATAAGAAGAAGAGAGGGGGGTGAGGAACAGGTAAGTTCAAGTTGTAGTCAATACATTAGCTTGCTTGTATAGCACTTCCTAGAACCCTGAAGCTACTTCAAAGTGCTTCAAGGAAGGGGAACAGAGTAAGTAGGTTGAGGGGCAGTAGTGGGAGAGCAGGAAAGAAGGAGGACAAAGTGATGTTGGATGGCCAGCTAGGGGGAAATTAGACCAAATGAAAACCCTTGTCATCATCCTTTGTATGGCTTCGGTGGGTACACAGGGATTGAATTGGGCTCTGGTAGTGCCCCATAGTTTTGCTTTTCAGAGAGTGCACAGATATATTTCTATTTTTCTCCCCAGTACACTGATTGAAAATCTTTGGACGCTGAAGGGCAAGTATCTACACACATAAACACTCAGCTAGGTTATAACATCAACTCTTATACAGCCTCTTTATTTACCAAAATCATACATAAATGAATAAATGCAACAAGAATGATAAATGAATACATGAAAAAAAGAAGTCAAAATAAAAGACATCACTGTTGACACAGCTGCAAGGCACTCCCTCATCTCGCCAGTGTTCATGAGGAGAGGAATTCGCTGACGAGCCCATTGGTCAGCACTCACCCTCTAGAACTTGTAAGACAAGATAGCTGCACCATGTGAGGACAGGGGGTGCAGAATTCACTTACTCCGACACGACTCAATAACGAGGACTCAGTAGTTTGGCAAAGGGAAGTCCGTTTAATGATAAATACATCAAACAGGGAAGCAAATGGGAATCAGCTGTAGTGCGATCACCAATCTCTCTCCGACTGCCTCCAACTTCAATTGAACAGAGATTCTTATAGGCAATGTTCGTCATCATTGACGTCTAACTTTACAAAACTCGAAATGCAATATAATTGGTTAGGAAAGGTAACTTAAGTATAGGTGTTATATCTGTATATGATAATAGGGCATACAGATTGGATAACTCTTATCGGGTGGGCATCTACGCCCACCCCTCTACATCACGCGTGATAGACGTCACTACAACTATGACGTCCTATTGGTTACAATATCTATAGGACTTGAGATAACTTGGTCCATTGTGATTGGGCAGGTTACACCCCTGGACATAAATTTCCACTTTAATTAGCAGCATGCAGAATGGACACCCCTGTGCCTGGTGTCCCAAGTTTCACCCTGCCTCCCTTCCATCAATCAGTGTTTTAGGGTGACGTGTCAATTAGTTGGATAAGGATGACCTCGAAACTGTAGTCTCTTATCGGGAAAAGTTATGGCATCCTCGGGTCCTGGATGACATTAGGCGATGGTACTTCTTCTTGCCTGGCTGGTCACGTGTTAGTTCACGATGAATCTGCTTCAGTTTCCAGCTTTTAGTGCATTTAATTCTGTGTCGGCCTAGCCACCAGCATGTATCCCCCTTATCTTGACCTTCATGAGGCAGGCTGGTATGCTCTGAAGTTGGAGTCTTGTGAGCTGACGCTCTCCTCCCCTTCTCCGGTTGACCTCGATTTCCTAGGCATGAGCCACTCTTTGTTGAGTTTCGATTCAGCTCCTTCTCTTGCCTTTGGCTGGGTTTTGAAACTTGGACTGGCAGGCCTCTGGCCGCCTGGGTACCTTTCTGCTTTTACAAAATGGAGTCGCACTTGTATAATGTGCCTTATTGATGTAGATATATGGTTGGCGCTAGCCACTCTATCTTCTACTAAGCATTGCAAGCAATATCGATTTCTTAGCATCTTGCGTTTCAAGCCTATTTACACATGTTTAACAGGACGCCTGCTTCCATCTTGTCTCGTAACACTGTTTCCTGGCGTTGTAACATTGTCTCCTCTCTGTGCCTATTCCATTCAATTTCGTAGTTACTCGCATTGGTGTGTTATCTTCGATAGCTGCTTGTCACAACCCTCGCCCAAAACGCGAAGCCTACCATAACAAATCCACCTGGGCACCACGGAGACATCAGAAATGGACCAATTGGCCCAATTATTAGGAGAGCTTCGTGCTGAGGTTCATTCTGCCCGACAAGAAACTAATGCCCTCCGGAGAGACCTAATAGTGACCAAAGAACGCACTGAAGAGATTAGCAGGCAATACTTGCAATCACAGGCAGGACAGACACCTCTACCTGGAAGCAATCCAATGATGCAAAACCCTGCCATACCACCCACTCTGGTACAGATCACGTTACCTGGAACAGTGCCCCTGGCACCACCAGAAAGGTTCTCAGGCGACCCACAGAAGTATGCAGCATTTATCAATCAGTGCCACCTTCATTTTCTTTGTAGGCCTGGAGCATTTCCAAACGACCAAGCTCGGGTAGCTTTTGTCTTATCATACCTGAGTGGTAGTGCAGCAGATTGGTCGGTGCCGTTGGTAACCCATGACGATCCTCTATTACATGACTTTGGGGGGGTTCCAGAGAGAAATGGAAAAACGTTTTGCTCGCCATACCTGGAACAAGCAGTAGACAATGAACTCTTGTCCCTCCGACAGGGGAATTAGGACTTGTTAACGTAGATTGCTACCTTCAACAGACTGGTTGCCGAAGCTTGGTGGCCAGAAAACAAAAGAACCACGTTATTCCATCCAGGCTTACGAGGCGAATTAAAGGCCGTCTTAGCCCAGGTGGTTGATACACCCAGAGACTGTGCAGAATTCATAAATCTGGTCATGCAGCTAGACCACCGGTTGCAGGAGCGCAAGGCAGACCGGTCTAAGACAGACCCTCGGACCGTGTATGTTCGACTAAGGGAAAACACACCCTGTGCACCTGAAAATGCTGTAGAACCCATGCAGATTTGAGGGATACGGCCTCCATTAACAAAACAAGAGCGGGACAAAAGAAGACAACAACAGCTTTGTTTGTATTGTGGGAAACCAGGACATTTACTGAAGGACTGTCCAGTAAAACCCCCAAGAAGAACAGTCGGGGCCACAGAGAAGGATGAAACTAAGGAATCGGAAAACTACCAAGCTCGACAAACGTAGAGGTCAGTTTGTCGATTGAGAAGAAAGAGTTGCTGACCTCGCACTTTGCAATACCAGTGATCTTAATTAACCACCAACAGTCGTCAAGAATGCATGCCGTTGAAGCATACATCGATATCAGAGCAGTTGGAAATTATATTGATCAAGAACTGGCAGCAGAGATGGGGCTTCCTTTGTGTTCTAAGCCAACTATGGAGAAGGTAACCACCGTGGATGGGACAGAAATCGCTTCCGGACCAGTAACCCAGTGCACAGCCAGGGTAACCTTGCTGTGCCAGGATGGACATCGGGAGTCTATTTTATTCGATCTCATCAAGGCACCTCAGTTCAGGCTAATACTAGGGATGCCATGGTTGGTTGCCCAACTGGCGGGCACGAAAATTAACCTTCCCCGGTGACTGCTCCCCTGCCTGCTATTACCAAGAGGAGAAATCAGGCGTCTGTATCCCCATGACTCCCGGAGCGACAGTATCAACCCTGGGAGCAACTAATACCTTGCCAAGTGAATACCATGATTTCCAGGATGTTTTCCGAAAGGACCAAGCCAATACATTGCCGCCGTAGAGGCCCTATGACTGTCAGATCGACCCTGTTCCTGGTGCACAAATCCCTTGCAGCAGGATCTACGCTCTCACAGAACCAGAAAACCTTCATTTGAAATCCTATTTAGACCAGTACCTTGCAAACAGATTTATCTGTCTTTCAAAGTCCCCCGCAGCCAGTCCTTTGTTCTTCGTACCGAAAAAGGAAGGAGACTTGAGAACCTGTATTGACTACCACACATTGAACTAGATCACCGTGAAGAACCGCTACCCGTTGCCACTTATCCCTGAGATGCTAGACCAAGTTAAAGATGCCCAATTTTTTTACCAAATTGGACCTTCGAGGATCGTACCACCTGGTCCAAGTCAGAAAAGCAGATGAATGGAAAACCGCCTTCCGTACTAAGTATGGCTTGTTTGAATATCAAGTCATGCCCTTCGGGTTATGCAACGCTCCTGCGGCATTCCAGTATTTCATGAATGACGTCTTAAGGGAGTTAATTGATGTCTGCGCCTTAGTGTACATAGACGACATCTTAGTATACTCAGCATTGGAACAAGATCATGTCAGGCATGTTCGTTCAGTCCTCACCACGCTCCGTCAACATCGCTTGTTGGTAAAGCTTGAAAAATGCTTTTTTCACGTCACCGAAGTAGAATTTCTTGGTTTTATCCTTACTCCAGGAGGCATCAGAATGGACGTGCACAAGGTAGATGCCATTCTGAAATGGCCCTCACTGATGTCTCTGAAAGGAGGACAAAGCATGCTGGGCTTTGCGAACTTCTACCGCCGGTTCATCCCAGACTCCTCTCAGGTTGTGCACCCAATCACAGTACTATTACGAAAAAACAAAACATTTGCTTGGACCGAAGAAGCAGAAGAAACCTTTCAGGAACTTAAACAAAGGTTTACCTCCGCTCCAATCCTGTGACATCCACGTCCAGACCGCCCTTATGTCGTTGAAACTGATGCGTCCATTCTCACAATGGGGGCTGTCATTTCAGAGAGAGACCCGGAAACCGGCCAGCTACATCCTGTGGCCTTCTGGTCGAAAAAGTTCTCACCTCCAGAGATAAATTGTGCCATCACGGAAAAGGAACTCCTGGCTATCAAGTCTGCCTTTAAAGCCTGGAAGCACTACCTTCTGGGGGCCAGACACACCATTACAGGCATCACAGACCACCGAAACATTCAATATTTCAAAACAGCCAAGGCCCAGTCCTCACGCCAATTACGGTGGGCCCTTTTGTTCACCGAATATGATTATGTAATCACATTTCAACCAGGAGTCATAAACAGAAAGGCGAAAAGAGAACTTTTGGTGGCCTACCTGGTGTAAGGACATCATTCAGTATATTCAGTCCTGCGGTGTCTGCGCACAAAATAAATCACAGAAACAAAAACCATCTGGTCTCCTACGACCATTGGACATTCCTCCAGTTCCATGGCACACTCTTTCCCTTGACTGCATCACTGATCTACCTTCAAGCCAAGGGTTCAACACCATCCTTGTAGTTGTGGACTTATTCTCGAAGATGGCCCATTTTATTCCTCTCAAAGGCCTCCCAGATGCAGCCACTTTAGCAAAAGTGTTCCTGGAGGGCGTGGTTAAGCTACATGGCTTCCCTTTGGTTCTGATCTCTGATTGAGGCAGCCAGTTTGTTTCAAAGTTCTGGAAAAGATTTTGTGCAATGGCGCAGATCGACGTTCAGCTATCTACCAGTCACTATCCCCAAACGGACGGCCAAACCGAGAGAACCAATCAGACACTCTAGGAATATTTACGGTGCATGCTGCACCACGAACAAAGGAATTGGAAAGACCTACTATGGTAGCCGAATATGCATATAACAATTCTTTGCATTCAAGCACGGGGCAAACGCCCTTCTATACCCTTCATGCCAGACATCCACGTACCTCTGAACTAGACCTTCCAGCCAGCTTGGAAATGCCAGCGGTAAAGACTCTACACACGACCATTACTCAGGCTTTCAAAAGGACAAAGGAACACCTTATTCATGGCAAAGAAAAACAAAAGAGATTCGCCGACCAACACCGGAAAAAGGCCCCTGATTATCAAGTAGGAGACAAAGTTTGGTTAGCCGCTAAATTCGTACCCATCAAGGGACCCCGGACCTTTCATCCCAGATTCTTAGGACCCTATACCATTAAGGCAATTATCAAGCCAGCAGCCGTGAAACTGGATTTACCACCTAATCTACACATCCACCCGGTATTCCATGTGTCCCTCCTGAAACCAATGCAACTCGGCACACATATTGGGACACCACCTAAGCCCATACTTGATGACGGAGAACCAGAATTTGAAGTCAAAGATATCTTGGACTCTAAATACTCTAGGACCAAGCTATATCATCTCGTCGATTGGAAAGGATTTGGACCACAAGATAGATCCTGGGAGCTCAGTGAGAATATCCATGCACCACGTCTAATCAGGAAATTCCATCGGGACTTCCCAACCAAACCTGGGTCAGACAGAAGGAACACCATGGGAGGGGCCTTAGGGGGGAGTGCTGTCACGACCCTCGCCAAAAATCCCCCTCTGGCAAACTCATTGGCCAGGTGGAGTCAGGACTCGGGCCTCTAGAGCCTGGCATCCTCTTCAAAAGCCCTCATGGGACCAGTCCTGGCGCCTGTTGCGCCAGGCTCATACACCATGAAAAACGATGGGCTTGGGAACTACTTTATTGTATTGTCAGCCAACATGGAGGCATCCGCATAGCTTGGTTCCTACGAACCAAGCTATGCGTCCAAGAGTTTTGGGTGTGGTAGCCTAGGGACTACTTTACCTGGACTATTTTGTTGGGGCTATTTAAACCGCACCCGAGCAAGACAACACGCTTCGCGTTACTTTGCAGCTTGCAACATGACGCTCACCGTGTCCAGCTATTCCCTCGAACCTCGGAGAAGCAAAACCTGCAAGGAGACAAAAGGGACATCATTAGCAGCAGCATCTTACCTGCAGTCTTCATCTTTAAACACTCGCAGCTAATGAGAACAGCTTCCTTGAATCTGCACGCCTCCCGGACAGAACGACCTGAAAGACGAAGATAGAGGCAACATTAAAGAAAGCAGTAGAGACATTTACAAATTACGAACTGCTCAAAAGGCTTACCTGGCTGGTCGCCTCTCGGCTGGCACCACTCTGGACCACTCCGGACATTCCACTTGCGCTGAAGAACACTACAAGGAAGGAAAACACAGGTTATCAAAGGCAAGACTTTGCAGCGCTGTGCATAGCACTTCCTTACCGCATCATAGCGCTCTTACCAGCGGGGCTCAACCAAGCCAGTTCGCCACGCTGAAGCTCTGCATACCTAAGGGGGAAAAAAGAGACATTTTAAACAAAGAAAGGCATGCAGGATAGCAACAAAACTAAAGAACAGCAATAAGACCTACCTGAACAATATCAAACGGGCCAGCATCAGTGAAGTAATTGGACCGCAATCGCCATGAAAGACAACACGCCCCTGCAAAGAACGCAGGACGGAGAGCAAGCCTAATTTTACCACAAGGTGAGGAAAGGGCGCCAGAGGGACTGAAATCATACGGGGGTGGTGGGAGGATACTTACCCCAGTCGGTCAGTCTTGAACACAGTCCTCCTATATTTTCAGGCAGAACCTTCCCTGTAGACCACATCAGGGCAAAGCTGAGAAGCATACCAGCGAGTAGCCCGGCCAGGTGGCGTCCCTGTGTATACCAGGTGAGCGTAACACTGCTCTTGTTCATTCTCGAATCTGTTCAGGCCCTTACGTCATTTCCACTGGCCTTCCATTAAGGCTTTTGGGGTCTCTTCGTGGACCGTGTGTAGGTACTCCTCATTTCGTATCAGCGACTGGTATGGCTGTCTAGGGTACCGTGCTGCCCAGGGTTGTCTGGTTATGGGTGCTTCAACCGGTATGGATCTTCTGATGTATACTGGGCAGCGTCCCACTGCAGCTCTTTGCAGGTTCATTTGCTCTTCATACGTCACATACGTCGAGCGCGGTCCTGGTACCTCGAAATGAGGGGAAGGAGTGCAGGCCATGTCTGGGACCTCCTTTACACTCCCCCCTCTGGTCGGTTCATCGACTACTTCTGCAACCTCCTTTGCATTCATTTCTTTTGCTTCTTCAATGTCATGCTCATCGTCCTCTGCGTTGGTACATGATGGTGTGAATTTGTGAGCCTTTGGAGTCCATATTTTTATCACTCCCTTGAAACTCCCTGCTGTCTTCACATGTTGTCTTTGTTCCACGTCATTAGCTGACATTGTCCATTTGGGCTGCAGTAGATCCATTTTCCTTCATACCTTCTTCGTTTCGTAGGGTATGTGAACTTTGTTCCCTCTGGCACAAATTTCCTGGCCTTCACAAAGTCTCTTATTTCTTCATCAGTCAGGTCTCTGGGCTTCCATCCTGTTCGACATCAACCATTATTTTGATCCCTATGGCTTTCTTCGCAGTTTTCTGGCACTGTGTCATGATTATCTTGATAACACAGATTCCTAGCAGTAACATTGCTAGTAGAGCTCCCAGAAACTTGAATATATCTGCCATCCATTGTGGGACCCATGAGAATAGGTCTCCAAACCAGCTGTCATCGTCTACTTCGTCACTTTCATCGATCTTCTGGTTTTTCAGGCTTGTCAGCATGCTTATAGCCTCTGTTAGGGTTCCGTTTTCGCTTATAGCCTCTGTTAGGGTTGCGTTTTCTTCATCGTGTGATGGCACGAATGTGCAACATGATTCTCCGATTTTTGCACAAACACCTCCATCCATTGCTGTGATCATGTGAAGCACATATCTGTTTTGGAGGGTCATCAGTCTGATTGCTCTCAGCTCTTCTTTGATCGCGTTGAATCCTTTTATAGTGGTATTGATGGTCTGCAATAACTCCCATCTGGCTATCTGTAACCATTTAGCATTCACTCCAACCTGGATGTGGGGCAGCAGTAGTCTTGTGAATACTGTTGAGGTGAGGTTGAACAGCCTATGTTCGTATGGGATTGCATGGAATGCTTCTTCTGATTTGGAAGAAAAGTAATTTTCCCTCTTCATCCTGGATATCAGTTCCACAGATCTTCTTCTTCTTAGATGAGCATCTGCTTTCGGGAAACTGTCCAACTTCAGCTCATTCTTAGGGATCACTAGTGTGGGAACGTGGACATTCACTAGTGTGCATATGCCTCCCCAGTTTTTCGGCAGCCTTATGTATGCCTTGGATCCACACGCCCAGTAATGGTCCATAATAACTGTGGTTCCTTGTGTCATTCCCGGAGCTTCAAAGATTCGTCCGCAGTTTTGATTCTCTCCCATCTTCCTTGTTCCACTGTTTCTGAAGCATAGTTTCGGGCTCTCCAGTGGCACTATCTGTAGCGGCCCCCCTCTATCTTCGACCCATGTTAGCAACTTTACTAGCTTTGGCCACAGAGGTTTGCATAACCTCTCCGAATTCTCTATTGCTTCCTTGCATGCCCCAAGGACCATCCACGCTCGGCAGATTACTACTCCGTCTTCCCATCCATCTGGGGAGACCAATGAACCCCAGATCTGCATTTGGCCTCTGTTCTTCCAGATTTGAGCCTCCTCTGCAGTTTTTCCTTGAACATTCAGTCTTGGGTTTATTTCCCATTTTATCCCAGATCCTTTGACGCTAGGGTTCTCATACCTGATCACATGATTTCTGGTGTGCGCTCGGTTTCTTGTTTTAATGTCCTGGATGTAGCCATCTTCATTCGGGAAATCCTTTTCGTTGGCCCATATCAACGAGGCGTCTCATCCCATAAATTGTCCTCTGGTGTTGCACATTGCTACATGCGACATACAGTGTACTGTAGGGACATCAATTTCTACAGCCACGAAGATCTTAGACTTTCCCATGCTGTATGGTAGGAGTGCACAGACGAAGTATTCTCCTTCTGACTGCCTTCGTCCTACTTCCTTCATGTGTTGGTACCATATGTTGTTTCCGAGATGGGCTGTGCTGTCCAGGTAGTCATTAAGTTCATTGTTATCTTCATGCAGGCTTCTCTTGATTCTCAGCGTTCTTCTGTAGTTTGCTATGACTACGTCTCTGAATGCAGCTGTGCTGCTTTTTCACTTCGGGTATCTCGATGGAGCAGGCTGCCTCAACTGCATCGCTGTGGTATGGGGAGGATTTGTGCTTCCTTTCCATCCCTTTTGCAGTCTGCCATTAACTTCCCGTAACCACCATTGGTTCATCAACCTCCCAACTTGTGGCTGTGTTGTAGGCCTGTGGCTTGTTCCTTGCGTTGGAGCAGGTGTGCATGCAGTTATAGTTTCTATAGTTCTGTTTTTCAGCTCCTCGTGTAGTTTCTTTGCTTGGACTATGAATGGGAACAAATACTTTATTAGCATGTGGGTCTTCTCTGTGAGTTCTTTTGTGGCCACTTCTGTTTTTTTGAGGGATCTTGCTATTCCCTCCTTCTTTGGCATTTCACTTGGCTTTTCTTGGTTATCTCCGCTATTCTCTGGACTCGGATATTCGGTAGGCAGTTTCTCCTTCTCTGCTTCCTTCGTTGGAGGCCTTGTAGCCATTGACACTTGCCCTTGTTTGTGTGCATTCTGTGTGTGGGTGCGTGCCGTGGCCAGTGCTACATTATCATTCATTCCGTGCTGACCCTGTCTCCAGCTTTTTCTCTCATTCATCACCTCATGTGTATACATATTGCTGCTTATGACATTCAGATTTAAGTCATTTGCTTCATCATTAGCTTTTCTTGGAACTGCAATCACTATATAGGGTCTGGGTGCTCTTGTAGGCCCCAGATGTTCATTATCTGGTGGGTGCACTGATAGGGGGACACTTTGTGCACCAATAAAGAAAGCAGTTCTGATTGTTAATAATAGAAAAACAATTATGATCACTGTACATATACACATAATCATTCTCAGTGAAAGTTTGCAGCATTTTCTTCCAGGAAAGCGGGGGCACCCTCCTGTTGGGGGTAAAACCAAGTTACTGTTCTGGGCCCCCATTTTGAATGAGTTCATAGTCAGTTAATTATTCCTTCTTTTGCTCTGGTCTCGTATTTCGAGAGTTTGTTACTATCAGAAGGACCAGTGCTTCTCCAATGTCACCCCTCACGTGAGTGACGTGGGTAGTCTCTGGGTCTTCAGTACATTTCCTGTGCTAGGCTAAGGAAAAGGGTTAGGCTAGCAGTTCTGATTCATCACATTTATTATGCATATATATAGTAGGTAAGGTCCCAGTGCACTCCTCGAATTTGGTTTGGTCCTGAGGACATGCTGGTACCTATTCAATGCGAAGGAATGAAAAGATGAAACTAGGAATGAAAAGATGAAACTGCTAGAAATCACACAAAATAAAATGTTGTAAAAATAAAAGTAAAAATAAAAACAAAAGCGAACCTGAAAAATAAAAATAAAAAATAAAGTAAAAATAAAAATAAAATAAAAAAATAAAAATTAACATGTGGCAAAAATAGGAAAGAATGAGTTAATCGTACAAAAATAAAGTTGAAGAATAGGAACAAAAATAAAAATAAAAATGAACATGTGGTAAAAATAGAAACCGAGTCAAAATCGCAAACTAAGATGTTGTTCAACAGGAACAAAAATAAAAGCAGAAGTCAATATATGAAAAAATAGAACAAAAATGAGAAGGATACAGAACCGGAAAAATACGATGGCGAGGTTCTTGTGTTTGCTCCTTTCGTTTGGTCTCTCGCGACAAGTGAGGAACAGTGTCTCTTTTCTCTATCTGCTCCATGGTGAAACAATGACGACAAAGTTCTATTTTGGAGTTTCTCCTTCTAAGGCTATCCTCAGTAGTGGATGTCCATAATTGCTTCTTATTTGTGCTATGATAGCCCTCAGGAGCCTATTTAATTGCGTGTTTTTGCTGGATCTCGGAGGAATGCGGGTATGTCAACATTGCTGGGTCTACCCACTAGTTCTGGAAAGTTTTCAATGAGGTGGAAGAAAACACGGTATGCATATTGGCTGTCTTCTGGCGTTAATGACATTTGCTCTGATTCTCTAGCCTCTAGAACTCAGGCCTTCCTTGCAGCGTGAACAGTCTTTGTCTCCTCGATCTGTCCCTCAGCTAAAGGTCTCACTGGAATCTCCTTAGGAATTCTCGCTGGAAGTTGGACAGCTCCACCTGGAGCATTATGCCTTGGAGGAGTGTGCCCATGTGTGGGGTGTTGGCCGGATCTCTAAGAAAGGTGATAACGTCAACATCTGCAGGCCTCCCCACCATTTCCGGATAGTTTGTGACTAATCTAAACAGGACATTGCGCACCAGCCGGGTGTCCTCGGGTGATAGGGACATTTGCCCTGTTTGGTTGTGTCCTGATCACAAGCTTTTCTTTTGATTCGCACAGTTTTTACACTTTCCTGCTGCGTGGATTGCAACCACATAATTTAATTTGTACCACACTTGGTTAAGGAGTTTGTTGTTTCTTGGATCTCTGATGAAGGTTAGGGTGTCTGTGGTTCTCCCACGAGTCCTGGGCATTCCTCAATGATGCAGAAAAATAGGGTATATGTGAGTTCATCAATGATCACTTGAGGAGGGAGCATTTGTGTCCCTCTCACTATGCTCGGGTAACTTGTTGGCTGGATCTTGAATAAAGTCTGTGACACTGGCTCCTCTCCCTATGAGTGACGGGTATGATAACACCATGGGCCTCATTACGACCCTGGCGGAAAGTGACTGACCGGACCGCAACAGCGTAAATAGCGTTTCCGCCATTGCACGAAGGAGCAAAGTGCGGCTAATTACGACCCATCGGGCACGAGCATTACGCCATGGCGGAATCCGAAAGGCTGCGATGGCGGAAATGACCCCAAAACGGCCCTTACCGCCGCCGTACGCTGCACCAGGTGCAATACCGCCACCCATCTTAGCGGTCACCGTAATGAGCGGTCACCGTAACGAGCGGGCACCGCAAATTACGGGCACCGTAAATATACGGAAACGGAAGTAAAAGCATGTGGCCGGAACGGGAAACAGCACGCCGCACAACTATAAAATCCGAATCCCAACACAACCATTAAAAATCCGACCCTGACACACATCCCAACCCGTTAGCAACCCCAGTTAAAAAAATAAATATGGGAAAGGTAGCCAAGAAAGCGTGTGATCGCAAGCGGCAGGTACACTTCTCCCGAGAGGAACTGACCGTGCTCACCGAGACCCTCCAGGAAAATGCCGCCGTCGTCTTCTCCAGTCAAATGACCAGGACGGCCCTTGCCAACAAGAAGGCCATATGGGCCCTGGTGGCACAGCGCGTAAGTGCGGTGGGGACAACACCCCGCACGCCACAGCAATGTCGCAAGCGGTGGGACGACCTGCGGATCCGCGTACGCAGCATACTTTCTGCGAACAGGAACATCGCCACAGCTACCGGGGGGGGTTCAGAGTCGCCCATCAAGTTGACCCCCTGGGAGGATATCTGCGCCTCCACCATAGGAATGGAGAGCATAGAGGGAGTCGGAGGGATGGAGAAAGGAGTGCCGACATCCGGAGAATCAGGTAGGTTGGCCAAGAGAAACAATGCGAAATCCACAAACCACGAACATGTGCAGTACCATGTGACCCCATAGTGCAATACATACTTTGCCCTGACAGCGCCCTCTAAAAGTCAGAATGAATAAACAAATCAATCAAGATGCCATAAACAACCCCTACATGTGCAGCATGCACCCCCTAACTGCAGGCAGCCAAATGAATGCATCCTCAATCCACACGAAAATGAGACCACCTCCAAGGCCCAGTCCCAAATCAGCCTCATGTACCACCCCAATGCATTTGATACGTTGCCATTCCAAATCCGACAGACCCATAACTAACGCTCGCCCCTCTTTACTCCACCACAGGGTCCGATACCAACGACGAGCTGCAGGACACCCCTACCAGCACGCCTGCAAAGAGGGCCAGGACCAACGTCCCAAGAGCCTCCACCTCAGGTGCAAGGATCAAGACACGGCAGCAGCAGGAATCAAGTGGCAGCACACTGGAGGGGACTGCAACAGGCACCCCAGCAGCCAGCAAGTCCACAACCCCAGCACCACAGGTCCCCCCAAAGAACGTATCTGATGGCACTGCCTCTGGTGGTAGCAGCACCATAGGTGACACAGCTGTCATGCCAGCATGCTCCGACACGGAAAACAGTGCTGGCGACGTAGGTACCATCCATGACCTTTCCCAATCCCCCTGCATGTTCCATCCCCTACACCATGACGAAACCACGCAGGGGCACCCTGAAGACGACGACTGGCCAACCCCCACAAGTCCTGTGCCAAGGCAACATGTGTTGAGCAGCCCCCCTGTCACACCACCGCAAATGTCCATGGCCCAGCAGAGGCAACAGTCCCTCGACCTGCTGATCGAGCAACAGCAGGAAGTGTCCACGCTACTCAAGGACCATGCAAATGAATGCGGGGGTTCCAGGGCAGCCATGGAAACATCCACCGAGACACTCAGGGCACAAATAGAGAAAAGTAGTGAGAGCCTCAGGGGAGAAATGGAGAAAAGCACCGAGAGCCTGAGAGCACAAATGGAGAAAAGCACCGAGAGCCTGAGAGCACAAATGGAGAAAAGCACCGAGAGCCTGAGGGGGGAACTGCATGCGACGTCCAAAGACGTTTGTGCTGAACTTGCTGCTGTGCGCCGTGTGCTCTCGGAGCTCTCACAAACCCTCAGAGACATGCATGGACGCGAGCAGGCAGAGACATCATCCGTGGCAAGTTCCGTCCAGGGCAGCCCCCAACGCAGATCTGGCAGGAACCTGCGCTCCACGGGCAGGGGTGCCCCTGATACCCGTAGAGGGGGCTTGCAATAGCGTCCAACCACGGACAGCATGCATATTTGGACACTGGTGTTGGGGGGGGAGGTAGTAGGGTGGAGGGGGTGTGTTGGGCTTCACTGGGTGGCGGGTCCATAGGGTGTATAAATCAAATCACATTAACAATACAGCACCTCATTATCATCCAATGACATGTGTGGACATTGATATTTGCGTACGAGGCCTTCATAGGCGTACAGTCCACAATGTGCCTGTACTACACACACACAGTGCCACAGGTCCCCTTTCCGTGTAATAGGCACCATGCGTGGTTGCTAGAAGCATGCATCTATGATGCTCTGTCGGATTGCACGTGCATCCTGTGCCTCATGGACTCCTTGAGGTGCCTCCACATCCCCACCCTCATCATCATCATCATCTTCAGGTGCATGCAGTACAGCGTCAGGGGGCATGGGCACATTCCTACGTATGCACATGTTGTGCAGCATGACACATGCCATGACCATCTTAGAAACCTTCTCATGGCTGTACATGAGTGCCCCGCCAGACCTGCTGAGGCTGCGGAAACGAGCCTTCAGTAGGCCGAATGCCTGTTCAATGACCACACGGGTACGTGAGTGGGCATGGTTGTAGTCCTCCTCATGCTCGTTCTGTGGGTTCCGGATTGGTGTAAGGAGCCATCTCTTCAGTGGATACCCGGCATCACCTGTATGAGACGAATAAAGGGTGTCAGTGGAATGATAGTGCTAAGTAGCCCCCCCCCTCCTGCAAGGTCATTGACGCATCAAATGGGCCACGATGTCATGCATGGAATGAGACTCACCGAGTAGCCAGGATCTGTGCCCTGCGTGTCGCTCCATGTAGCGTGGTATTCTTGTGTTCCTCAGGACCATAGAATCATGGGTAGATCCTGGAAATCTGGCACAACAATGCGTAAATATCTTGTTGGAGTCACACACCATTTGCACATTGATTGAATGAAATTGTTTCCGGTTGCGGTACTGGACCTCCATGGCATGTGGGACAACCAATTCAACATGGGTGCAGTCGATGGCACCAATGCAACCCGGGATGCCGCCAAGTGCATGGAATCCCACTTTTGCGTTGGTAATCTCCTGGTACGTGCGTGGTAGTGTGATGTGGTCGTCGGCGTGCTTCAGGAGGGCATCGTGCACTTGGAAGAGTGTCCGTGAGAACAGTGGCTGTGAAATGCCATGCAACTGTCCCACTGTGTGCTGGTAGGTGCCTGTGGCCAGGAAGTGGAGTGCAGACACCACCTTCAGTAGGGGTGGGATGGCGGTTGGGCTATCTATCATGCTCACGAGGTCAGCATGTGTCATGTCCACAATGGCGATTATGGTGTCCCGGTCCAAACGGTAGAGGGTGTGGATCTGCTCAGCAGTGAGGTTGAACGGATCGGCTCGGAGGCGTGGGATTGCGGGCCGCCTGCGTGGTGGTAGTGGCAGTGCTTGTGGGCCTTGCTGACCCTGCCTTGCCCTCCTCCTCCTCCTTCTCCTCCGTCTCCCCTGTGCACCCGGTTGTTGTACCTGTTGTTGTTCGTCGTCTTCTTGTAGTTGTAGCACTTGCAGTGCTATCTGGTCCCCCAGGCCCAACATCGCTAGTCCTGCCGGTAGCATTTTGGAGTGGGAGTGGTTGTGGGAGGGGTTTGGGTCTGCTATATATGTGCTGTCGGCCTGTATGGCCTCCACCTGTGCTGATTGAATGAATCTGTGGCAGATGCAATCCCTTCTGGCCGAGCACGTCCCGCACGTAAGGCTGCATTTGGCCGCATGGCATCTTGGGATTGGAATCATGTATCAAATCCCGATGGCAGTGTGATGTACTTTGACTGATTTTCATGCTATGCTCCCATTGTTACACATGCTATGATTGCAGCCGCTTACATACCTGTGAAGAGTCAGTGGTATGTAGGGCTCGATCGATGGCCGACCCTCATGCAGCACAGTAACGTACTTCACCGACGGGCGTGGCGTCCCATTTGTGATTGCAGCCAGTTAGCATTATGACACACAGCCGCACTACATTGATGTAATTGTGAATGCAAGCGTTCACAGAAGCCTTTTCGACGTAATGTTGCAAGTGAGGAATTCGAAGGCCAGCATTTTTGGTTTTGAAGTAGCGGCGAGGATACGCCCACAGGTCTGGCTGGAAATGTAACGTTCTATTGTAGAATGTCCTTGGGACATGGCCCATAACGAGCAAGCAATGAATGATATGAATTGAATGGGATGCGCAATAGCGTAGTGGACGATAAGGCAGGACGTTCCCAAATCCATCTTGCTTCACAACACTACAGATCCGGCCAGGAGCACAGTGGTTTTTGCAGACTGCATTACGCACAGACGCGATGGAAGTTTCACATATTATGTGAGTGAATATTCATGCGTTTTCATTGCGGGATGAGGGAATGATGAATGGATGCATGGACAGATGATTCCGTTTAGGGTCTGCCATGTACATGGGTTTTTTGAATCACTCCCCTTCCCCTGCGCTATGTGATGCAAGGCTGCCATAGTGGGACTTACGTCTATCTGCCCTTGTCGGATCCTCCCTGTCTCGACGCGCCTTCATACACTTGTGTCTAGGCACGTTACTAATCCCATGTCATGGGTTCTATCTTGACGGACGCATGCACAGTAACCGACGTTGCCAATGGTGTATTTACCTCGATTGATTTCGTTATGAATCGATACTGATTTAGGGGTCTGTATATTCCTTTGGAGTGGGCTAGCATGCATATGGGTGTGGATTTGGTGTGTTGAATGAAGATTGTAATGCATCATGAGTCCCGTAATGCAATCGGTTAATTTGTGTTTCTTTTGGGTGACAGGTATCTCCTGCCCTATTGCAGATGCCATCTCTACGCCACTCCTCCAGATGGTTTTTACTCTCGACTCCTGCAGCTTCGGGTGAATCAGTGGAGCACCATTTCGATCTTATGGGACGATCGCCAATGGGCCACATGCCCTTACGCTGTACTGGTGGCTAGGTGCAACATTTCGGCCTTTCAGCTCGACTAGTGCCTGCCTCATGGGACGGACCTGCGGTTCTTGCCGCTTCCATGTTGCCTTTTGGAACGTTGATGTAGGCCCTGTGTGCCATGATGGTACAGGGCGTCACACAAGTGGAAGCTGGTCAATTATTGCAGATGCAGCCCTCGGTGATGATGGTTGTTTTGGTGTTATTTTGCAAATTGCTGTGGGGCCTTTGTCATTTGGATGTGCATTTAAATTGTATTCCGATATTTGTCGTGTTGCGTTGTTCTTTGCAGGTGATGTGGCGATTTTCGATTTGTGGCGGTATGTATTGCGAGATGATCTGCATTGTGTTCCGCCTTCTGAGTTGAGTTGTGTGGTACAGTACTGGCCGCGTTTGCCTACGTAGCACAGTATGGTCACGGATAGGGGCTGCCATTGTGACTGTTTACATGATGTGCTGTTCAGGGGCGGGGGATTGGCTTTTGGCCGACTGGTGCCTGTCAGCCAGGTCGATTGGTGGAATGATGGGATGTTCAGAATGTGGCTGGTCACAGGTGACTGTGTTTGCGTGCGTTTGTTGGAGGGGGACTGGGGTCATGTCCATTGGAATAGCTTCTGTATTGATGCCATCTGTGCCCTGCAGCTCCCATCGGCCCCTCTTGGGATGAGCCTGGCTGCTCAGTCACTCTGCCAACTTGTGTGGTACATGCTTCTGCTGATGGTTGGTTTGTTTACTGGCAAGAGTACAGGGCTGGTGCAATCCCCCTCAGGATGCTGTTTTGGATGTTGCCTTGCGCTGGTGGCAAGCGATGGGGGACTACTGTTGTTTTGTGTCATGTGTTCTTGATTTTCATTTTGATGTATTGTACCTTCACATGCCTGTGCTGCATCAGTACGGCTATGGTGACATGCCGTACATGGATGCCCACTCACGGGGCGCTTTGAGCCCCTGCATGCATTTCTACGTTGGCATGCATGGGTGAATTGTAGATTTCACTGGTTGCATAGTGTGAGTACATTGCGCCTGCCAGGAGTTGTGCAATGTGGCCAGGGAGTGGAGTACAGGCACTCAGTGGGCCATTTACGGTTGGTTCACGATGCCGTATTTCTCGCCATGGCGGAATGGTACTTTACGACGTGCTTGATGGCGTTCAGTACATGTCCGCTAGGGTCAGAATTCGCGTACCGTTGCGCCATGGCGGTGATTCCGGTTTTGCAAGGCGCGCGTGCGCGTACTTGGTGCAGTTAGCGTTGCCGTTCACTGCGGTGTCGCTAATGGCATCGTACTTTACGGTGACGGGTCATAATCGCAACGAGCGGTGTTCGATGGCGGTATTGCATTTCCGCCATCATTTTTCCATTTCCGCCAGGGTCGTAATGAGGCCCCATGAGTTGAAAGTAGGTTAGTACATCCCACTTGAGATTTCTGCTGGAATGTACCATGAATTCTGTGATCAAAGTCTCGATACTGGTTGCTTCAGGATACTGTGTTGCACTCTCAGGCAAGATTTTGGTTACAGTCTATCAGGGTCTTGATTCTTGTATCACTTTGGGCATGTCGTGCTTTCAACAGTTCATTTTATCAATTTTGTTGTGGCTTTGGATGTGCTTCCCTTTACCCTGCAACTGGGATGTACAGAGTGTTCGTTATGTCCTTATCCCCCTTTGCTTGGGGAACCTGTCCAGTTTTATGCCACACTTGCATTCGGGTTCTTTGTCTTGGTTTTCTGCTCATGCATCCTTCTTCCTCGCCATGGATCTTGTCTGCACGTGCCAAGGTTCTGCCCTGTTGTCTGTTGCTTCTTTGCAGTTGGAGGCAGCAGGAGGGCTCTCTCCTATGTAGGGTTTAATGTCATTTAGGAAGATCCATGCCCTTCTGCCCTGGAGCTTGACGGCGGAGGGGGTGCAGTCTTCTACAATGAAAGGGCCATTAAATCTTGGATCGTCCCACCTTTTCCTGGTAAAGTTCTTCACCAAAACGCTGTCACCAGGGAAGACGAGGGGTGCATGTACACCTTGTTCGGTGTCTGCTTCAGCACTCCCTGCTGCGTTTTGTGCTGCGCCACCCCCTTTTCGCCGTTGCTGCAGTTGGTCTGAAATGACAGAGGTGCTGGATGTCAAACAGTTCAGGTACTTTTGCATCTATGTTTCCAGAACCTCCCTAGTCGGCTGGGCATCACAACTAGCTCTATCTCTGGGGGTAAGAGGGGTCCTCATCCTTCTGCCTGTAACTATCTTATGCGGCGTGAGGTGATGGTCAGAGCCTGGTTGGTTCCGAAGTGCATACAATGCCAGTGGTAGGCAGTGCAGCCATCCCTTTTTTAATGTGAGATTCAACTTGGCTATCCTCTCTTTAAGCAAGCCGTTGATCAGTTCACATATCCCATTCCCCTCTGGATGATACGCCGACGAGAACTTGTGCTTTATACCAAGCAATTAACTAATCTGTTCGAACACTGAATTTACAAAGTGGGCCCCATTATCTGATCTCATTACCTCGCACCCCCCTCATCTAGGGAACACTTCCCTCACCAGGAACTTAGCAGCACAGGCAGCGTCGGGGTGTGTACAGGGGCCTGCTTCTATCCATCTAGAGAAGGGACACACCACCACAATGAAATACCTGTACCCGTTGCACACTTGAATCATGTGGACGTAGTTGATATGTTAGTGCTGGAATGGTCCATTTGGTCTGGGAATGATTCCTCTCACTACTTTTAATGTGTGCCCAGCTGTGAATTGCTGGCAGATAATGCAGTTCACCACAAAAAATGCAACATGCTCCGCTAAATTCAGTGTGAACCAGTCTTCTGTGAGCGTTGCAGCAAGATTTTCTTTTGTCATGTGGATGGGGTAGTGCAGTTGTTCTAATGCTACCTTCAGGAGGGCGACAGGCATTACTGGTTTACCAGTGCTGTCTTGCCTCCACAGCCCATCAGAGGGGTTTAAAGAACACCCTTGACGCTTCCATAAATTCTTCTCCTCTTGTGGTGCCTCCCCTTGGAGCTCCATTAGCTGGGTCTGCCCCATATTGCTATAGGCCTCCGGTGTGGCTCGCGCTACCATCATTCGTTCATGGGTACGTGCCACCTCCGCGTCCATGATTGTTTCAGTTTTGGATGCCATGCGCTTGGCTTCCGTGTCCGCTTCATGATTTCCACGTGACATGAAATCTGTCCCCTTGGTATGAGCGGTGCATTTCACGACCGCTATGCCCACTGGGAGCTGTAGTGCTTTTATTAGCCTGTCCAATAAGGCTGCATGTTGCACTGCCGTGCCATCTGCTCGGAGGTAGCCCCTCCTGTTCCATCGCACTAGTCCTGCATGTACTGTGGATGTCACATAGGCTGAGTCACTGTACACAGTTACTTCCTGGTCTGCATGATTCTCAATGGCGAGCATCAGTGCCAGCAGTTATGCAGCTTGCGCAGAATAGTGAGATGGTATTCGTGCACTAACGAGTACTCGAAACTCCCCATTCGCTAGGTGTTTTATCACTGCAACGCCTGTATACCTTTGCCCGTCTTCTTGGTCGATTCTTGAAGACCCGTCAATGAAGACAATCTCCCCACTCGCCAGGGCATTCTCTTTTACCCTGGGGATCTCATCATAGAATTCCTCATAGTCTGCACAGTCGTGTATAGGTTCTCCCTCTGTGACTGGTTCAGCTATGAATGTAGGAGGGTTCACAGTTTTACATCGCACTATTTTGGTCGATGGGTTGGAGATAATCACTTCATAGGCGGATGCTCTTTGAGATGTCAGTGTGCCCTTTGGCTTCTCAAGTATGGCAAACAGTGAGTGCTCAACATGCAATGTCATGGAACATCCCATCACAATGGACGATGCCTTTTCAATAGCGAATGCGGCAGCAGCTAGGTTTTGTTTGCATGGGAAGTAGCCCTTCATGACTGGGTCCAGATTCCCGCTGTAATATGCTAGGGGCTTGTACCCCAGCGAGGTTCGCTGTGCGAGCACTGGCGTCATAAAACTGCCATCGGTATGTGAGAACAAGTAGAATTCCTCTGCGTAATTAGGAATCCCGAGAACTGCGGCCTTACAAATTGCCCCTTTGAGTTCTGTAAACACTTTCTCCATTGCTTCATTCCACTCGATATCTTCCCTTGTTGTCTGGGCCTTTTTTAGGGCCTGAAGCAAGGGCTTGGTGTAAGAGCTGTAGTCAAAGACCCACGCTCTGACATAATTGCACAGGCCTAAAAAGCTTTGCATCTGTTTTATTGTGCGCGGCTTGACCGTGTTCACGATAGCTTCAGCCCTTTCTGGGGTTACCTTTTTCCCTTCATGAGAGATCAGTTGGCCTATGTATAACACTTCTGGTTGACAGTACTGCAACTTCTCCTTATCAACCTTGCATCCCTTCTCAGCCAGTATAGTCAATAGCTGCACAGAGTCATGCCTGCATTGCTCTTCAGTGGTGCTGCAGATCAGAATGTCATCTACATACTGCAAAACAACACTGTCCACCGCAATCTTGCTTAGGTCCATCTGTAGGACTCTGTTGAAAATGTATGGAGACTCACAGTACCCCTGTGGCAAACTCATACTTTTCAGGCGCATTTGTCTGAAAGTAAATGACGTCAGGTCTTGTGAGTCACGGTGCAACAGGATTGAGAAAAATGCTTTTTTCAAATCGATCACGGTGAAATATTTTGCCTCAGTGGGTATGTTGCACATAATTGTGGATGGATTAGGGACTAGAGGGAATTTGGCTTCAACTATATCGTTTAATGCTCGGAAATCTTGGTTCAACGCCAAGCCCCTCCTTTTGATTTTTTGACAGGGTAAATCACTGTGTTTGATTTTCACTTCACCCGCCCCTTTCAGGAGACCTACATCATAGGGCCCTGTAGTCCATACTGTGGCAGGCTCTTGGGCCATGTCGTTCTCACAGTATTTTGGGCGTACCAGTGCCAACATCATTCTCTGTGGCAACTCTCGTTTGATCATTTTGACCCAAAATATGAGACTCACCTCCACCCTTGTATCTTCTAGGTCAGGGTGTTCTTCGAACAGATTGTCATCGGTGACGTCAGTCACTCGATACCCTTCCTCAATGGCAATAATCGCACACCATTGTCTGCCTTCATCGTCATATCCCTCACCCAATACCACTTTTCCTCGCACTGCGGCAGATTGTATTACCAAGGGAAATACTTGTCCCTCCTCTTCGTGCATGGGTATTCTTGGCCTGAATAGACACTCATCAGGTGTCTTCATAGATTTATCTGCGAGGCCTGGCAGTCCCTCCATAAGCACCCGCATGCCATATGCGAAGACCTCTGGCACTAACGGTATAGCTCTCATAGCTATATGTCCTGAGTATGTTCTGATCATTTTGCACACGTTTGAATAATGCATTCCTGGAGTGGAGCATAGTATTCCATCCTCGGTAAACGAGATGGTCATGTTTAGTTTAGTCATCAGGCCTCGACCCAGAATATTTACTGGGGTCTGGCGTGAATATAATAGAGGTACATTCATTTCGCGCTCTCCCACTGAGAATGGGAGTGCATCTGTAAAGGGAACTCTACTAGGAGCTCCAGTGAAACTCTGGGTATCTATGGCCTCGCCGGACAAGGAAAATTTGCCTTTTTGTATGCACAAATGCGTTGCACCCGTGTCAACTAGGAAGGAATATTCTTTACCCCCTATGGTGACATTCACCCTAGGTTCCCTATTAGGGGCTGGTGTCACTGATAGGATAGAACACATCAGAGTCTCCCGTGAGCTGTCCTATTTTATATATAGGTTCGGTCCACTGTACACTTGTGGGTTTCCCCCATTTCCAGGGTTAATTCCCCCTCTGGGATTTTTGCCCTGAGCCATCGTGTCCTTGTGGCATATTCCCCATGTTCGGTGGTTGAACCAATTGCTGTGCACCTTGCTGCAAACCTGCCGCCTGCTTCTGCACTGTGTAATTTTGGGCATCGTCCTGTTGCGGATGGCAGGTTGATTTGCCATGCCTGCCCCCATCCCTTGGTTATTTTGCCACATGCCATGACTTCTGCACATGCGCGCCACGTGTCCAGTCATTCCACACAGCCAACATACTGGCGGTGGTCGTGCCATCTGTCCATCTGGCATAGTTGGATTGCCCATCTGTGTGTTCTGGTAGCCATCTTGAACATTCTGAAACCCTCCTTGGTTACCTCGAAACCCTCCCTGATTACTCTGCCATCCTCTATTTCCAAACCCTCTTCCCCTCGGGTAAAATCCTGTGCTACCTTGATTATTCTGCGAGGGGTTAGTCGCTTGCTGTATGCTTGATTCGGCCGGGCTGGTGAGCATTGCTCCCTCGAGAGCATACTTCGAGAGTTTCCTTTGCACTAGCTTTGCCTCCTCTCCCTTACGAGTTGCCTCCTTTTTCCGATTCTTTTCTTGCAACAATCTACAATAGTGTGCAATTGTCAACTGTATTTCAGCCCATGGTTTAGCTTCGATCCCTACCAATTTCTTGAGCTGCTTTTGCACCAGTTCTGGTAACTCTTGGCACTATACATGTTAGAATACAGAGATGGATTTCGTCCAAGATTCATGCGTTTCGAGCACCCACGCATCTTGAAAATTCTAGATATAAAGCAATAGATCCTCTGACTCTTTCAATTTTCGAGTCATTATAGCTCCCATATCAGACATGTCTGGATATAGCGTATGCAGCGCTTTCCACACTGCTGCTCTACAGTTATTAAATGGTGCTCCATCATGGGAGGTGTCAGGGTTACCCTAGGGTAGCCTGCCCGTTTCCATACATCATCGGCTCTTTCACCAAGTATGGCGATTAGGAGGCCCTTTATGTCTCCTATAGCTAAGGTGACACCCCCCGTCATTTTCTCTAACACATGTATCCACTTTCCGGCTCCCGATGTCAACATTGGAAGTTTATTTTTAAGGTTCTCTTGGTCCATGTGTGGCCATGGAATATATTGTGGCCTTGCTCCCCCCTTTTCTAGCAATGGGAATTGGAAAGCACAGTCCTCCTTCTCTTTCCCCATAGTTCTCCGGTCTACCGCCAGGGTTACGTTCCCGCCTTGCCGTCTGCCTGGCAATGCCCTTAACCTGTCTGCATAGGCAGGCGCCGAAGCCCCCCTCTGACCGTGGGGTGTTTCTTCATGTCAGCTGGATTGTCCAGCGGACTTCGGTGCCCTACTTGTGGACCCTCTAGCATCCGACCATCGTACCTCTCGATCCCTTGGGAGCCGTTTTTTGCACCGTCTCCCTTCATCATGTGCCACTTCCTCCGTTTCCTCACCGGAGTCAGATCCTGAATACTCCCAGTTTACACAACTTCTTGCATCTTCTTCTTTCTGCCCAATCTCTAGCATGTATAGGGACAGTCCCCTGCTCCCCTTACTTCGGGTGACATCCTCAGTGTCATATAGCTGAGTGCTCTCTAAGCGCTCATCATCCCTTCTCCCTTGGGAAATTAGTTCCAGCCCCATCTCATCATAAATGTTATCAATCGTTTCCCCGATGCTTCTGGTGTCGAAGTCATCTTCAATATTTGTCCCGCTTGTACCTGGTACCGCA
Organism: Ambystoma mexicanum; assembly: GCF_040938575.1. Taxonomy (NCBI): domain Eukaryota; kingdom Metazoa; phylum Chordata; class Amphibia; order Caudata; family Ambystomatidae; genus Ambystoma; species Ambystoma mexicanum. Next base: position 684,546,163 of record NC_090929.1, on the reverse strand, counting down.
TCGCTTGCAGGAAAAAATTCTTCTATGTCTTCCCATTCTACAACAGGATTGGGTTTTTTAACTTCCCGTTGTACATATTCTAAATATCATGCCCTCTCTCTGTACTTACGTCCCGCTTCCTCATCTATTTCTTTTCGTTTCTTTGCTTCTTCTCTAGCCTTATCTATTTCCCTCATCCGTTCATTTCTACGTTCTTTTGCCCTTCTACTTTCCTCGTCCTCCCGCTTCTTTACTTTCCTTTCTTGCACTCTCCTTTCTTCCTCTAACTTTAGCATGTTCTGCCTGTACCTTTCGTAGGATACGTACTCTGTGCGACTCAGCGGTATTCCTTGCTCTTCGCGATATAGTTGTTCTTGCCTCAACCTGTCCTTCTTTCTTACCCTCTCGTCTCTCATGTCCTTTTCTTTCTCTTTTTCCTTTCTCAGCACCTCATCAGACCATTCCCTCGGTCTTATGTCATCACTCCCTTTACCATCAAGTTTTAGCAATATCTGACCTCCCATCCACTCGTCATTTGCAAATGCTAACTCGCTACTTCCTTTCTGCTTCTTTCCCTCTCTCTCTCTCTCTCTCTCTCTCTCTCTCTCTCTCTCTCTCTCTCTCTAGAGAGAGAGAGAGAGAGAGATTTACTACTCTGTGCCTGATCCTTTCCTTCATCTCCGCATCTCTCCTTGTCCCTCGGGACTACGGAGGCAAAATTACTTTCCTGCCCTTTTTCTTTGATGTCGTCTGCACTGCATGCAGGCGACTCATATGCCGGGTTGCTGTACCCCGTGGCTGCCTTAAGTTCTCTTAGCGGATAAAGACCCTCTGACTTACTCCCTTCGATTACTGGTTCAGGTGGGGCAGGTGGCACGGTAGGCGTCTCACCCCCCTCTGTACATACATTTAATATCCAATCTACGGGTGGTTCTTCCACCTTCGTTTCTTCAAACATTTTCCACAGTTTCAGCACAGCAAGACGTTTCTCTAGCTTTTTTGCCGGTATATATGGCATGTAGGAAGGTGGTCATGTGCTCTAAAACAGCCTTAGAGAGTGACCCGTTCTGGGGCCACGGCATAAACATCTTATTTGCGGTGCCCTTAACCCACTCATAGCTATATTTCTTCAGCTTTGTTGCATGCTTGGGCAGTTGCTTGCATAAATGCGCAAGCGGGGTAACTTCCTCCATTCTTAATTCCGTCACCAATCAATAATTATACAATTCTTTTATCTTTCAATAGTATGAGCGAGCACCAAATATGCAAGCTCCAATCCAATCTTTTCCCGCCAAATTTTATACCAACAATTTACTCAAAACTCATCAATTCAGTGGCGATTCCCTCTCAGTTACAGAATCGCGTAAATCCAAAATGCATTTTAAACAATCACCAATACAATTATTTTACATTCGACATACAACAGAACATATATGACAAGACGTTTGACAGACTAGACAGACACCAGCTGGTCATGGGTATACCTGCCTTCTAGCTAATACACCGTCATGGGATTTGAACAAACCCCCTTTATGACATCTTTAAACGTCATTGTAGCCTAAATTGTCCCCCCAATGTGGACTCTGGGTTCACGTTCCTTCTGACCACTCTTTAAAGTGCAGGAACAAGTTGAATCTTTACATTTTTGCTCATGTGCCCCCCTGGTATTCCTTATGTTTTATTCTTCTAGGGTGCCCCCCCCCCGGTATTCCTTACGTTTTTACTTCAGGTGCCCCTGTGATATTCTTTTACGTTTTTACTTCAGGTGCCCCCCTGATATTCTTTACGTTTTTACTTCAGGCGACCCCCGATATTATTTACGTTTTTATTTCAGGTGCCCCCCTGATATTCTTTACGTTTTTACTTCAGGTGCCCCCCTGACATTCTTCACGTTTTTTATTTCTTATGCTCGAGTCATTACCCCCTATATATATACAGTCTTCTCTACTTCTAACTATTTTATTGTTTCTCCACCACTCTCCGTTACATTTCCCTTACTGGCTCTAATGCCTACACGACTTTTGCCAAAGTAACGAGTTTTATTGCTTTAGTCACCAATCACATTGTTTCATCTCTGGAACTTCGGAATCACCGCCCCTTCCTCTTCCTGCTTTTGAGGTTTTCGTCCGATCCGCTGCCCGTGGGAATGAGAAGGGTTATGCTTGGAAAGGTGGGTTCCTTCAGACCCACTGCAGATTTTTTGAAATGTTTACTCTATCATTGTCCACGGGAAGCGGGAAGCTTCTCAGTCTACTCAGCCGGAATGGCGAAAGGACTCGTGATCTTACCGAAGGCCCAGAGTTACTTCGTGCCTTCGGTCTAGGGGTGGCTTACACTATATCAATCGATAATCTATAATTGATGGCCGGAACCATCCTCTGCTACCAAGTGTTCACGAGGAGAGGAATTCTCTGATGGGCCCATTGGTCAGCACTCAGCCTCTAGAACTTGTAAGACAAGATAGCTGCACCATGTGAGGACAGGGGGTGCAGGATTCACTTACTCCGACACGACTCAATAACGAGGACTCAGTAGTTTGGCAAAGGGAAGTCCGTTTAATGATACATACATCAAACAGGGAAGCAAATGGGAATCAGCTGTAGTGCGATCACCGGTCTCACTCCGACTTCCTCCAACTTCAATTGAACAGAGATTCTTATAGGCAATGTTCGTCATCATTGACGTCTAACTTTACAAAACTCGACATGCAATATAATTGGTTAGGAAAGGTAACTTAAGTATAGGTGTTATATGTGTATATGATAATAGGGCATACGGATTGGATAACTCTTATCGGGTGGGCGTCTACGCCCATCCCTCTACATCACGTGTGATAGACGTCACTACAACTATGAAGTCCTATTGGTTACAATATCTATAGGATTTAAGATAACTTGGTCCATTGTGATTGGGCAGGTTAAACCCCTAGACATAAATTTCCACTTTTAATTAGCAGCATGCAGAATGGACACCCCTGTGCCTGGTGTCCCAGGTTTCACTCTGCCTCCCTTCCATCAATCAGTGTTTTAGGGTGACGTGTCAATTATTTGGCTAAGGATGGCCTCAAAACTGTAGTCTCTTATCGGGAAAAGTTATGGCATCCTCAGTTCCTGGATGACATCAGGCGATGGTACTTCTTCGCGCCTGGCTGGTCACGTGTTAGTTCACCATGAATCTGCTTCATTTTCCAGCTTTTAGTGCATTTAATTCTGTGTCGGCCTAGCCACGTGCATGGGCCCCCCTTATCTTGACCTTCATGAGGCAGGCTGGAGTCTTGTGAGCTGACGCTCTCCTCCCCTTCTCCGGTTGACCTCGATTTCCTAGGTATGAGCCGCTCTTTGTTGAGTTTCGATCCGGCTCCTTCTCTTGCCTTTGGCTGGGTTTCGAAACTTGGCCTGGCAAGCCTCTGGCCGCATGGGTACCTTTCTGCTTTTACACAATGGAGTTGCACTTGTATAATGTGCCTTATTTAGGTAGATATATGGTTGCCGCTTGCCACTCTATCTTCTACTAAGCATTGCAAGCAATATCGATTTCTTAGCATCTTGCATTTCAAGATTATTTACACATGTTTAACAGGACGGTTGCTTCCATTTTGTCTCGTAACACTGTTTCTTGGCGTTGTAACATTGTCTCCTCTCTGTGCCTATTCCATTCAATTTCGTAGTTACTCGCACTGGCATGTTATCTTCGATAGCTGCTCTTGTTCATTCTCGAAACTGTTGAGGCCCTTGTGTCATTTCCACTTGTCTTCCATTAAGGCTTTTGGGGTCTCTTCATGGACCGTGTGTAGGTACTCCTCATTTTGTATCAGAGGCTGGTATGGCTGTCTGATAGGGTACCGTGCTGCCCAGGGTTGTCTGGTTATGGGTGCTTCAACCGGTATGGATCTTCTGATGTATACTGGGCAGAGTCCCACTGCAGCTCTTTGCAGGTTCATTTGCTCTTCATACGTCACATACCTTGGCGAGCGCGTCCCTGGTACCTCGAAATGAGGGGAGGCGGTGCAGGCCATGTCTGGGACCTCCTTTACACGAGCAGTCCCTGAAAAGCTCCCAAAGAGGCAGGCAGAGAGATCTTGGCATCAACGGGCCTTAAGCAATGCATCTATCCTCCAGTGAAGCTTTCTGTCTGACTGCTTTGGCGCCCCTGATTTTAAGCCATCCGCAAAGGCGTGTTGGCATTTTCCAGAACTTTCTCGCTTTCGAAGTCTCTACCTGTTGATAGTTTGCATGGGTCCCCGGCCAGAGTGATCCATGGCAACCGCAAGAGGCAAAACTCTCCCCTTTCTCAAGAAAGCAGCAAAAACAATTACACAACTTCTCTTTGCCTTTAGCAAATTCCATAACAACGTTATCAGGTATCAGCTGGCACCGGTTCATTCTAGCCTATGCGTGCATCTTCTTTCCAACGTGTTGTTGGAGCAATGCAAAATAACATAAGCAATAGGCAGCGCTGAAAACATGTTTACCAGTGGAATAATACGAGAAAAGTTCTTATCAAGTGCAGCTCCCACGGAGGGCTGGAGCAAATGTCCATTATGTCTCTGGGCACACCCAAAATGCACTGCACACAGGCAGCAAGTTTTAGTCAAACGTATTACACCAAGTGAGGGCAAACAAACATCCCCTACTCCCTCAATGTTACTGCCTTGCAAAGGAATGTCCCTTATTCTAATTGCATGTAAGCTGGATGGATTGAATGGCATGTATGAAGGACCTTACACTGAGGCTTCTCTGAGTGAAATCAAATGCTATGAGCTTCGATGGCTGGACACTCTTAGGTTATATTAGACACCAAGCTGGCTAGAGTTTGGTGGTGTGGGTGACTAGGCCCCTCTTGAGTTTGGGTTTGACACCTCTGGGTGCTAGAGGGATACTCAAACCAATGGAAATCTTGCTTTCATGATCTACAGTCCCCTTATTCTTTTAAAAATGGGCACCATGGACTGCTTAGGGTGCACCGGTTCTTTACATCACCCACTGTAATTATATGGAATATAGCACAAGGAAAAATGTATTTCGAGGGGGTTTCTTGGACTATTTGGAAGAGGGTAGCCTTACAGTTATGTTAAAAAGCTCAAAGGGCCATTTCAAGAAGATTATCTGTGAGGCCCTACCCTTTCCTGGTCCCAATGCCACCCCTTTTATTATGGACAGCCTCTTTGCTGGTTCTATGAGAGGCTGAAGAGCCAACACAGTCACACAAAGCATCTCTGGCAATGTCAGCCGATGCCACCCGGTGCAGTCATATCTTACAGAAGGCCTCTGCTATTTAAGTAAGGAAAGGAGCCAGTCTGTGCACCTCTTGCAAATGCATGTGTGCATGTAGACTAATACTTAAGAAAATGAAGGCATGACTTTTCAGTACATAAACCTTACCATGAAGCTGGGACAAAAGCTGGAGGACTGTAATATGAAACAATATAATACAAAAGCGTTGTTCCGGTTCATAACGGAAGGTATTACTAAGCTAGTAGGGGGTGAGGGGAATCCAGTCCTGAAGACTGCGTGTCTATTATTGACAAATAACGAGAACAGTGTGTTGCTTGCCAGGCATTCTCTTCTGGGCTTCTTGCTGTGTTCAACACTCGCCTCTGCGATGCCTGGCTGCTATCCAAACATGGATCTCAAACACTTACCTCAAACTGAACCCGACCAAGACCGGATTTGTCCACACTGGTCCCCCAACTAAACAACAACTTGTGCAACAATGGCTGGATGACAGGTGCCTAGAAAGATTCATCCCTCTGCTGTCAAACTCAGCCAAATCCCTGGGCTTCATTGTTGACAGTAGCCTTTCCTTCTAAAAGCACATAGCCAAAAAGGCACAAGCCGCATAGCTACTGATCCACACACTCTGCAAAATCAAACCCCTTAATCTCCCAAACAAATTCGATATGGTGGTGTAACCCTTCTTATCTCACACATCGATGGGGGAAAGGCCTTCCTGACTGAGCTTCCAACTTTACACCTGGCCCCCATGAAAGTAGCCCACCAGGCTGCAACGCGCCTCATTACATGTGCCCGCAATTTCGACTGTTTCTCTCCGATGCTGTGCATGCTTCACTGGATCCTCCTCCCCGCCAGGATCAGATTGAAAACTGCATGTATCACCTACAGAGCAGTCTCATACGGAACACCAAAATACTTGGTGGCTAACATCTGGAGACTTTCTCACCCACGTAGCAAAACCATCAAAAGACTGGAGTCAAATCTAGCCCGCAAAGAGAAGACTTGCAAGCAGTCCTCCTGCCACACCCCAACCATCTGAAAATCAATCCCATAGATGCTCCTAAATGGCCCCACCAACCTCCAGTTTCGCAAAATAGTAAAAACGTGGCTCTTTCAACAATATCGGGCGGACAAATAAAAAACCCTCTCTCCCTCCACCTACAATACTGAGATACTGTATAAAATGCCAAGCCCAATTCTGACACAGTCCTTTTGCAAAGCGCTCCGCTGCTCTTGAGCTAGGTTAGAGCTATAAGCAATAAAATAAAAACACTATATTTTATTAAACAAGTTCCACACCAATAGAATGGTGGTTCAAACAGCTGTCCAACGCTTTAGTTAAAGGATGGAAGGGTTATCTCCTGTGCTATTTCCTGCGCCTACCCGAGGTGCATCTCACCATAGTGCTAAAGGAGTATATATATTAGCAAATAATTACATAGCACTTTTCAAGATACAGAGAAAGATGGCCCAGAAAGAGAAAGAGGGCCCAAACTAAGCAAACGAGGCCTGTTATACTGGCTCTATTCTTGTCTGTTATGATGAAAGATGCAGACACCAAGGAGCATACCCCATTTATCGGTAAATTACAATTAATAAGCATCTTTATTCTTCTTTTTGGTCACAGATGAGTAGTCATCATCATCAGGTGGCGTGTAGCCCCATACTCACTCCTCATTCAGGCAGAAACTATCGTCACATGTCACTCCTAGAACATTCAGTCAAGTTCGCATGCATCAGTGCACAACAGTGTGCATGACATCAATGACGTCACCAGAAAACCTTGACTATTAGCACTCATGCACGCGCAGATAAAGATCAAGACATGCAGAGATTATCCCCAAAGTGGATAATGCATGGAGTGAACCAGCTCTGTTTGGTCGTACGTGTGAAAATAACCCTTCTGTGCAATATTTATCATTTCTGAGACGGACTGGAAAAGAAACATGTGAAGAAGGTCTTATGCATTCCTTTTCCAATTTGGATCAGAAAAAGGGTAAACACTTCCCATATATAATGATAGCAGGAGGCACTTACACTGGATTCCCATATAATCCGCTTGCGTTGGCCAGGTGCACATGTCAGGTGGATTTCATAAGACTCCATAGCCACAAATAACGATTGGAGGAGGCACTTACAATGGATTCCGCTGCAACCCACTTGCTTTTGCCAGCTGTAAATGTCAGGCAGATTTCACAAGACTCCATTGATTTAACAGCAGCATAAATAAATGCATCCTCAGTTTGAATGGATCGCAGTGGGCAATTGAAACATAAAAGCAAAATGTAAGGCTTTTACGCCTGCATATAATCCTCTGCCCCATTTTCAAACAATGACAAGGTGGGGAAGGGGCACGAGCAGAGATAAGATCTCCCTCGTGCAGAGACCCCCTCTGTCTTCAATGCATTTGGTATTTTGCCTGCATGACGTTTTCACGCATTTTCAAATTAATGGATTCCTATGTAAACCCACTCGTTTTTGCTCCTGCTCAAGGCCAGATAGATTCCACAGGAAACCATTAGTAAACACACAAAGCGTACTTTGCAGGCAGCGTTTACTTTTTCACTAAACAGAGAGGAAAATGAAAGTATACAAACAAGTTTGCGTAGCATTATTGTTTCTTTTTTCCCCTCCCCCTGGTGAATGTTTACATTTGCCTGTAGAGGGCCCCCAAAAGCGCGTAGGTGCAAGCGTTGATGGCTGATGGGGGTGGTTATGTTTTGAATGGATACCAGGGGAGCATGATGGATGTAAAAAAAGGTGTAAAGCCAGGTGTAAACGTATAAAACCTTTCTTTGCACTTTTATTTTCCGATCAATGGGAGTTAGGAAATTACCCCCATTAGTGTCTCCCGTTGAAAGAAAGTAATATGGATTTGAAGTCCCAATGGAATTTTGAGGGAGCATGTTAAGGCAACTTGTTGAAAAAGTGTAGAAAAATATTTATTCGATTATGCCTAGAGAGTCGCATTGTATGCTAGCATGCTCAGTGAGTGAGGACATGTTAAGAAACTGGGGCTTAGAGTGTAGCCATGGCAACATGCATTGTCTCGGGTATGTTGAGTAGGTCTCCTTATTCCCTCTGCTATGATAGGTTATTTATAACACGCTTAATACCCAAGTTTCTAAGCACAGACCCGGGGATCGAACCTGTGTTGCTCCGTGTTGTCTTGATTCCAAGCCGAGCACGTTGCCCCTGAGCTATCCTCCCGAGTCAAGCTTGATCTTTCCAGGTTGTATGGTGGAGCCCCAGTGAATTTTGCACAAAAAGGTTACAGTCACTTTAACTTCTAGGCGTCTCTTGTGGTCATGTTGGAAAGTGCAGAACTACTGGGGGGAAGTCAAGAAAGTGATCCTGGGATTGTGGTTTCAGTTCGAGAGCCAAATTGCCTGGGGATCACGTTTGTTCCGCAGGCATATTTGACAGAAGGTATTCCCATACCTCCATTTGCACTTTTGTGCAAAAGATTCCCAGCTTGCAATTTTCCCCATTTCACAATGTCGTGGGAAAGTGAGGAGGAAAACAAACGTGATTTCCACCATTACGCTTCACCTTTCGACAGTATGGTGGAAAAGTGTAAATGCCTCCCACAAGTAACGATTGCAGCCGCGTTTACTATCGATTCCTATTTAATCTGCCTGTTTTACCAGGCCATAACTTCAGATGAATCTAGCGGAATTCATTGCATTGAAGCCAGCATGAAAGGTCCATGCAGGAGTTAATGTACCTGCATTTGTATGGCGGAGCAGGAAATTAGGGCAGGCAGGACCGCCCCGCTTCCCAATTCTGCTATACAAATCCAGTATGACGCAGACTAGAAAGAAATGCTGGTAATCGCGTTTACTGCAATCTTTTCAGATAGGCATCAGAACGAAAATGTCTCCTGTCTTCCTTCTCAGTTCACCTATCAGCAGAATCCAAAATCTCTTATGATGGGGAGAACAGCCATTTCCTTGAAAGTAATAACGATAAAGAGTTTTATATAACGCTTAATTCAAGATTCCTTCTTCTTCCAACAGTTGTAAGGAGGGAAGGAATTAATTGGCACGGCCTGGATTTAAGCTTCCAAAGGGCAGGCTGACTTACATGGCCTGTATGTGACAAAGCACTCAACTCATGAGCCAGCCAACCAGACGATGGTAAGTGGCTCATGGACACATTAGTCAAAACAGGCAAATTTAAATATGTTTTCCTGTGCCCAGATCACTCTAAAAGAGTTGAGGTCAGGGCAGGCTAGCATAAGTTTCATTAGACCAAATATTTGCGCTATTGACATTACGGGACATTACGGGTATAGATCGCTGATCCCCTTGCTTGTATGCAATTCCTAATGTCCTGTCTTTGTAAGGTTTTTGGCAATGATTATCCTTAATGGAAGTGGTTGCGCTGTGAGTAGAACCTTGGAGGCATGGACCAGATACTCTCTACCAAGCATGACGAGATCCATCTGAGGAGTTGGACCCAGGATGGCATGCACCCATCTTTCAAGCTGTGAGAATATGTTTATGAATTCTGGAGATGAGGGCACTTATGACTGTCAATCTGCTATTTAATGTCTTATACCCTGGACTGACTCAAGGACTATGACTACAATCATAGTACCTGCTACCTTGCACTTTTTCAATCCAAGTCAAGCGGAGATGAAAAAAGTATATAATCTGTTCTACTTTTCTGTGACTGCTGATAACAGCATGCCCGCCTACCTGCCTCCCCTTTGACCATAGCTGCTTACTTTAGAACTCATATGGTAAGGGAATGGGCGCGCAACGAGGAGTGTCATCTCCTCTTGTAGCATTCCTCCTACTGTGTGACCGGTGCAGTGGCAAGAGGCTTTACAGTGGAAACCGTCTAACTGAGATAGATGTTGTTTGTAAACATATGCTACTAGTAGCAAGTAGTTCAAGAGCTGGTGAAACTGTGACTACCCCCTTCATAAGTCATGGGTGCATGTCACCAACAGCCCATCAAAAGTTTCTTCCTCAGGGAACACATAACTGATGGAATGGTCAAGTACCCACCAGAAATGACTATCACAGAGATACATATCTGACTGAGTGGTTAAGTAACCACCAGAAATGGCTATTACAGTTGATACACTTAGTTATGTATTTATTGTGCATTTGTAAGGCGCTTATACATCAAGTAAATCGTATTTCTAAGTGCCCAATAACTGATCAACTGGTCAAGTGCCCATTACAAATGACTACAAGCCTGGATCCTTATCTGGCAGTGTGGTCAAGTGTGCAGCAGAAATGACTCTTAGTGTGGATATGTGTCCGATCGAGGGGTTTGGTGCCTTACAGAAAGGACTGTTATGTTGTCTACATATCTGATCGCCTGGTCAAGTACCTGGCAGAAAATACTACTATAGTAAATATGCATCTGACTAAGTGGTCATGTATCCACCAGAGGTAACTACTTGAGTGGATGTGTATCTGACTGACGGTCAGATATGTATCTACAATAGTAGTCATTTTAGGTGGGTACATCAACAAGTAGTCCATACCCCGCCATAAATGACTGTCAGAATATACAACAGATGAGACATCAAGTACTGCAGCAAAAATGACACCTACAATTTAACATGTACAGTAACACACTCGTCAGCACATTTCTGCTTAACACAAATAAGAGAATGAGAAATACTTACTTTTGTTATGATAATGTCATGGTTTAATATAGTGCTTCATGTCAGATTCGTGCTGCTTCTAAGCACTGTTAAATATGATGATACTGTTACTCAATGTAATGGCACTCAGTGTATCAATCATGTAAGGATCAGTGGCGTTGTCAGCCCTATAGGGATTTGACACAGTGACTGCAGGTCTCACTCAGGTGTGTTAGAGGAGTATTCCTCTGGCAGACCAACTTACCGGCTTTGTGCCAGATGACCTATAAAGCACATTGCTATTCTCTTCAATCTTAACATCGGCCAAGGCAACAAAGGCATTTGGGATGTGTCTGTGCATTGGGGCAAGAGTGCGCAGGAAGGAATTGTTTATGGAGCATCTCCTTGCATTACACTGAATTCTGGATGTGAACTGCGAATGCATTAATATAATAGACCATCATGGTCCCCCATCAAAGGATGAATATGTCTTACTGATTTCTTTGACTGATTGTATTCTGAAGAACTATTTTCTTTACTGCCAGGAGATTTACACATAGTTGGCACCCTTGCCACAATATTTGGTTTAAATGTACATTTCAGAGACCAACCCTCCATCATCTTTCCTCCTGAAATACATTATCCGGCGCCTTTAGGTTTCCCTCCGATGCCTCGCTAATGTATTGCAAAAGCTGCAGCAAATGAATTGCCCTATTCATTAGCCACGAGAGATAATTCAGACTTTGATGCATGCCATTTCTCACTGGATACTATGCAGAAGTCTCTGGCAAACCATTGGCAACCCATGCCGCCAGCACTGTTTCCGAGTCTGCACTGTCGCTCCGCATGGCACCTGAAAAGCAACAATTCTACCTTTAAACAGCACAACGAAGTGGCGCCCTCATGCCTGTTCCCCTGAAATCTTAAAGGGTACTAGAAAATGGCTCCCTCCAGGCTGCTACGGCCCACATCTTAAAGGGCACTACAAAATGGCTCCCACTAGGCCCTTCAGCACTTAAAGGGCACTACAAAATGGCTCCCTCCATGCCGTTTAAATTCAATTGAAAGATCTGGTAGAGTCACACATTTGGGCTCGTACTGCAGACACTTTGGACTGGCACAACTGCAATTAGCACCAGGCGAACATTTACCTAGCACAAAAAAATTATCTTTTAATGCATTGTTGCACCATAGTCTTGTCCTTTGCCATAATACAAAAATGCATTGAATTGAAAGAATGTCTTTTGCACATGTTGAATTGTTGCCCGAGTGCTAATTGCACATGCATTTCTGCAAAGTTACTGTACCACCACCCTGATTGTTTGCAGTAAGTGTTTTCTTCTCGCCATTGATTTCAGACATTACAAATAACAGATTACTGTGAATTAAACGAATTAGAAGTGTTCGAGGGAGCAAAAGCAGAAACTAATTTGAGCGAAGATGACTATCGGTTTTCAATTCCCCGAACATTTCTGATAACCCTCTAAACACCCTTACTTACTTGTGGGCGGCACACCTTCCCATGCAAAGGAACCAGCGCCTCAGGGTCCTCCTTTTTTTCTAACTTTATTATACCCCCGAGGCTTGTATATTGAACATGGGTGTGGGGGACACCCCCCGCAACCCCTGCTCCTCTTGTTCACTATAAAGCCACTGAATGGTAAATTTATTTGAAATTTTCGGCAGTTCGTTTTTTTCGTACAGCCGAAATTCGAACAAATTTACCATTTGTTTTTTTTTTCTCGATCAAATCTGTGGATACCACAAATAACACGTTGTACTATTATGCAACTCGCGAGTGGTGAGCCTCATAATGTGTGGACCACACACTCCTTAGTATGAGTGGGCAAAATGGGTGATTTTTATACCATGAACACAATGGGAGATTTGGCAAAAACGCACCATCCCTGCACCTTTTTGCCCGCACGCTCGAAAATCGCCATTTTGAAATGATACCTTCCAGTTTTTTTTTTCTTTTGTGCAGTTTAGGGAAGGGGGGGGGCACGAAAATGTTTGTCTGGCGAATCGGACAAAATCATTGTGCGGCACAAAAAAAAATAGACGATTTCTCCCAAAAATACCAGTATAATGTTACTGCCTGAAGTGTTGGAATTGGCATGAGCGTACATTCGCAGGCGGCCTGGAGTTGGTAGAGGAATCTGCCAGTTTTGCTCGACCAGTGCACATTTCACCCCTCATCTATGCCTACTCCAGGAATGGTCCATGATTTATGAATACACAAACAGTTAATAAACGTTGCCAAAATGGGTCAACCTGCAGGGATTCATGCAAATTAGAGCACAGATATCTGCAAAACGCCCATAACTGTATGAACTATGTCACCTGAAGGAGAAGGCAGATTGGAGCACAGTATTTAGCAATTCCTGCTCACCGGGGTAACATTACAGACACTTTCCACTGGTGCAGGTGCAATTTTACATGTAATCAATACTACCGCAAAAATTACCCTATTGTAAACAATGCATGCTTATGCATTTTTGCAACAGGGAAAAGGTTTGCCGAGTGCTAAAACTCTTCCATAACAACAAATGGCATAATACAAAAATGCATTGAAAGAATAGGTTTTTTCCCTAGAGTACACTTTGCCCCAATGCTAGCACTGTGCTAAATGGTACCGGCACCAGTGCACTGGTTCTGTACTCTGGCCCCAGATGTCTACGCTGTTCTCATGCTGACTTACTTGCAGTTATGTTAGGTGATGTTAAGCAGTATTCCTAAAACTGGAGCAGTTACCACTTTCGTAGCTTGTTAGTGCTGAAGTCGCAAAGACGACGGGTTTGTTTCACATTTGCCCTCAGGGTAGAAAATACCCTAAGGGATGGGCGGGTTCTCTGTCAGTGCTATTCAACCTTTTCAATGTTGAGCACCCCCTTGAGTAAAAATGGTGTTGCTGAACCCCCCCTGGAGTAAGAATATTGTTGCTGCACCCCCCGCCCCCTCCCGCCAAGCCCTATCTGCTTCTATTCTCTATTGAAAGCAATCCCTGTGCTCCCTTCAGGAAGAGCTGCCGCCCCTTCGCACCTCCTGGAATCCCTTCAGCCCGGGGCTGTCCGCAGTTTGAAGACCACCAAGGGAAGATTCACACTGGAAAGGAGCAGTTCTACCTCATCCCCAGCACCATATACGAGTGGTTCAGGGATAAGCAGGCTTTGAGGACTTGTAGGCCCTGAACGGCTATAAACGTATAGACAGAGGTCCATGACAGAATGGGTACAGACTATGAAATAACACCTTATTGTGCTAAGCTCTGACATAGATATGCGGCCTCATTACAACTTTGCTTTTCCGGAAACAACGGTGCTGCTAAGCTTAGAGGCAGCAATGTTTCTGGACCGGCAAAGTACAAGTCTGTCAGCCGGAGCCACTGTGTCTGACAGTTCTGACCCTGCCGGGCATAGCGGCCACGGTAGACAGACCATCACGGAAGCACCGGCACCATTATTAACGGTACCGGTGCTTCCGTGGTCCACCCTCCCATAGTTTTATGGGACTCTATGGGAATGGGGCACAACATTTTACCAGCGCCTGACTTCCCGGACCGGCAGGGTTGGAATCCCCAAGTGTTACCGGCAACCCAGGCTCCGGCAAAATGTATACGTCTGGCAGCAACCTGCCAGTTTTACCGTCATGGTTACCGCCGGACTTGTAATGATGCCAATTGTGTTTATTTTTCTTTACAAGGTGCTTTATGCACAACAAGTCCCTTCGAGGCACACACCTGCATTGGTGTGCTAGTGCTGGGAAGAGGGCAATGTGATTATCAAGGCTCTACCCCGCGGCATGACTGGTGCACCTTCCAAGGGCATTGACTGAGACCGAGTGATTTGGCACTGGCACCTTGAAGCAGAGGGTCTCATTGTTGGCACTTCCGCACTTACTTTTGCAGCCAATGACTGGCTTGACCGGTGCAGGAAGCCTCACCTTGATCAAGGGACTTGGATTTGCCACGTTACAAACCCCTAAACATACCTTGGATTGCACATCCCATGGGCCTGTGTCGAAGTCGTGCAACTAGGTGAGAAATATGATTAACGTTAGCAGTGCTGGAAACGTGATTTGTACGTAATTTGTACAACATCGCGCCTAGAAACACTTGTGTAGAGGCACGTTATAAATGCCATATCATATCATATCATGTCAATATATATCATCATTCTAATTTGAGGTGCAGTTTAAAAATGTATTTTAAAACTAGGTTTTGATTCAGAAGCACATGAAAACGTTACAACAAATATTACATTTGTGGTCATGATGTTTCTAGATATCAAAAAAAATAGTTACCTTTTCGAAGACGGCGAATGCAAATATTTTGCACGTGTACAAATTCTGCTTCATTCCCAGGGATAAAAAATACACTATTTACAGCTACACAAACGTGTGGTGGTTCTGCTTATCATGCCAATGCACAAAATGTGCATGGTTCGCAAGAATTTGGTGCGCGCAGAACGTGAATTTGCATAATCACAGGGTAATGCCCGTGGCAGTGGGCAGAGAAAGACAACGCAAATTAGGACAAATCACCCACGCGGGAAATCATGGCCGAAGAACATTAACTGAACCGGAAATAAGAAGAATTCAGTTGCGTCCTCTTTACCCAGGCCTCAAACTGCCCCTGTAAAAAAAGCTGTTCTACGCCATGGATTAGACTGGCACAGAAGTGCAATGTGTGGAATATTTCCCAGACCTTTTCCAAGCTTAGCTGAACACTCCCAATAGCGGGAAGCTCTTCTAGAAGTGTGGGTGACAGTGTTAGTTGATGCCATGGCATTCGGGACCTTATCAAGTTGTTTGTGTGGGCCTTGCTGCTGTTGTCAAAAGAGCACTTTTCCAATGTATACTTGAACTTTTATCCGGATCCTTGGGGCCTGATTCTTGGAATTTGTTGCATGGTTCAAAGTGACTTTGCACTGCTGAAAAGTGACTTTGCACTGCCGCCAAAAAAACCCTGATTCATGGAACGGTGCAAAGTCAGTGCAGAGTCATTGTTGCAGTACAAAATGACTTTGCATGGCAAAAACGGGGCCCTAGATCTATTGTTCCCTTTGCAGATCCTTACTTTTCTATTATCTGTGTGCCCCTCACCTCTATATCTACCTACCCACCCCCATGGGCCTCTTCCTCAACCTTTATCTTCCCCACTCTTTCTATCCCTCCCTAGTGTTCTCAGGCTGCCTCACTATCTCCCCACTCTTTCTATCCTTCTCTTCCTATGACTCCTCCCTGTCCCTCTAGCCCTCTTTCTAGCGCCCTATCTTTTCATCCCCGTTTGTATGTGTTTATCCATATGTGGTTGTCATGAGTGGCTACCTTCCATCTCATGTCAACCACTGGGGCGTGCCTTAGGGTTGTTGGACTGTTGGATTTAGCTTCCAGACTAAGTGATTCGAAAAATCTGGGACTGAATTTGAGACAATTCTTGCTGTTTGGATCCGTATTGGGATAGTGGCAACCAGCAATACTTGTGGGTGTGCGCTGTTGAATTTGAGACAATTCTTGCTTTTTGGATCCGTCTTGGGATAGTGTCAGCCACCGATACCTTAGGGTGTACGCTGTAGAATTTGAGACAATTCTTGCTGTTTGAATCTGTTTTGGGATAGTGGCAGCCGGCAATCCTTTTGGGTGTGCGCTGTTCTATTTGAGACAATTCTTGATGTTTGGATCAATTTTGGGATAGTGGCAGCCGGCAATACTTTTGGGTGTACGCTGCAGAATTTTGGACAATTCTTGCTGTTTGGATCCATTTTGGGATAGTTGCAGCCGGCAATACCTTTTGGGTGTGCGCTGTTGAATTTGAGACATTTCTTGCTGTTTGGATCCGTTTTGGGATAGTGGCAGCCGGCAATCCTTTTGGGCGTACGTTGTTATAGCATTTGAGGTTGGATAGGACAAAGCCTCTGGTACATTCCTCCTTTTGTGGCCTTTCTGGGTAGGGTATCATTTTCCTTAAGAACAGGGTAGGAAATGGGCACAACAGGACTGAGCTGTGCACAGGGAAAGCTGGTCTTGTCGGAACAGCTCAGTCCCGATGCCCAAACCCCCTACCTAGCCTAAAAGTCCCCAATATCTGCTGCCGAGCCGGGAGTTCTCACAAACAAGCAGGCTACAGGAGGCGGTGCAAACAAGACTGAATAGCTTAACTTGTGAACTCCATGAACAAAAAGCCAAAGCTTCACATCACGTCAACAAGCTGCCCAAATGGGTACATAGGTCTTGCAATTTAAAGGCATTTTTCCATCAGGGTGAGTATTGAGACAAATTAGAAGAGCAGGGTGTCCAGCTTGCACTACTTCTTAAGAAGGGTTTCACTATCACAGACATTTTTCAAAAGTATCCAGTGATTATACCTAATAAAAAATAGAGAATTCATTTTTGTCGAATAAAAAATACTGAAAAATATCAATTTAAAACAAAAAAGATTTATGGGGTGGGTGAGGGGTTACATCTGTTGGGAAGGGGGTTGGGGTGGGTTAATAAACATGGGAAAACATGGTGCTTGTGGGGGACACCTCACAAAAAAAGAAAAAAGTAATTCTATATTTTGGGGGTATTTTGGGTTCGTTAAAAATATCCTCTATTTTTGGGTTTGATAAAATCAGAAGGGTTTCACTATCACAGACATATTTCAAAGGTAAAATGTGGTAATTCTTATGTTCCCAAAAGACTCTTTTTATGCAAATTGCCAGTGTTAGGATCCTTGAAGGGATAGGGGGCTTCTCTATTGGGTCCGAGGCTCTGTTCCTCAGCCTCCCTCACCTAACCACCGCTTGCACAAATCGGGAGGGGAGGCGTCCCAGAGTCATTTTTTTTCCAGCACTGCTTAAGAGATGGAGTTGAAAGTGGGATTTTTCATGATTTCATAAAGCTGTAACATCCATGTCAGGTTCCCGTACGAACCTTAGGTTTTTCATCCTGTCCATTGTGTCGCAGGCCATGCCCATAGAGTCTGGCTATTTGAAAGGTACCAAGGACGGGAGCAAAGGCCAAAAAAGATCATTTCTATTTTCCCTTCACTTGAGGCACAGCTTATCTTCCAGCTTGGTGGCGGTCGATGATAGTCGGGTTGGTGGATTGGTTGGCATCCAGATTGAAAGCTATCTTGGAGTCATCAAAGTAGAGTGGCAATTTTGGGGAGAAGGATTTGAGGAGTGAGGCTGGTGGTGTAATGTACCCATGGAAAACCACGGGCTGGTTTTGGTTAAGGTTGAAGCTGGGGGATTTGAAATCTCTGGATCTGACTTTTGCTGCCCAGGAAAGGAAAGAAGGTGTAAGTGCTGCGACATCTATGCATATTAAGTTGTGTAATCTCCTTTAAAGGTCTGTACTGTGTGCTGTATTGTATGCCTCTGATAAGGTCGAACAACATGATTACTGATGAGGAGTTACAGTCTAAGGATATTATGATCAGTTCGGTCGTGAAAAGGAGGGCTAGTCAAACCCTGCTGGTTTTGGTGTAATATGGAGCTATTTTTGCAATAGTTTGACAGGTAAATGGTGGAAATGTTTTCCATAATTCAAGCTAGGTAGGGGAGATTTGAAACTGAGGGGTACATAGCACTACATTACACTACAGAGTACATTGCGTGTGCTGAACTATTAGTATATGACTCAAAACTTGACTATATAAAAGCTACAAAGGTAGCTCTTTGTACAAGACCTATGGATCATATTGCACTGCATCTAGGTAAGCCTTGCCACTTGGTCTACCCTGGCCTCCACAGCATTTACTGTTTTCATGTTTGTAATGTAACCAGCGCACAGATGCCCCTGGGTTCGGCACGCTACACAAATGTCAACTAAATAAATAAAAAATAAATAAATATGTCAAAATTATTAGCACGCAGCCTCCCTGCAGGGAATAGGGCAGCAATGGAATCCTTCAAATGGTGGGGGTGGTGGCAGGGCATGGGGAAAATTGTTTCAGTGAAGATTTCAGTGATTGTGCTGTCTTCGGGGGTTCATGAGGGGAAGAAGGGACACCACGGCTGAGGTTACCTGAATTGGGCATAATGGTTAAGATCAAGCCTCAGGGACTGAAAACCAGCTTGTACACAATACTACCCATTTAGCCTCTATAACCGTACACAGTACTGCATATGAGGTCTGAACAACTTGAGTACTTCATGTTAGGACCTGCTCGTCATTTTCACAGTGACAATGTGAAAACAGGTACTGCTTTGCATTCAACCTTTCAGTAAGATGCTACTTTCAAGATGTAAACACAGGAGCATGCTGTTTAAAGCTCTTGAAAGGGGTGCCTGACAAAGGCAGAATGCAAAGGCAGCGCTTGCCGCAACACAGCCAGTAAACACTAGTCGGCTGTTAAGAGACTGCATTGTGGGGAGCGCTGCCTTTCGGTAAGGTGTTACATGCAAGAAGTAAACTGGCGTGAACTTTTCCATGCTACGTTCCCTCCCTGAAAGGAGCGCATGATTGAAAGGCAGAATGCCAAGATGGCGCTTGCCACAAAACAGCCCCTTTGCCTGTTTTGTGACAAGCACTACCTTTGCATTATGCCTTTCAGTAAAGAGCTACTTTTGTGAAGTAAACTCAGCGTGGACTTTTCCGTGCTGTGCTCACATCATGAAAGGAGCACCTGATTGAAAGGCTAAGGTAGTGCTTGAAACTACACAGGCACTTTAGCTGTGTTGTGAGAAGCACTGCCTTTGCATTGTGCCTTTTATCATGGTGCTACTTTTATGGACGAAAAGGTGAATTGAAACAGGAAAGGAGAGAGAGACACAGTGGGGTACAGAATAGGAGGAAGAGATAGAAGAGGAGACAGACACAAGAGGCAGGGGTTTAGAAACAAAAAGGAATGGGATTTTGGCAGCTTTGAAGGGGGAGGAGATTTAGAGGGAAAGACTATGTGGAAGAGGGGGACGGAGAGAAATTAAAGGGGGTGATAGAGGGCAGCAGATTGATAGATGTGAGAATAAGGAAATGAGAACCTAAAATAGAAAATTCCAAACAGTAAGAGAAGAGACATAACAGGAAAAGAGACAAGCAGAATAGGAGAGAAACCAAGAAACACAAAGCCAGGGGAAAATGACAAAATTGGTAGGCAGATGAGAGAGCAGACAGAGCATGAGGGAGAGAAAGAAAAGACTCAAATCAAGAACGATATGAAGCCAAGAGGCAGAATTATAGGGTTAGAGGGCCAACAGACCAAATGTGTGCAGGGATAGAGAAATAAGAGACAGACCTGGAGAAAGAGAAAAGACAGAATGGGAGGGCTGAAGGGGAGGTAGAATGGGGAGTGGGAAGTATGTAAGGAGGAGCGATGAGAGACTGAATTTGAAGGGATGAGAAGGAAAGGGATATTGCAAGTGGTAATGCGACAGAACAAGAGAATGGCAGTCAATCCCAGAGAAGAACACGGGAGACAGAACAGGTGCAGTAAAGAAAGAAGAGGAAAACAGCAGACAGTTAAGGATGGGTGAGACTGTGTAAGGAAGAAGTGTGATGCAGAAGGGATTCACAGAGGAGGAGGCATTGACAAGGAATTTAAAAATGTGATAAGGATGTGGGGGAGTCTGCTGCTAAGTTATACTGGGTAAACCCCACCCATAAAATCAAAAAAAGAATTCTATGCTGCCAACAACCTGAATGCCATGGGGGAGGGAGACCCCAGCTTGAAAACGTTTCCGCAAGAGTGTCTTGGGATAGAAAAGTTTGAAGGCCACTGTCCTAAGTTCTCATGTACCAACCAATTGGTCTCACTTTATCCATTCTTTTTTGTTGCTCCCACCCCCCTCACAGAACTTACTGACCTGTCACATCCACCCTTTTGCCTAAACACACCAACCTCTGAACCCTTTCTGCCTTTCAACCTCTGGCACCACCACTGTTAAACACCCTTAACCCCATCCCACACTTGTACAATAAATTGGCCACGCTCAACATCATTTTACCCCACCCAGCCATCAAGACTCCTCTGCTACTAACACTCCCCATTTGGTTCTACCCAGGCCTGCACACAACCTCCCCAATACCCAAATAATCTAACCCTCTCCACCCACCAATACCCACCAGGGCCAGCACTTCCTCCACTTGCTCACCCCTCTTAAATGCTCATTTCCCCAACCCTTGCACTATCTCCCCATAACCACTGCCAGCCCATGTGCTCTGCCTCACCCATCTCCCAAAATCTACTGTGACATGCGGAGCTGATCGAGTCACAGAAACACAATCACACATAGAGCTACCCTTTCCGCTGATAATCAGTTAGTAGAAAATCAGTTCAAAATCAGTTCGTAAAAATAATTTTAAAAAATAGTCTTGGCAGTCAATTTAAAAATCACTCAGGAAACCGTTCTTGGTGCAGTGAACCTCCATTCTGGGACTTCATTGGACTTCTTTTCGGGGGTCATCATCTTCGCATTTTTTGGGGTCATCATCTTCACCCCTTCTTTGGTCCAGGGAGCTTTCCAGAGGACTCCATTCCAGTTGCATCCTCCGGGGATTATGGGCACTACAAGGATCCGGCGAACTGACAGGGAAAATAATTCATTTTCTATAGTAAAAAGAAAAAACAACTTAAGAATCAAGTACATCAAATCCTTTACTTTCCCTTCTCACTGGGATATCTGAAATAAATCAATTTATTATACACACAAATGCATATTGTACCACATAACATATAATACAGCCAAGACATCTTTTTAGGACCATCTGAAAATAATATAAATGAAGCACACTAATACCACATGGTATTTTTCAGGCAATAGTGTCAAACACAACACTCCTTTTCCTTATTTACTTATTTATATTTTTGTTCACTACATTACTATATTTTTCCTTCTTATCTCTTAAAATCTCGTTTTGCTATCTTGACACTATTTACGCCTATCCCCCTGCAATGGTAACTTTATCTAGTAGATAATATAGGCTCTATTTTTTCACTCCCTGCAAGTGTCAACTCGCTCTAGTCTTTTCGCTTCATGTTTTGGGTGAAAGGGCTTAATTTGATTAACATGGACAAACTCTTCCACTGTTAGTTCTCCCTCCTTTTGAGCAATTCTGTATACCACAGGTGAAACCGTATCTACAATTCTATATGGCCCTTGCCATGCTGCAAGAAATGTAGAGTTGTTATACTTATTGCTTCCAAAATTCAATTTATTTACCTGGTCTCCTATTTCATATTCTATCACAGATGCCTTCCTATCATAATATGTCTTTGCACCGCCAGCTGCCTTTTCCAAATTTGACTGTGCAAATGCAAATGCATATCGCAAGTGATTTCACAGTCCTTCCACATATTCATCAATTGTGTACACATTTACAAGAACCTGTTCATTTGTTCTGTAAAGTAAGTGTGGGGGCAGAACAATTTTTCTTCCTGTCAAGATTTCATGGTGGCTGAGATTTGTTCATTTAGAGGGCGTCAACCTGAGAGCCATTAGTACCAATGGAAGCCACAAATCCCAACTAGATCCTGCTTCAGCTCCAAACTATTTCAACATATCGTCTATAGAGCTGTTACACCTTTCTACTCCCCCTGTAGAGGAGAGCCGGTAAGAAATGTGTAGCTTCCTCTTCACACCCAAAATTTACCACATTTTTGTCATTAATGCACTAGTGAAATGACCTCTGCAGTCTGATTCTATTCTTTGAGGTAAACCAAATCTTGAAAAAATATGATTTGCAAGTAAAGTAGCCACCGTTTTTGCACTGCAGTCTGGACCTTCAATACACCACACCCATTTAGACATTAGACAAAATACTGTCAGCATGTACCTGCTTCCCCTTGCTGATCTCCTCATGGACCATGAGAGTATCAAACCCCTTTTCATTGGTGGTGCTCTAGGAGCTGGTGACGCAGGCTGAAACTGTGCACAGACTAAACACCCTCTGGTGTAGAGCTCAACATCTTCAGACATGTGTGGCCAATAGGCGTAATCTTTTAAAATGTCCAAAGTTTTCTGTGAACCTCTGTGCCCTGCAGTTATGGCATTGTGGACATGATGTAACATCAATGCATGAAATGTCATAGGCACTACCCATTGGATTTGACCTGTCACAGATTCTCTAATCATCAGACCATCTTGTAACCTAATTCTCTTTTTGTTTTTCAATAACACTCTCAATTCCTCTTTCCCATTGCAGTCCTCTTCAGTCAGAGGATTTTGCTCTGTATCTATCAAATGGTTGTAGAATAGGCATAGAATAAGATCTTTTGTGCCTTAATCAAGTCTTTATCTGGGGTATCAAAACTCTATTTGCGCCACAGGCTGTTCAACGGTTTTTTGAGTTTTGGAGCATGTTATCTCATCTACCTGTATTTCACCAAGCAGGTGTTCAATAGAAAATAACTCCCCCATTACAGCTCCAATTTTGGCTAAATGATCTGCCTTATCATGTCCTTCCTTATCCTTAACTGGTGTTTTCAAATGACCAAATATTTTCCTCCAATGGATTATCAGGTAATTTTCTGACACAAGTTTGTCTATAGCTTGGATCATCTTGCCATGTTTAAGTGGATTCGTGTTATATGTGAGCATACCTTCCACCTTCCAGCCAGATAAATACTCCACAAAACTATTTTGTGCATAATCAGAATCAGTGACTAAAACTAATTCTTTGAGTCTATTTTCTACTGCTGTAGATATTATCTTATAAATAGCGGCCAATTCTGCCACTTAACTACTTTTGGTGCCCATCCTCATGCTTACTCTTGGAATGCTGTTGCATTTAAACAATACATTTTCTATTCCTGCTACAAGTTATTTCTCAGTATCATTTTCTATATGGTATGCACATCCATCTACATACACAGTAGGTAAATCCTTACATGTTTCTTCTTTGAAAGCCTTGTGTGGGGATTGCTCAAATAAATTCAAACTTGGCTCTATCTCTGTGTCATCAGGCACATAGACAGATGCACACTCATGCAACTCTGCTATTTTGCCCATATCGCTGGAAATCCCTAAAGTGCTAATGTCCATGACGTTATTCTTGACTGTGCCAAATTCCCTGATCTGATTCTCTTACTCTGCAAAAATTGCAGAGGCTGGTGATTTGTTTCTGTAATCACCGGCTCCTCTTGAATTATGGGACGGAAATGTTGTAATGCCCAGACAGTGGTCAGAAGTGCTTTTTCACATTCACTATATTTGGCCTCTAACTGTGACAATGCTTTGCTAGCACATGCAATGGTTTTATTATTTGCATCATGTTTTTTATATAACACTGCTGACATGCATTGATCTGTGAATCCTATTTCTAGAAAGAAGTCCTGATTTTTCATTGGATATGCCAAACATGGTCCTTTCATTAGACACTCTTTTAGCTTGGCCACTGCCTAACTTTGTTCCGTTTCCCATTTCCAGGGTAGACCATGCTTCAGTAATCTCGTCAAAGGTTGTGTAAGCTCTGCATCATTTTCACTACATTTTCTGTTGTAACTTGTCATTCCTAACAAACACTTTAAAGTTTTCAAATTAGTGGTATCCTTTAGTTTATGAATCACTTCCACTATTTTCTTTTGTTGGATTAACCCAAGCTCTGTCACTTCATAACCTAGTACGTTTACCCTTTTTCTGCACCATTGTGCTTTTTGTAAAGATACTTTTGCCCCAGCCATCTGTAGCTGACTGAGCACATGCCTAATCTAATTGAAGTGGCTTTTCTGATCTTCATTTCTGCTTAGCACATCATCCACATAAAGTATTGTCCCCCTTTCAGCTGCATCTGGGAGTGCCTTGCTCAGGAATATCCCAAACTCACTCCCACTATTGACAAACCCCATAGGTGTCCGGGACCAAGCATATTGGGATTTGTCAAATGAAAAGCAATACATTTTTTATATCTTCAGCTAGTGGCACACACCAGCATCCAGCTGTAAGGTATAATGTGGTAAACAGTATAGTATGTGATGGGGTCTTCTTTTATCAATTTAGAAATGCCTTGCGCCAGTGCCAGTGTCGCATGCTAGTGAAGTTTACAGAGAATTCACCTTGCTCCTTGTTGTGAATACCAAATAGGAGGTAGAGCCTCCTACTTCACTTGTTAAAACAGCGCCACACATCCATTTGAAACAATACTGGTATTTCCCTTAGTGCACCTCAGTGTTTATTGATTAGATAAGTGGGTTGCCCTTAGTGAGACAAGTGTTTTGGCAAACTAATGCCTTTTTCAATCAGGGCTTATGAAATCAAAAAAGTATATTTTTTGTTTTTTAGACCAAAGTACATACGCAACATCACAAAATTCACAAACAGGGAGAGGGGATGTGCATGTAATTTTGATGCCGTGATAAACATTATAATATGTCCAGTTTGTAGTTAGACCATTGACAATCAGGTAAAGAAACAATCACATGGTAACAAAAACAAAAGGTAGCATTATCACAGAGAAAAAGGGGGGATGGGGTGGATTGTTTTGGGGAACAAAAAGAAAATTTCAAAAGAACAAAGAGAAAAATGAAAACATGGTTACATTAGTCATTGGGTTTGTTCACTATTATATTAAGAGGTGTATTAATGTTTGTTTGCTCCTCCAAAGGAACTTACCCAGTGATAGTTGTAAAACTAGGTTTCCTTGAAATTGATAGAACTATACACGGGTAGATATATGGGTTTAAATCCCACCTACAAAAATAATTAGGAGAGGACATTTGTGTATTACTGTTTGTATCTTAGAAAGCTGTATCCATATCACAGGTTATACCGCCTGAATACTGGCTCCCTACCATGTCCTTGTGGTAGCGTGGCCACATGAAAACTGGTCAGCCTGCAGTCATAGGCATCTTTGGCAAAAACCTGTTTGAACTGCATACATATTTTTCTCAACTGGTCTTTTTCTTATTCATTTGTGCAAGCATCTGAAGCTAGAATCTGCCTCTTTACCATTTTAGAAAACTCTGGGGGAAGTCCTCCTAAGGAGGAACCTCTGTAGTTTCCGCTAATCATGTGGCAGTGTCTCTCTGGAGAGTTGCTATACTAAGGTATTTTGGAATATTGACCTTCATTTCAATATGCTGTTTTTCTCCTTTAGAGTCACCTAATTCAAATAGAACACAATCATTCTGATGGCAGCGTAGCATTTCACCTGGCTCATAAGGGTACACAGATTGAACTTTAAATATTCCTTTAGACTTAGACTTCAATGATTCTGGTAATTCACCCTGTGCAGTCACATAGCTTTCAGGGATGTTCCCCATCACTGGGTTACTGAAATCGGCTGTATAGTAAGATTTCTGTATTGCCATTCCTAATGCTGAATTCTCTTCCAAATTAATGTCTTGACACAGTTTATTGTCCATCAGTATTTGAATGGGTCCATCCCCAAACTCTATCAGAAGTGTACATTTGCATTATAACCCTTGCTGCCTTATAGATTCATTTAGGTATAAAAATGCATCCAAATCTTTTATCTGTTGTCCCTTCCTGTATTTTAATGCTACTGTAAATTGTCTGTTAAATGCGCGAATAGTAACATCCTTTTTCACCTGAAGCTCAATTGCATATGGCATAATTTGGGCACAATGGTAAGCTTGTCTTTTGTCTTCAAATTCAGGTGTGGCATCACCTATCCTGGACCAGTCCTTTTGATTTAGAAAGTCTAATACCATACACATTCTGTCCATGAAGTCATTTACAAAATAAAATGTGTTTTGTGTCCCGTGCACGATCCACATGTTGTGATGAATACTCTTAGAGCCAATAGTAATCTTCAACATGCATCTTCCTACAATTATTTGTCCCAACATCTAGGCCAAATATCTGTTGATTCTTTATTTTAAACTTTGGGATCTGCTCCCTGTCAAGTATTTGCCAGAGCATATTTTCATTAATGAAACTCCTTTCATGCTCAAGCGCCAAAGTGGCTTCAATCATTTCTGGATGCCCATTCACACGGATAGGGATCCATGACAGCCCTTCTGCCAGGTGTATTTCTGAGATTGTTAAAATGTGTTTTTTTGATTTAACTCTGGAGTAATATTTGGTTTGCATTATCTTCATTTAGATATAAATGCAACGTGTTTCCATCTATTTCTGTTTCTCAGTTTTTCTTGGGATCTAAATAAATCTCTAAAGACTCCTTCTCTTTTTCTCCTCGCATTTCATCTTGACACATGAGAATGACAGTGACACTAGGCACACAGCCATTCTGAAGATATACTTCCACTGCACTTTCTGATTTAGCAACGGTGTAGCATTCTTTTACACTGTTGCTTTGGGTAATTATTTTCTTAGGTCAAAATGTTTTTTTTAGCTAAGCACCATAATACTCCATTTGCCCCATCAAGGAGGGGCGACAACATCTTCAGGCAATTCATGCCTTTGAAAAAGGGTATTTTATTAATGGATGTGACCAACACTTCCTGTCTCATCCGATGCTTCCCTATCTTTATGTCAACCACAGTGACACCTTCGATAGATATTTCTTCCCAATTGAAATTGTGCACAGTACTTTCATTTTGTCTCACCTTTAAATGGTTTTGTGGGGATCTCCCGTCATTGATACTTTCCACCAGTTCTTTTGACATTATGGTTGCTTGGGCACCCGTGTCAATCATTGCAAATGCATTACATTTTTCTTCAATGGTGATAGGAGCATAGTACCTATCTTCAACCTCTTCGAGTACACATACAAAATGTGAATCATTGCTAATTTTAGGGATTCTATTTTGTACTCTTTGCTAGGCAAATGGGCATGTGAAATGACATGCTACCCTCCTTTATGCCCACTTCATTTTAAATTTCTTTTTCTATTCTCTATTCTCTATTCTATGGGCTCAGAACCCATTTGGAGAGTAG
Source organism: Ambystoma mexicanum (assembly GCF_040938575.1). Lineage (NCBI taxonomy): Eukaryota > Metazoa > Chordata > Amphibia > Caudata > Ambystomatidae > Ambystoma > Ambystoma mexicanum. Next base: position 684,518,558 of record NC_090929.1, on the reverse strand, counting down.
CCATTGACTGCCCGTCTGACTCGGACCACTAGTGTTCACATCCCAATTTCTCATTGTACCTTTTCCATTGTCTGGGTCCTGTTTACTTCCTTCCATGTTGCAACCTATTGGCTGGGTATTTTCACAAGCGTCACGTGATAGCATGTCAATTTCTTGCCTGTAACACTTATCTGCATTTTGTACAGAGCCTGTCATTTCTGTCCCTTGGAATATCTGTGGTTCAAAATACTCCTCAGGTGACTGACCTGCACCTGCCTTTTGGGCAATTGTGTGAGTATCAACAGTATTTTGATTATCAAGTAAGGATAATCTTCTGTTGATCCTAATTCTTCGTTTTCTGTTTTATTTTCACATTGGATGCTCTTTTTAAATCTTCTTCTCTGTTCTTTAGGTTTTCTTGTTCACTTCCCCCTTTTGTTCTTCATCTTCACACCCCTAAATGGTCAGATTCACCTCTAAATAGAATAACACTCCCTTTTTGCGTGTGTTGAAATTGCCTGTCTCACTTTCATTTGTTTGTTTTCTCATTTTTAAATTAGCAAGCAATTCAGTATTAAGGGTGATTCATGGGTGTCTGTGTTCTCATTAGGGCAGAGGTCATTAGCTAGTCACTTGTTGTCGGTACACACAAGATCACTCCTATGGTCTTCTGCACCTTCACTTGGCTGTTGCTTTTGGACTGCACATAATTTTCCTATCTGTTCAAACAACATTTTGACTTGGGCCTCTAAGCATTGAAACCTGTCCATGTCTCTGAATTCCTCTCTTTGTCGTCTATGCCGGTAATGATTAAACTCATCCTGATTAGGTCTGTTCTGATATCTTTCAGGATATTGATTTCTATTTGCGCTACCTCTGAATTCACATGGCGCAGGAGGTGGAGAATGTGTAATGACTGTTGTTTTACCATGGTCGATCAGTGGCGGTGACTGATTATATTTGTGAGGGACATAATTCATATTTTGTTTGTCATTTGGTGAGAACTGTCTCCTATGCTGTTTTCCATTTTCAATTAATCTATCCACATATCTTGGTCTTTCTTGGTGGCCATATACCATTGTATTGGGTCAAACCTACTCTGCGTCCCTACTGTCTGGTATGGGCCATTGTACATTTGATTTTGATTGTTATTTATGCCTGGGATATTGTGGCAAAGTCCCGCTCTGGGAGAACTACCAAGATATCTAGGACTAATGTGAGAACTTCTACCACTGGGATCAATGGATTGGAACATAGGATTTTGTGGCGATGTCCTCTGTGGAGGCACGCCCCTTTGACTAGGTGCCATGTCCTTCTTTGCCTGAGTTTCGGCTGATTCTAGCGGCATCTTTACAGATTTTACCTCCAAAACCGCTGGTATGGATTCCTTAGACTTGGTTTGGTCTCTTTATTCTTTGGCCCCTCCTCTCTGACCAAATATCCCTTCATACAGTTTGGTCCCCTGTTCTATTATCCATTCTAGGGGGTTTTCCCTGTCAAATTCACAAATTAACTGGGAGCCAATTTCTTTTTGGAGCCCATGAAAGTATGCCGTTTTAAATTCCACAGAGTTAGGGTTAAAGGTCACATCAAAGTCTTGAAGGAACTGGCGAGGTGACTCATTCTGCTTTGCCGGCATAGCATAAGCGGCTTTCTTGGTGTCCTGCATAGACTGGTATGGTGAGAATTGATGTCAAACCTCCTTCTCAAAGTCTGCCCATGACACATTTTCCTTTTCAACAAATGATACTAGCAGATGCTGCATCCAGGGTGAGGTGAAAATACTGTCTATATTGTTCTCTAGGGATCTGGAGGGCTTTGAATATATAATGAACGGTATCTAAATGGTCTTCCATTCAACAACCCCCTCCCTTTTTGAATGGTTTAATCAAAGTCTTGATAGATTTCAGAATTGTTATAGGACTACATGGTGCATTCTGGCATGTGTCATTTTCTTGCTCATTCCTGCTTTCTTGTGGGCAAGAATGTGTGTGAATATTTGCAGGTGATTCAGACCCTACCATTGGGTTATAACCAGGTCTGGCCAATGGGACCGCTGTTGGTACATTGTTTCCTTGGCTAGGGCGGTGATTGATTAAGCTCCAGTGAGTGTAGTACCCAGTCGCTTTTCCTGAGATTTGAGATTAAACATTTGCTGTTCCAGGTTCTTGCACTGCCCATGAAGCTGTTCCCTCTGCCATCCACCCCTGGATTTCTGTTCCCCGATTGGCTGCAGCTGATCTCCCCAGACCTGGGACCAAGCACCGTTCTCAGCACTCTGTGCACCTTCTCAAGGGATGAGAATGACTATGTGTTCCCAATGTAACTGTTAGCACTACCACTTTTGCCTGTGAGAGTGCCCTCAGTGTTGCAACGTTATTAACGATTCCATGTTTCACTTCATGTCTGTGTTGCTAAGAACTGTTCATCTTCCCACCGTGGGTGAATGACCATTGTCTAGCTCAGCTGCATCACGTGGTTGAGGAACATGAAATCGAACTCTTCTGGTCTGCGCTTTATGAGGATTTATTGCGTTCTTCTGCAGATGGCCCCTTGTCATTTTACGTTTGGAATGTGTTTGTCTCTGACCTTGGCTGTGAGCTATGGCCTGCTGTTCTGTGCAGCCTCGTTCTACTTCCCCTCATCTCTCATCCGGTGGCTTGTGGTCTCATGTATTCTTCATTATATTTATACTATGATTTCTACATGTCTATACTGTGCTATGCTTCCCATAGATTAGTCGTATTTGGTCCTTCCAGGCTCCTTACATGATCTTGTAATTCCATAGGGTTAGTTGCAAGCTTGCTCTGCATCTCTTTTGAAGAGGGAGAATGGGATACCCCCCTCACCCCAATCTTATCCAGACCATGGCCTAGAGAATCAAAACCCAGACACCCCCCACGAGAGGAGTTCGTCCACTTACCAGATTACAAAATACCCTGGTTCAAGAACTTACACATACGCACATCGACAGACAGAACAGCAGGAAGAATAAGGAGTGCACTCATCATTTGCACCAGAATAAAGTGCACCCATGGGTGACAAATATGCTGAAAGACACCCACTTCACCAACAGTGCAACTTCCATGCTACATTAGAATCAATGCAGCAATATCAGAATCTACAAACACAAGAATCCCTGTTTAAAGGCTTGCATGGTCTAATTGCACAGTGTAAAGCCATGTTTCAGGAAACTTACAGCCAAGTTCATTTCTCTCACTGAACACTAGCTGCAGATGCCTTCACCAATACTCCTCGCAAACCCACGAGCAGCCAAGGTCGCGCAGTCAGATAAGATTGCTTTCTGCAGACAAACATTTCCACGAATGCGACTAAGCCACGGCAAAGCACCAAAGCCCAGTGTGTTTTTTTTTCTTTTCTTTCTGGGAACAAAAGACATTTTTGCAAAGACTCGCACACCATTTGAAACATAATTGTAACAAGAATGGCTCAGCCCTAGCCAATGAACACTGAGAGCCCAGGGACAAAAAGCTTGTTTCAGCTAAAAAGTGATGGGAACAAGTTCATAATGCAACAAGTTAGAATTAGGTAATGGTGGGTGGCGCAGCTAAACCAACCCACTGACGCAAAACTCTAATGTCCAATTATCAGGCTCTCTATAAGGGCTACATAGGAAACCTATTACTCAGCAGCCAATAGCAGGATGAGATAGGTTTCTGGGAGCTGTTTCCGATTCTGTGTTGTCAGCCTGCAGTGTGTTACAAAGCTGGCTTGCAAACCAGCCCCGGGGGAGACGGCGCCTGAACTCTCGATGTGCACGAAGCTCTGCGTGTTTTTTTTTTCTCTTTTGCTGCCCAGAAATAAACGCAGTTTGGAACATGTGGCTGCCTGCTGGGGTCTCTGTTGCATTTCTGTGGGCCATATGGGAGGTGTTGGGGTCTCCCATTGCTGCTGGGCCCCACAGCCCTGGTGGGGGTCCAGCTTCTCCCCAACACTTTGTTTGCCTTGCATTCAGCGGTTCTGCATTTGACTAATGAGGAAAATAATAAAAAGCTTTTGACAGTATGTATATGTATCTGCCCTCTATGTACAGAAATGTGTAAGCATGTTCATCGTCTATGCGCGTGTATGTTTGTGTAACTTTAAGCATGGCTGCGAGTGTACTTCGTGACTAAAGTGGCAATGTTGTGGTGTCACTAATGAAATCACGCGAAATGGATGGGTAACCCCTACTACGCTGGCAAGAAGGGGAAGCAACTAACAATATTGAACAGGATCAAGCAGCGGATATGAAACTAAGTTCACTTAGGAAAACATGGTTCCAACAAGAACATGAAGGCAGCAACCCAGATCCAACTCCGCTGATCACCCCATACAGAGCACAAAAAAACCTATTGTAAAAAGATTAATTCATTTTTATTATTTTAGTCAAATTTCATTTAAAAAGATCTTAAATAGAAATACACACAGGAATAAACATACAAAAATATAAAGTGCAAAGCGTGGTAAAAAGTGCTGGCCACAGAGGAAGGCAGCAAACAATTCAATGCCAATGAACTATTCAGGGGAGATATGACAATAATCCCTCAAATGACTATTCCGTTGCTGAGGCCACCTTCTACATCGGGGGAAAAAAATAAAATCTCTCCGACGAGAGGAGCCAGGTCAACTGGACACTAATGAATATAACAATCTAATTCATTTAATACATTGATTAGATGATTAAATCAACCTAGCACATAGGCAATTGAAAAAGAGGAACACAACATTGATCCTAAATAGGGCAGTCCAATGATATATTAGCACTGCAAAGCCTCACAGTTCTAAAGCCATACACTGAAAAATCTGACATAGGGTGCTAGACGTCAACTACTAAGGTGGCATCCCAAAAATTCACATAAGTACATAAGCACAATGTAATAAGCATGACACCAAGAAAGAGTAGTTTCGATGGAAGAAACATCTAACTGGATTCAAGATGATGTTCATCTTCATCAGGACGTGGCATTCCCATAGACGTATTCTTGAAGATTCGTCTGTAATTTGTTTAGGATGACGAATACATAAATTGATGAATAATAAAAACAGCCTTTGAGCTAAAGGTAGTGTCACATAAATAATGATTCTACCTGAAATAAAAACAAAAGGGGAAGGGAAAAAAGAAAACAAGCATGTAAGCAATACAAATGGTCTGTACACATAAAATAAGGTGATCAGAGGGTTAAACCAGGGGAACCGCACCCACATTCATAAAGTCAGCCATGTCAAGTGACTAAGGGGGGAGAAAATTTAATTACCGTAATCTCAACCACAGGAAGGGCAAAAGGCTCTGGAGGCCTCTCTAGAAAGTCCAGGAAATCACAGTCCGGCCTTGCCAACAATAGATCACAAATGCATTAGATCTAAAATGTACAAATGACAATTTTACAAAAAGTAGAAAGCTAAGAGCTAGGAAATGGCCACAAAAGGGTCATTGAGGTTTTCTGAATTCAAATGGTACATTAGTGAAAGAATAAAGGTACACCAGAAACCAAGTCAAGAGTTAGTAAAAATTAGAGTTAAAATTAAAATCGAAATTAAAATTAAGATTAGAATTAAACAGTCCACAACAAGAAACACACATAACGATGTTTGGTGTACTAGACCTAAACCATGTGCCTGATCGAAATCAATGAGGCCAATGAGGCTCACCTGGAGACTGGATGGAGTGAAATATATCCAGGTTTACCGAAGGCAGCACAGAAAGGCTGTCGTTGGTTTAAACTGTGGATTCTGGTTGGATCAAGGTTCCAAGTTTCCAAGAGATTGCTTCCAAAATGCGTCAAAAAGTCCAGACCATAAACTGGTGAAAATAAAATAAAGAGAATAAAGATGCAATGTATAAGTGCGGTTTCTAGGTTGAACAAACAGACTACCAACAAGTGAGTGGCGTCCTACAGCTCGCTAATTAAAGTTCTTATAGTTAGAGAGGCAACAAAAGCGGTAAAGCATGCGCTTAGACAACCTGCACAAAAGAGTCTCGTATGTTCCCCAATAGAGCCCGGGCTCTCTCGCAGTGCATAGGGAGCCCAAGGGCAGCATGTTGAGGCTCAAGCAGTTTACCTGGGTCGGCCGTCTGGAGCCGGGCTAAAAGGCGAGGCTGGTTGAATGCAACCAAATGTTTGCCGTGGGAATACGGCTCCATTTAAATCAGCCGAAGGGCATGGCTGAGTGGAACGTAACATACCGTCCGGAGCCAAGAGCATGTCCGAACTGATGTCATGTGTGCGGAAAGTCGGCTGAAGAAATAGTAAACTAGAATAGAAAACGCACTGTGGGTTGAGGCTTCTAGGAATGGAACCTGCCTGTGCTGTGCAACAGTTATATTTAGATTGTGAGTTAAGCCAGATCACAGGAGCTGATTTGGGGTTAAGCCTGAGCCCCAATTTGGTACGTGGAAAGGGTTTTTTTGCTCCCGGTTATCTTGGTTGTAAAGATTAGAAATGATATCCATAACACTTTGTTTAGTACAAAGTGATTCGTTTATTTGTGGTCAGCCGACACGTGTTTCGACCCGTACGGTCTTTCTCAAGGCTAGTCTGTTTGTTGATTGCCCTCAGTGGGGTTTTGTTCAATTTGGAACCGTCCTTACGGCAGTCCTGGCTCCTATTGGGCCCTTTGTATTCTGTCTGCGTTCTACCCTGGAACGCAGACAGAATACAAAGGGCCCAATAGGAGCCAGGACTGCCGTAAGGACGGTTCCAAATTGAACAAAACCCCACTGAGGGCAATCAACAAACAGACTAGCCTTGAGAAAGACCGTACGGGTCGAAACACGTGTCGGCTGACCACAAATAAACGAATCACTTTGTACTAACCAAAGTGTTATGGATATCATTTCTAATCTTTACAACCAAGATAACCGGGAGCAAAAAAACCCTTTCCTAGAATAGAAAACGCATTTACGGCGTGTGGAATAATGAATGAACAAGGTAAAAAAGAAAGGAAGGTGCTTGAACAATAAGTGGACAAAGAAAACTACATAAAGAAAAGAAACAGTGATAAAATAAATACGCCAGACAAAGGAGGCATGTTCTGTTCGCAAGAGGTGGAGCAATGAAGAACAAGGGTCTCGCTTCTCAGGTAAGGTATATGTGAATATATCTGTCTAACAAATCGCTGACAGATGGAAAAGAACGGGAAAAACGGGAAATGGAAAAAATTCCTTAATGGCCAATGGTGAGAAGGGTTGTTAATTAAATAACGTCTGCCATTCTTCTTGAGCATTCAAACCCACTATATGGCTCTGTGTATTATATATCCACCATTGTTCCCATGTAGATAGTTTCATGGCGATAGAATATTGATCTGGTCCCGTGACCCATTCGATGCACCACCAGCGTAGATCATCACACCTATGTTTGCATTCGGAAAAATGTGCAACTAATGGGTGATGAAAAGTTGAGAGTCCTTATTCTGGATTTGTGTTCCGTGATCCTTAGTTAAATGGGTCTAGAGGTTTTCCCTATGTATGTCTTGTTGCATGGACACATGACAGCATAGACCACATTTTTAGAATTACACATTGTGTGGCCCCTGAGCTTCCAGTCTCTATGGTTGATAGTAACAATTTTGGTGGCTGTGGTGGAGCCACAATGACAGCAGTGACCGCATGGATAATTCCCAACGACTCTTTCCATACCCCACATTTCACTGATGGTATTGGGTACTTGGGTGGACTGCTTTGGATAGCCAGCTTCTCAGATTCCTGCCCTTTTTGAAAGCATACATAGGTTGTTCCAAATTGGACATATTCAATTGTAGCAAGTGCCAATGTTTGGCAATTGCTTTTTTAATTTTGGCATGATGGGTACTGTACATCATCGCACATACCATACGTGACTGATTTTGGTTGTCACACTGGTTTTTAGTTAGCAGAACTTCCCGATGTTGATGTTTAGCTCTTTTGCGAGACTGGCGCAAAATGTGCGCAGGATAGCCTCGCTGCGATAGACTGGTCTCAATAATATTAGACTGAAATGTAAAGTCTTTTTTATCAATGCAATTTCTTTTTGCTCTTAAAAATTGTCCGTAAGGAATACTCTCCCTTAGAGATTGTGGATGAAAACTGTCAAAGTGTAAAATCGTATTGTGATCTGTCGTCTTTCGGAACAAGTAAACCGTGATAGCACCATCCTTGGTTTTCAATTCAAGATCTAAAAACGCAATGGATGTGTTGTTGGCAGACATGGTGAATTTGAGATGGTCATTCAGAGAGTTAATCCAAGCGAAAAATAGTTCGGAATCTCCCTTGGTTTTGTCCCATACAATGATAATATCATCTATGTATCTTTTGTAAAAAAGGATAGATTCCAAAAAAGGATTAGAGTTGTCAAAGATCGAGGCCTTCTCAAAGGCCCATATGAAGAGGGTCGCATAGTTGGTGGCGAAAGCCGCACCCATCGCGGTGCCTTTGATTTGTAAATAGAAATGAAATTCTCCTTAAACCTGAAGTAGTTCTTGGTCAAGCCAATATCTAAGAGGTCCACAATGAATTCACTGGGAACCAACTGTGGATCATCTCTGAGGTCCAAGAAGCACTTCATGATCGGCAATGACTGGGATTGTGGAATATTCGAATAAAGAGATTCTACGTCAAGGGTGATGAACAAATGAGTTTCTGGGTCGAATGGTAAACCTTCCAGCTGTACAATGGCATCGGTAGTATCCGCCAAGTAGGTAGGTGTACTTGCTGCCAAAGGTTTAAGAAAATAATCAATATATTTACCTATGGGTTCTAGAATGGAGCCACAGAGGGACACTATCGGTCTACCGGGGGGATTGTAAATATTCTTGTGGATTTTCAACAAAATATAGAAAAGGGGAGCACGTGTGCCTTTACTTGCGAACAGAACATGCCTGCTTTGTCTGGTGTATTTATTTTATCACTGTTTCTTTTCTTTATGTAGTTTTCTTTGTCCACTTATTGTTCGAGCACCTTCCTTTCTTTTTTACCTTGTTCATTCATTATTCCAAACGCCGTAAATGCGTTTTCTATTCTAGTTTATTATTTCTTCAGCCGACTTTCCGCACACACGACGTCAGTTCGGACACGCACTTGGCTCCGGACGGTACGTTACGTTCCACTCAGCCATGCCCTTCGGCTGATTTAAATGGAGCCGTATTCCCACGGCGAACGTTTGTTTGCATTCAACCAGCCTCGCCTTTTAGACCGGCTCCAGACGGCCGACCCATGTAAACTGCTTGAGCCTCAACATGCTGCCTTGGGCTCCCTATGCACTGCGAGAGAGCCCGGGCTCTATTGGGGAACATACGAAACTATTTTGTGCGGGTTGTCTAAGCGCATGCGTTACCGCTTTTGTTGCCTCTCTAACTATAAGAACTTTAATTAGCGAGCTGTAGGACGCCACTCACTTGTTGGTAGTCTGTTTGTTCAACCTAGACACCGCACTTATACATTGCATCTTTATTCTCTTTATTTTATTTTCACCAGCTTATGGTCTGGACTTTTTGACGTATTTTGGAAACAATCTCTTGGAAACTTGGAACCTAGATCCAACCAGAGTCCACAGTTTAAACCAAGGACAGCCTTTCTGTGCTGCCTTCGGTAAACCTGGATATATTTCACTCCATCCAGTCTCCAGGTGAGCCTCATTGGCCTCATTGATTTCGATCAGGCACTTGGTTTAGGTCTAGTACACCAAACATCGTTTCGGGTGTTTATTGTTGTGGACTGTTTAATTCTAATCTTAATTTTAATTTCAATTTTAATTTTAACTCTAATTTTTACTAACTCTTGACTTGGTTTCTGGTGTTCCCTTATTCTTTCACTAATGTACCTTTTGAATTCAGAAAACCTCAATGACCCTTTTGTGGCCATTTTTTAGCTCTTAGCTTTCTACTTTTTTGTAAAATTGTCATTTCTACATTTTAGATCTAATGCATTTGTGATCTATTGTTGGCAAGGCCGGACTGTGATTTCCTGGACTTTCTAGACAGGCCTCCAGAGCCTTTTGCCCTTCCTGTGGTTGAGATTACGGTAATTAAATTTTCTCCCCCCTTAGTCACTTGACATGGCTGACTTTATGAATGTGGGTGCGGTTCCCCTGGTTTAACCCTCTCATCACCTTATTTTATGTGTACAGACCATTTGTATTGCTTACATGCTTGTTTTCTTTTTTCCCTTCCCCTTTCATTTTTATTGCAGGTAGAATCATTATTTATGTGACACTACCTTTAGCTCAAAGGCTGTTTTTAGTATTCATTAATTTATGTATTTGTCATCCTAAACAAATTACAGACAAATCTTGAAGAATATGTCCATGGGAATGCCACGTCCTGATGAAGATGGACATCATCTGGAATCCAGTTAGATGTTTCTTCCATCGAAACTACTCTTTCTTGGTGTCATGCTTATTACATTGTGCTTATGTACTTATGTGAATTTTTGGGATGCCACCTTAGTAGTTGACGTATAGCACCCTATGTCAGATTTTTCAGTGTATGGCTTTAGAACTGTGAGGCTTTGCAGTGCTAATATATCATTCGACTGCCCTATTTGGGATCAATGTTTTGTTCGTCTTTTTTTCAATTGCCTATGTGCTAGGTTGATTTAATCATCTAATCAATGTATTACATTAATTAAATTGTTATATTCATTAGTGTCCAGTTGACCTGGCTCCACTCGTCGGAGAGATTATATTTTTTTCCCCCGATGGAGAAGGTGGCCTCGGCAACGGAATAGTCATTTGAGGGATTATTGTAATTTCTCCCCTGAATAGTTCATTGGCATTGAATTGTTTGCTGCCTCCCTCTGTGGCCAGCACTTTGTACCACGCTTTGCACTTTATATTTGTGTATGTTTATTCCTGTGTGTATTTCTAACTATTTAATATCTTTTTAAATGAAATTTGACTAAAATAATAAAAATGAATGAATCTTTTTACAATAGGTTTTTTTGTGGTCTGTATGGGGTGATCAGCGGAGTTGGATTTGGGTTGCTGCCTTCATGTTCTTGTTGGAACCATGTTTTCCTAAGTGAACTTAGTTTCATATCCGCTGACTTGACCCTGTTCAATATTGTTAGTCACTAATGACATCAGCACATTGGTTTCTCAACATTAGTCAACGACATCCATCGAGGCATTTCGGTCAATAAGCAATGTTGAGGCACCTGTGTCCAAAAACACAATCTCTGCATATTGTTTGAATGGTTGCCTAAGATGGTATCTGTCCACATATGTGGTTGTTAATGGCCCTCCTAGGGGCTGCCCAAATAGTGAGTTGCTTTGTGCGTTTTTGACCCTTCGGACCGTCATGTTCATGGGGGTGAGGAGGAGCATTGCAGTGATCCTCTCTTCATTGCTGTTCCCAGGGATTCTTTTCTTTGTCGAAAAACAAAGCAAAATATGCTTCTAGTTTAAGGACTTTCAGAAAGGCCTTCATTTTGTTCATAAGGATTCTTCCTTGGGTCTTCTCTGCCTTTCCTGTTGGATTATCTCAGAAAATTCTCTCTGCGATTGAATCTTGGTAATTTGTGGTTGTGAGCACTCTCTCCCGATATCTCCCTGTGGACTTCTCAGAAGAAGGATGGACAGCCCACCCAAATTTGGGGTAAATCTCCTGACGGAAATGTATTTATTTATTTATTCACATTTGTAGAGTGCACAGCAGCCATTGGGCATCGTGGCGCTGGTTACATAGAAGATGTACAGGCTTAGTTACATAGTACATCAGACAGAGTGAAAAGGCAAACAGTACATTCTTAGTTACAGGGAAAAACAGAGACAGAGGCAAGCTTAGCATATAGCGGGGTGAACCTGGCTGTCGCGGTGGGGTTAGTTGAAGAGGGTGGTTTCAGGTGTTCTGTGTCTGAATAAAAGACCTTTCCCTTGGATTCAGCTTTTTCTGAAACCCATCTTATATTCTCCACTGGTAGGGGCTCCTTCAGATTACTGTTACAGCACGGTCCTCATCCTCAGCTCCTCATAAAATTCCCAGTGGGCAAGGGCCCAGTGGGCCTTGACTCCACTGGACAGATTTTCTCTGGCAAGTTCTGGGTCACAGGCCTCTCTCTGGTTGATGCTTGTGACTGAATGTTGTTTCCTCTGAAAGATGGTGTAAAACTTCTGAGTGCCCGGGATTCACTCGAAGACCTGCCTCACAATGCCGGTACATTACTTGTGTTGGGGTGCAATTGAATAATCATCTGGGTGTTAGTCAGTTGGGTCTTCTTTGAGGCTCCCCGAGCTAATGCTCTCTGCATCCCCTTAAGTTGGAGCTGTTTCAGCCTTAAGCCACTCTCCGCTTCCTCCATCTTCTCCTGAGCTCTGATCTGCCCACGTTTTGATACATCCATGCCAAGAACAGGATAAAGCTGATATTCTGCACACTGCTGGGAGATTGGGACTGGGTATGACTTCCAGATTTATCGACAGGGACTCTACCAGTGATAAAACCTCCCCAAGCCTCTAGTCAGCATCTTTCAAGCAGCTATGACCTGGGGAATCAGGATAACTGCTCTTTGAGTTTTTGTGTGCACTGGGAGTTCCTGTGAACCACACAGCTTCACAGAATAAGAGGGGAATGACGTCCTCTTGATTTGCCACGGGTTGATCCTGTATATGAATTGGCCTTAAACTGAGCAAGCTGTCTGTGCTTACTTGGACTCTGTTTCTATTGGATTCTGAGTTGCTCGTTCACCTTCTGCTCACTTGTATTGTCAGTGTATTAACATGTTCCGAATTATAGATACATTTTCTGAATTTCGTAATATCTGAAACATGGCTGATCCAATTTTAGAAATGCCTACAACATGCACGGTACCTGAAATCTCAAAAATGTTGTAGCGTGTGTCTTGGCACTGCAGCCATGCGCGTTGTGTTCGTCAGCGCGTTACGCATTATCCGGCCGTGAAGTGGCAGGCGGAACAGTGTAAAACTGTGAAGAAACAGTGATCCGTGGATTTTTGCAGTCAGAGAAAGGTGGCAGTTTGGCTTCCCGGCTTCCGTTCTTTTTCGCTGAGTGTCAGATCGCATCGAGCTTTGGCTCTCGGCTTCCTTTCTTCTACCCGTGATGCCGTCCCCTGAATGATTTTTATGTCTGGCATATCAGGTTTTCGCTGGTTAGTGGTGTTTAAGAAAAGCGGCGGAAGGGGGAGGAGGGGCAGTGAGTGACAGAGTTTTGCAGTACAAACTGTGCGAGGAGGCTCCAGTCCGCGAAGTGACTTTTCACAGACCGAGTGGCGACAAGAGGCCAGTCCTGGCACGCGCATGAGACGCAGCAGCAGCAGCAGACAGCATTTCCACCAGTCCACGGCGGAGCCATAAAAAAAGCGCCACCTTTCACCCGCTTGAGCTAAATTGGAAAAAACTCCCCATTTAATCTACACTGCGATGACTGACTTGCAATGACCGTTTTTTTTTCTTAAATATCTGAAGTCACATTTTTTTCATGGTATCATTTTTCAGCACTCGACTGAACTGCGTGCTGCGTCACTGCCATCCCACCGTGTGTTTTCTTTCAGCTTCAAGCCTTCCAATTGGCAGAAATCGAGGTTTTAGCTTTGCCTGATTGATGTAGTCTGGTCACTTTGGGGTCCATTTTCCAGCGTCACGTCGTGGATGGTTCCACAGACTTTCCCAACATTTACAACATGTCCAAAATCGAATGCTAAATTTGAAATTAATTTATAGAATTGTGGCAATGGTAAAAGCTTAATAAAATATAGAATTTCAGATTACACATCTGTCAAAATTTCACTAGGATGCATTTATTTTGTATGTAGTTTTTGAAGACATTTACAGGTTGGTCTTTTTTTTTACTTTTAGTATGTAAACAAAGGTTATACAGTGATGTTTAAGGTATATTGCACCCGGCCCACGGAGTCTCCTTTCTCAGCGTTGTCACCAGCGGTCGGCTCGTTCGTGTTTCTGTTTTTCCAAGAGCCGGATAATGAGTTTCAGCCTCTTGGGCGGATGTGGGTAAAATCGTCTGTGTTGGGTTCTGGGTTAGTGGGCACAACGGTTGGAAGAATTATTGTAGCTTTCAGCTGAAGGGGGCGGCGTGGGGCGCTCTTGGAATGGGTGGACGAGGGAGGAATACAAGTGTTGAGGTGTAAACAGGCAGATTCTCAGAAGATTTGCGAACAGAAATGCGGAAAAAGGGTACAAGGTCTGAAATGCAGAACCGTATTTGCATTGTTCAGAAATGGTGAGGTGTATGTGCACAATCATGTTATTTGTTTATTTATTTGAGTTGTGCAATGTGCTGAATGCACAGGAAGCTCTTTCGAACACGCACTCACATTTCCATTGCGTACATCGCGATAGTGCCATGAAACATTGCCCAGTGCTGGAACACGTGCGCACACACGCACCAATAATATGCACGGCAGCTTTATCGGGAAGTGAGCAGCAGAGGAGGCGTCTCCTTTCCACCGCTTTCCTCAAGTAGCCTGCGTTTCTCTTCAGTGAGGACAGAAAGAAAGAGAAGTTGAAACAAAACAGACACTGAAAAAAAAGGATTGATATAAAAGCACACAGAGAAAAAGGCATACATACAACTGAGTGGGGGCAAGAAAGGATGTTTGCCGAGTCTTTTTTTTGACACTATGGCTGAGGGTATTTGTGGAAACAATGCTTGATGGCTATGCCCGCTCATCGCCCACAAAGGCCTCTAATCCTATTTCCAGAGGATGGCTTTTTTTAAAAGAACATTTTACAGGCTATGTTTCCCCTTGTGTTGTTGTTCTGCTCGTCACATGTCTACATTAACCTTTGCAAGTATGACACACTCCCAAACTGTTTTTCTCTTCTCATGGCCAAGGGCCCTTCAATAATGTTCATTTTGTTTGAACAATGAAATAAGATTTTTGTTTGCTTTTACAATTATGCATTAATACATTACCAGCAAGTTAGAAAGCAAGTGTTTAGTTGGAGCCCTAATAGCACCATTTAACATTTGAAGTTTGATTTTCTATTCCCTTTTAAATATGTCTTCCAGTTCAAATGAGGTTAGAGTCTAAGTGAAAAAACCTTCGTTGCTTTCAAATCTGCAGTGACGCATTACTATGAAATGTATTTATTTATTAGTAATATACTCTTAGCCAGCGGCTTTGTATATACAACCTAAAATTACAAACATACACAACAACAAAGATAAAATTCCATATAAAACCAGTAAAATCCATTGACAATTTGCATTACTATGAAATGCAATGTTATTCCTCCTGTCCCCTCCCTAAAGTTATTTGTAAGTAAAACAAATGTTTACAGTGTTTTAACACTACCTGAAAAACAGGTCTTATTTTTCCTTTTTCTTCCAAAAAACTATTCCCAGGACATTTTGGGATTTGTGAAATTTGCATAGCATAATCCACAGAATGTATGCTGGATTATCACTGCTCTGAAATTGTCTTGTAAATGTAGCCATCTTGTTCTCTCTAACCTGTGTACAGTGCTCCCTTGTCCAAGGGCTAAGTTTGCACTATATAAGACACAAATACAAATGCAAAAATATCCCATCCAAGTTGATTATTACAAAAGTGTGAACTTTTTTTGGGTGAACATTCAATGGCTTTGTTTTACGTTATAACTTGTTTTTTATGGTAAAGTGCATTCTAAACAACAATTTAGTTTGTCTTCTTATTGACATTCTAGGGTTTCAGCTGCCTAATGCAGTAGGCCACCTTTTTGCTCCCCATTTCTCGGTTGTCTATCTGAGCAAGCTTCCAGTGATTCCCTCGTGTAGCCCAGATAAAGTTTATTTCCCGACCGCAACATAGCCATAGTGTTCACGCTCTTTATCAAGGTTCTATGGGAAACAACTGTCAGGAGGAAACGTGTACACAGAGCAGAACAAGACATTGCCAATGAAGCAAGGCTATTGAAACAAAGAATGAAATCCAAAGAACAGCACATTTGTATGCGCTTTATGCATCACTTTTTTGCTCTGCAGAGTTTCCATTTTCGCATTTCTATCCAAGCAACTTTATAAAAGGGGATTCCCTTTCATTCTGCCCAAAAAGTATTTTAAAACACATTTTCCTTTAATCCCTTCTTACGCTCTCTCGCCTTCATTGTGTTCATACTTGGGTGTCTTGGGGCAGTGCCAGTGCAGTTTAACCATTAACAAGTAAGCTTCAGGACATTATAAAAATGTACAATGTTTATTTATTTCTCTGCAGGTGGCAGATAAAAAACCTGCAATAAAAATAAAATGCAACCAGTGTTTTGTGTGATATATGGAGTAACTATGAACTGCAATGGGTCATTGTAGCAAAGTATGCTTCCTTTTTTCCTATTTCTTGCAATTGTAGGTGCATTGGGACAGAGGGCCCAATTCATGAATGGTTTTAACCGCTATTGCCCACATCATCCAGAAAGATTAGTGAATTGTGCTTTACAGATATTTTTTTTAACAAACTCCTGCATGTGCAAATTATTGTGTGCATGCACTTTGCCCCATGTGCAAAGTTCTCCTTTTTGCGCATGCTGCTGGGTGTGGACAGTGCCTCTCATTTCTATCATTTTGAAGGCGTGCATGGCTTCATTCAAATTCTTGTTTACATGCAGGGCTCCAGATTAGATTTTGAAGTGGGATTATTATATTCCCTATTTTATAAAGTTAGCAGTAAAAAGATTTTTTAGGGTTTAAAAAAGTAAGTCCCATTCCCAAAGGGAGAATTATAAAAGCAAGTAAAAATGTGTTTTAAGTTTAAAACAGAAATGTTTTTGTAATAAGTATATCTTTGCACCCAATTATTCATGCACATTAAAAGATAGATGTTTACTTCTTCAGATCAGGCAGTAATAATAGTTTCATCTTGTGGCACTGCGTGTGTTAGTTGTCCAAACATGCCCATGGAGAGGTGTGGGTGAAAGTAGGTGGACAGGCTCCTATGTTTCTATTTAGTATTTTTCTGTTGCAAGTATTTTGACTCCCTATTTTTCTTTTTTGGGAGTATTTGCCTATTTTTTGGGAGTAAAAGTGACCTGTACACCCCTTAGCTGTAGGCCTGTTTACGTCACTGCTTTAATTTAGTAGCAGAAGTGTAAACAGGGCTGAGTTAAACCAACATTCGGCCAATGTAAACTAACAGACAGCCACACACGAGGAATTATAGAACAAGGTATTTAATATTCATTGCTCTACGGCTATCTATGAATTCATGACTTACATCTGGTTTCTGCATACTCGCTACAATTCTCAGTAAATGCTAATGTACAGGATTTTTATAGCGCTAGGTGCTGATATTTAGCATGTTTCTACGTGCTCCCAGTTTTCCTAGATGAGGACACTGAGGGATGTAGCAAGAATGAGATTTGTCCATGGTAAGACAATTCGTAGAAGTATGGAAGGAAGAAATAGAATGTATGTCTACTGGTTCTATTATGCACAAGACCAATGAGCCCAAACAATAGGATCTGAATTTAAAGTATGGCAATATAAGCTCATTCTTCGTAACAATTAGTGTAAACATGCAAAAAATCGAAGTAATACAAATGTAAAACACCAGCCCCCTAGAAATGCAATAACTTCCCATGTACGTGAGATCATGATTTGAAAATGTGAATGAAAAAATAATAAGTTCATTATTGTTGCAGTTCGTTTGGCTCTTTGGGAAATAGTTATTTGTATACATCTGGGTTAAAACAGAAAAAATGTCTATGAACAATTTCCATTTTTATTTTTTATTTGTATTCTGTTTGCATATTCATACATAACGCCACCCCGGAGACCACCATTCTTGGGCTCGAAGCAAATATTCATCCCATGCCTGCCTTACAATAAGAAAACAAGAAGTGTACAACATTCATTGTAATTATTTTGTGGACCATATTAATCATAACTACTTTCACATAAAAACTGCAAATATTTTGGCTTCGTCACTGAAAGAAATCTTCTCTCCTTTAGGAAACAGTTGAACATTCGTTTGTTCGAGTAGATTGTCCTGTTGGTATCTCACATGTCCTGTTTCTCGATGTTGTATTTTTTTGCGTGAATGTGCGCCCTGAGGCCTGTGGGCTTTGACACATGGTAAATAAATAGATAATACAATATGGGCGACACTTTCCTGCTACATGGTTGATGCTCAGAGACCTCTCGGGAGAAAACAGAGTAATGTATACCTGACACCACCCTCAAATATATGTCTATCCGTCTATCAATATACCTATCCTGAAAGATATGTCTATCCGTCAATCAATCTAGCTATCTCTCTATTTTATGGTCAATCATGCACCGACACTTCCATAATCTTATCCCCCTGATTTGCACTGTCTTGTGTCATTTTTCTTTCAGTATGTACATTTTTCATCGTCCACCTTTCCCTTTCTTCCTTGCTACCACCTTCTTCCGCACACCAAGGACTAGTTCACCCTCGGCGGTGGCACAATACGACCCGTCTGCAGGCAAGTATCGACACCGTGAGATCCCTTCAGTGGTGAATGGCACATACAAATGCTCCGCAACACAACATCTGTGTCATTTACCAATCCTTGCAGATACCTCACGGTGATAAGAAACGTTTTGCATTCCATGCCTCACCCTAATGAAGGAGTAGAAATGGATGAATTCATGGATGAATATGACTATTGTGGAAAGACTGCAGGCCCAATGCAAGCGTTTTGTTCACAAGCGCATATCCATTTATACTCACAAACTAGCTCAGTTTATTTGTAGGCAAACTGTGATATATTCACAAAAGGATCAAATGCACAAATGCATTAGCAGTGTCTGTGCACATGTTCCTACTATTGCGTCCCTCTCTGCCCTGCAGCTCTACAAGTGAATCGTCGAGAAGTGAATGGTCCTCCAATTACCCAACATGTGCATTTCAAGTGGCTTTAAGAGAGACTGTAGACGGGCAATGCCAACACTGGACATGCCTCCAAACCAAAGTAGAGCGCTTTGAGGCACACAAAAAACGAGCCAGTAACTTCCTTTTTCCGCGAGGTTGCGACATGTTGCTGTAACAACTCGGCACACATCGCACTTGCACTTAAAGAAAATCTTTCACTATTTGAGAATGATTTCCCTGAAAGTGTTTAACTTATCACACTGTTTGACTCCACCTTCAACTGAATGTTATGTTATTTTATTTATATAGCAGCGCCAAAGCCCGAGGCTATATGTGTGCATATGTATCTTTTTTTACTTAGCACTTTCCAATCTAAAGCTCCCTGCAGTTGTGTGTCCTCTTTCTTGATGAAGCAGGATGGTACGGCAGCCAAGGTTTGCAACATCCGCAAATTGCTCCTGTTCGCCTATGGTTCTTTGTAAAGCACCACATCGCCATGCTCCTGCCGTTTGTGGGCACAAGCACGCCTTTTGGCAGCCACAGAAGGCTCCTGGTGGACGGAAAGTTTTACTAAATAGGCTCAGAACCACATATATAAATATATTTAAAGCATAGATAGCCGTTTCAGCCAAGTCGCACACAGCACTGCACCACCCAGTAGTCATCACTGGAAGTAGACCTCTAGTTCAGAGGCAGTCATTGTGAGTATGCAAATTAGCTCAAATGTCAAGCCTTTGCTCCAGGAAAATGTCTTTGTCTATAAGACTATAGCCCAGTGCTATTTTATAGACAGCATTTTTCCAACCCAAAACAGACAGCTCTCAAGTGGCCAATTCTGCTTTCACATTTCAGGTGGAAAGATTTTTTTTCAAGCCTTTTATATTGCTGCGGTCGATCAAGTACCACATTCTGTTGTAGACCCCATGCTGAAGAATACACACAGCCATTTCCATAGTCATATATACACATATATAGGTGAACACACACACGCAGTACATAGATATATACCAAACACACTCAAACACCCCCTGCCACACACACACACACACAATGAGTGTGAGAAGCATACATATATCGACAGCATTTAGCAACCTTTCTTCTAGAATATGAAGAGAGACATGTTGGGCCTGATTTACAAAACGGATAAATAAATAATTAAATAAATACATGGGATTAAACCCCATTGAAAAAGGATTTGTAAATCAGGCCCCTTGTATTTAAGAACTTAATGCCAAGCAGCACCCTATGAACTGAGAGCAGCGACATGGTGTTCTTTGTGGCCAGGCTATTCTATTTTACACACATTCATCGCAGATTCCTCTCGTGAAAGTGGGGCATCCATTTTAATTACACTGTATTTCTTTTAGTTGGTAACAGGCCTCCCTTCCTGAAAGTATTAATTTCAAACATTAACTCTTATCAGTGCCCTCTCCTCCTCTTCAACCCTAAATTATGCCCAGGCAGCTACAGCAGGTCTCCTTCACGATGCGCTGCTGGGAGACTCCCTCTAAGCCGATGCATATATTACATGTGTATTCGGATATATTTTTCTTCCCCAAAAGAAATGAGCGAAATAAAATTAGATCAGAGCCATAAATTCCTAGGCCGTCTCATTTTAGGATCATAAATTTGGAAGGAGACGCTCCGTTTTTCATTGCGCTTTCAACTAAATGAGATAATTAATGTTGGAAAAACACACACAGAGAAACCCTTGAAATTCCCCTTTCACTCCACCTCCCCCGGCCGTTCCTTGTACTGTGGTTTCTGGGGGGAAGGTTCAAGGCGACCGCACAGGCCGTCGTTATCTCCCGAGAAAGGGAAGTTCCCAAACCGAATGGGAAACTGGACGAAAAAAAAGCGCATCTTTTCGCAAGCAACAAGGCGTGTCCTCGGCAGAAGGGGTCCATCGCCAGCACCAGAGTCACCACATCCGGGAGATCACACAGGAAGCTCACAGATAAAAGCAGAGCGATTGGGTACACAAACCAAAACCCCGGGGCTCATTCGCACACATGCAGGAGCACTCGGACCCATTTCAGGCGTGCAATGTACGTATGAGTAAAATGTACCTGATTCACAGAAGGAAACACAAGTGCAAATGACTCAACTTACCCGGAGCCTCATTAAATCATCCATATTTTGAACCGCACTACCTCCCCAGGCGGCTGAGTTAAAAATAGTGCAAAAATGGTGCACTAGTGCAACAACATATTGAATGTATATGTTTTTTGCACTTAGGCAGTTTTCGCTCTAGTTCTAATTGCACTTGCACCAATGCAAAGTTTCAGTAATATGTCTGCAAATCTAAATTGGCAGCTGTGGCAGAATCACAAAAGTAAACAACCCGGTAGGTCAACTTCAGAGGAGTCATTTGCATGTAGGGAAAAAATGGCAGAATCCCAAAAGGAAACAGAAGTGGAAATGACTCAAGTTTATGTGATTTTATATTATTTCCCTGTTGCAAAAAGGCACTGGCATTTTTGGGGGGTTAATTTTCTCCCTATTGCTAATTGCATTTGCACCAGTGCAAGGTTTCTGTAATACTGACATTGGTGTTTGTGCAATCTAATCTTATAGATGTGCTTCCTCTTCCCTCCGCCCTTTCTCCCTACTCGCTCCGCTCCACTGAAACCTACTGCCCATAAAAATCTAAGCCAAAAGCTTGGTTAAAACACCACTTACTTGCTAAAGATGGAGCACGCCCCTTCCTCCCTACCTGACTCCTGCACTGCCGCAAGTATTGCTTAATAATGTAATTTTGTACATTTAAACATTACTCTTTAATTCGAAGCACTTGCCCCCTTTTCTTTGGATTTTGTGAACCTACATTGCGCAAGGGGAACCGAGTGGAGACCTGCATGTGGGCACAGATCTAAAGTAGCGTAGATCAACAGCCGCGCAGAATTTGAATACTTGCTTTAGCGAGCGAGAAGGATTATCTAAACAGGTACGTTTTCAATTGTTTCCCGAAAATATGCAAGGGCTTAATTTGCATCAAATTTTGTGGAAGGGAGTTCCAGGAGTGAGGGCCAGTGAAAGAAAAGCGACTGTCCTCCCTGTTGGAGGTTCTAGAGGTTGGAACTGCCAAAAGACCTTCTTCCGTGGGGTTGGGACAATGAATTGCAATCTTGGAAGATAAATACGCTGGGGGCCAGGCCATGAGTGCGCTTAAAAACCATACACAAGATTTTAAACAAGATGCTTTGTTAATGTTACCTTTGTAAGTCACCTGTTTTTATATATGCATATTTTTCCTGTTTGTTTTGTTTTGTCCATGGTATTTGTCCCACTTTTTTCAACTGGCTCACCACTTGTTCTCATCTTCGTGCTATTGTCCCGGCGCCCTTGTACAGGCCTCTGTCGTCTGCAAATGTGTTCTTGTCATTAATTTCTGATCGGCATTGACCACCATGTACTTTAAGTAAGTACAAATAAAAATAGCACATTGGGCCTCATTATGATAGTGGCGGTAGCCATGCCGGTAGACCCGGCACGGCTGCTGCCGGTTTAATTTTTTTTCCGTCCCCCATGAATGGGCAATTACCGGATCATTACGTCCTTGCCGGTACTTGCCCATTCGCTGGCGCCGGCAAATATTCTTCCCCATTGGGAATGGGGAATGGGGAGGTCGGATGCACCGGTACCATTCATGAATGGTGCCGGTGCATCCGAAGAGTTGTGCTCGCTGATGCTGCTCTGCCCGCCAGGTCAGACTTGTCGGACAGAAAGGCACCTGCAAGCACAACTCGTAGTTTGCTGGTCTGGTAGTCGCCGGCACCGTTACTACCGGACCGGTAAACTTATAATGAGGCCCATTAAGTCGTATTTACATGGCTGTGTCATGCTTTCAATATTTTATGATGAAGGCAGTTTAGTTTTTCTAAAAGAGCAAACAAGCACTGAGAAATCTTTATAGAATAATCAACCCCTTCATTCGGCAATTTATTTCTCTAGCCCCTTGATATGATATGATATGGCATTTATAACGCGCCTTTACACAAGTGTTTCAAACTGCCCTTAGAATTTATATACAAGTGCCAGTTCCCATAGCAAATCACTGAGGTCCAGGCATTCAAAGGTTTTAGAGAGAATTACAGCGCTTGATTGGTGCATTATACTGTCAGAAAATAGCTTACATAGGGCCTGATTTACAAAAGAGGTTTAGAATGGGACAATTCCATTGAAAAACTCTTTGTAAATCAGACACCGTGACTCAAATTGTGTATTACCCAAATTGATCTTTTACAATTGACCTTTTGCACAATTTATCTAATTATAGGGGTCCTAATTGACCGTCTGTATAATTGACCTTTATATTATTTTAGTTATTTTATATGTTTTGGGGTGGTTTTGGATTATAAATAATATATGAGGGGATTGGGTGGGGGGGTTGCAGGGATTTTTGGATTGGTTGGGAGGCTGCGGGGGGGGGGTTTCCCCCCACATATATGTCCTAATTGACCTTCTTAATTAGGTAAATTCTCCCAAGGTCAATTCTCCCGAGGTCAATTGTGAAAAGGTCAATTAGTATACAACCTCGAATTGCAAGGGGCTCGTTCCAGAAACTTTGTACCAGTGCAACTGCAATTTTATGGAAAAATTGCCCTGTTACAAAAAATGAATGCTTTGAATGTATTTTACCCCAGATTAATGATTGCCCTAATACTAACAGGGAACATTATTAGCACTGGGGTGACATTTGCCGCTATGGAAAAATTGAAAGAATCCTTTTTTGTTTGGTGCCATTACCTTGCAAAATTGCACTTGCACGTGTACAAAGTTTCCGTAATATGGCCCTTGGTGTCCTCATAAACTGCACCTACAGTGTTATCAACCCAAAGATAGAGATGTGGGGGCCTGATTTGCAAAGCGGATTCGAATGGGATTGCGCCGCTGTAGAACACTATTGTAAACCAGGCCCATGGTCAGAGTAGTGGCCAGGATTGGTTAATAAGTGGGGCCTGAAGCAAATACAGTTGGCCCCACCGCAGTGAAATTAACATCTGCAAATGCCCAACTGGGCCACTTGCTGACCTGGCAAATTGGGAGCTGGATCCTAAATCTGGCTTTTGCACTTGAAAAAAAGGTCTGCTTCAGGGTTGAACTCTTTATCTCCCCGCGCCTCAAATTGGTAACATGTGCAAAAGAAATTCTGGGGTGTGACATCTAATACTGCTTCCCATTACATGTCTGAGTTATATATAATTGGTTATTTATAACGCACTTAATATGATATGACAGGTTATTTATAATGCGCTAAACACCCAGAGGTTACTAAGCACGGACCCAGGGTTCGAACCTGTGCTGCTTCGTGTGGTCTTGCTTCCAAGGCTAGCATCTTGCCCCTGAGTTATCCTCCAGAGTCAATGCGCTTCATACCCAGAGGTTTCTAAGCGTGGACGCGGGGATCGAACTTGCGTTGCTATGTGTTATCTTGCTTCTAAGGCAAGTGCCTTGCCCTTGAGCTATTCTCCTGAGACAAATTCTGCACCACATATCAACCTGGCTTCTGCAATCTAAACCTATGCACTGGTGCAATAAGATTGCATGCAGGTCCATTTGGGACTAGACTACTAAATATGGGCCCGATTGAGACAATACTTTGTACTCTGGTCTCAATCGGACACACAGATGCCTATACAAGAGACTACCCTTGTACAGCAATACACAAGCCAGACGGACAGCTCAGCACCATGCGCTTTTCATGATACTGCGTGACCTGGATTCCATACCCTGACTGGGCTGATTGAACCCTTCATCCTCCCGAGGCCGATAAATGAGTCCGGCGAATGGAAAATAACGGTGGCACTAATTATCATAGCGCTTAGAAACTGGATAAATCCTATATGAAGAGCTATAAATCACATGTTGGTGTAGAGTGTTCCAATCTAATTTGGATCTAGGGCTGTGCCACATAAAATAAGTAGAATGAATAAACCGAATTGGGTTTAATTCACAAAGCGTTCTTCAATGGGGGTTATCCATTCAAAACGGCTTTTGTAAATCTGGCTTTTGGTCAGACCCATTGACCATTTGGAAATTGGAGTGAAAAGCTTTTCTGATCTGTATTATGCCCCCAGGCTGCACTCGATGCCAAGCGCGAGGGCGCGTGCGCTCTCTCGCAGGGAGCGATGGAAGTCTGCCAGGTGGGCTCGAAGCCTATCTCCTATCAAGCTAGGAGCGGCCCAAGATTGCGAAAGGTGAGACGCAGAGGGGAGGACCTGGGCCTGGGGCCGCCGTGACGGCAGGGAAAAGACCCAGGAGTCACGTCTGTCCCAGAGGCTGTGTGGAGGGCTGCAGGGAAAGGAAAGTGGGCCCTTTCTCCCCCCCACCCCCCACTGCTGTCAGCACTTTTTAATGTCAAAACTTTGTGAATGATTGTCAGAGCGGCGGGTAGCTTTCTGCCTCAACTTTCCCAGGCCTCTCGGTGATGATGAATTCATTGCTTTATAATTAAGGTGGAATTCTGAGCGTGGGTGGCCTATTGCATTACGAGGGCCTTGGGGTTCAGGGGGGCTGCTTTAAAACAATTTCTCAGCTACCTGTTTGGAAACCCAGCGAGGAGGACTAACATCTCTGTGTGTGCGTGCGTGCGGCCGTGCGCATGTGGTGGAGGGTGTACATGCATGTGTGCATGCTTGCATGTTCCTTTTATATCGATTAATTCCACCATTTCAGACACTTCAAAGTGCTGAAGAGGAGAAATAAGAGGTATAGGCAGGCTCGGACAGGCCAATAGGGCAATGCCCCAAAATGCAAAAAGCTAGTGTGGGCCAGTTTTTGTGGCCAAAGTGGGCCACTTTTTGGGGTAATGTGGGCCAGTTTGATGAGTTACTACACTATTTGCTAGTAGGTTTGACCCTTGTTGCCGATACCTCTCCCTTGGGTACTATTCAAACGGTCTGTCACAGAAGGAGTGAATTGCTAGTGTGGGCCACTTTTTCATTGGCGCCCAAGACCATTGTATGCCCCAGTCCGACCCTGGGTATAGGAGAGGGAGAACGAGACAGGGAATGAGAGTGTGTGGCTGAGTGCAGTTGTAAAGGAGTGTGAATGATACATGTCATCATCCTTGGTTACTTGTGGTGAAACTGGAGTGCTATGTCTACTACTGTAATGTAATGTTCCACTACCTGTAATGTAATGTTCGACTAAGATATGCGCCCGGTTGTCTTTGGCCCTGGTCTGTACTCAACTAATAAAAAAAATACAAATACAAATACAAATTAAGGGATTGCAAATACCTTCCCTGATACTGATTTCAGAACAAATGTAGGTTTGGAATTATTTGTGTTTATTGTGTAGTTTCGTTAAAGAAATATCCGACTCTGCAAGGTGGCAGTGTGCCCTGCACAATGAAGAGAACTTAATTTAAACCAAAGATCATATGTAATATTTAAAGTGGTAAAAAAAACTTCACTCGACCGAGTAGTGAAAAACGCAAAAAAATGGTAAAAACTAAAAAAAGAAAACAAATATATAGGAAAAGCCAAGCAGAAAAAGTGGGTCTTACTGCATATATTAGAACAATGACAATACATGTGTGCATTTTAGTGACACAAATGATAGGCTTACTCAATGACTTGAGTATACATCCCATAATTAACACCCCTTATAACATTGGTCACATTATGACTTAATAGCAATATATTGTGCGTGACTGGAACACTCTAGGCAAATATAGCCCACGTTCAGCTTTATGAGTAGGGCATTACAAGTATTCTTTCTAACCAACTTTACCACCTCGATATTGGGTAGTCCTCTTTTCAGCATCAAAGCCATGCTTGAATTCATTGTTTGGGCCACCTTAACAACATATATACGTTGTGCACGGTTCTTGAACAGTGTAAACATTGCGTGACGCGCAACGCAATGACGTCATTGCGTTGCGTTTCACACAATGATAAAATTGCGGCCATGTTTTTTGCTTGGTTTAGCCGAGTGAAGATCGCGAGAGGTTTCCACAACCCCAGGTCGTGAGAGAGGTTAGTGTTCATGGGGATAATACTTTCCTTGGTTTCTTTATACTTTGAGTTGTTGCTGTATTCATTGGACGTCATCAGTGAGCCGTAGCTTGTGTCTCTAGGCCCAGCATGTACTCAACCCATGTCTGGGCATACCCGTCCCACTCCAATGATTAACCAATCATTGTCTGAACTTGGGAGAGAACGCTCCTTTATACATCCAGAATTCTGCTGTAGACCAGTTTTCTAGGTAAGGCATTGCCACTGTTTTTCTAACACTGAGCATGTTGATACGGCTTGTCACACCCTCTACATAAATTGAGAATGTTATTCTGCAACACATGTACCTAAAGTGAACATTGTCCTTACATGGTTTTGATACAGAAGGACAGGACCTAAGGCCCACATGAGCTTGACTGAGTTGGACTATGTGTCAAGCTTCAGGGTGAGGTATTTTAGCTGTGTTTTTACTGTATTGCATGGTAGTCATATCTCTATCCATCTATACGAATTGTATTTACGTTTTGTCACATTGACCCTTTAGGGCCATTGAGTCAGAAATATGAAGTGGATTTGGAGTAGGCCTGTCTGTCATTCTATGGGAGATTTTTAGTTAAGACCATTCTGCCCCTTTAGGTTTTCATTTCACTGAGAGTTTTGAGAAGAGTTTACATGTTAGCTCTGCATGCATCCACAGATTAGATATAGCTCCAAGCAAGTGGTCCAGATGTGCTTTGGGGAAGAGTGTCCGAACTTCGACAATTTGATTGAAATTTTGATACAAGAGTAGATTTAGCAAGCCTACCATGTACTATTGATGGTTATACACATTTTTGTTGCTATATATCGGACTGCTTTGAAGATCTATTGTTTATCATTTTTTGTGTGATTGTTTACAGAACCTGCCAATATTGATACCCCTGATGAAGAGAATATTTTCTCGAAACACGTTGGGTTCAGTTGTCTTTTGAAAATAAAGAATGTTGTCACATTCTAAGACTGGATATTTATCCACCATACCTTAATGTTGTTTATTAAATTGTCTGGATATTTTATACCAACATTACTGTTTGGCTATATAGGCCACATATAGTGTGCAGGGGACGGGAGTTCCTTAATCAGGAACTTTTTCTTTGTTCACATTTTAGTGCATGTGGCAGGGCATTCCAAGCTACCAAACCACACCCCTCCAAGAAAGTGTGTCTGCACAGGAGTGGATGAAACATGCATGGCACGGCATGTTTCATACCCTCTGAGGACCAAGGATTGTGTGCTGCCACCCTGTGGTGCACTACACGTGACTTATGCAAAACCAAAGAGGTGATGACTGGAATGTTTGGAATAAATCCTAACCTTTGGCATTGCTCTGGGCAACCCTGCAGACCATCGTTCTTCAGCCTTCCAAGCCATTACAGAAGGGGAAAGACCACATGCAAATCAGGCTTTGACCCAACCCAAAAGGGGCAGTCCAGCTCAAACTTATTGGTCAAGTCCCTTCTGCATGAGACCACAAGCGTTCCCAGACATGTTCCCGCCTCATTGGGCATCATCAGTGAGCAGTAGCATGCGCGCAACCCACATCTGGGCATACCCGTCCCACTCCGGGTGACTACAGCAACACAAAAGAGGTGATGGCTGGAAGGTTTAGAATTAATCGTATCCTCTGGACTTGCTCTGGGCAACCCTCCAGATCATCGTTCTTCAGCTGCCACACCATTACAGAAGGGGACAGACCACATTACACGTTACTACAGATACATTTGTCCAGCTCCCTGCATTAACAGCCATCACGGCCAGTTTATGCTTTACATAGAAGACAGCTGTGAGCCAGTGGAGGTTGCTCAGGATACCAGTAATACGCCCAACGCATTTGGGAAACATTTCAGCATTCAAGCACCAGAATTCAGCTCCCTCAGCAGCATCTGGACTGGACACACAGGTAACACTGAAGACAGCCCATCATGGCAGATTGTGGACCAGACCCACTGACACAAAGGCTTGGACCAATGATTCCAAATCAGGTGATTATAGAAGAAACTGCAAGCCTCTGAGAGTTCTGAAGTGCAAAACCCAGTCCCTATACATTACAGCAACTTGTGCATGCATTTTAAGGCTCTGATTAAACAGGACCCATTTTATACAGGTTTCGGGTGAACACATTGATCAATGGCAGCTCCCACTCACCCCAGACTCGATTTCGCTTACCTTTCTGGAGCCCCAATCATTATTTCCATCTTCTCTGAATTCGGTATAAGCCAATCTTCCTCCCTTCATTTGGCCATTTCATTCACACAGCTTGTCAGATCCGTCAGAACCGTCTTGTGACTTCCTTGGAAAGAGACATACATGGGTGCATCAGGTGATGTCACTGCAAGCCGTGCCTCTGGATGCTACCACCTACAGCCTAACATTAGGATTGAACCGTGATGGAAAACCAAGCATGGTGGGACATCAACAGGGATTGGGCCCCCCCAGTGAGATATGTATCAATTCCTAGATGCTGACCCTTCCATGCAGGGATGAGGAAGCGTTCTCAAGAATGCTCCCTCAACCACCCCTAGGTGCCAAAGATGGGACAACAACATGCAGTGGCAAACAGAACCTAAGGCCACTGAAATGTCCAACATGGCAAGGATTGAAATGAAGCTCATGATCATGGCCAACAGTGGATCATCTGCCATGGGAAAAAAGGTTTTTCTTAATAAAATTGACCTAAATATGGAGGACCTAAAAATGTATTGGGCAGAGGGCAAAGGGTTAAATGGAAAAACCACTTTTTTTGTTGTAAATTTGGTTTTATTAAGTTTTCAATTGTGAGTCATGTTACAGAAAACAATTCAGAGCCTGAGGTTACAAAACAAACGCGGAAGGTTCAATATTTGTGTTCATATATTTTTCAAACACGTTTCTTTCAATTGGGTCTTGTGTTATTACATGACTCCCCCCCCTCTTTCCCTCCCCCCTACGCCCTATGGGTCATACAGTCATTAGCTTAGTCATTGCAGCGTGTATCAGCCAAAGTTCACAGTTTGTGTGGATTGTAGGGATCACTTCCAGGGCAAGCATTCATGAGAGTAGTACGAGACACCTTTTTTCAGGTTGTTTCCTGCGCACTGCTGTCATGAGTGTTGGTTATGTCACGAAAGAGTCCACTGGAGAGATATTTGTTCTTACAGTCCATCCATAGGGCTTCAGATTGTGATGATCTCCCATGTAACGACGCAGTTATCATCTCCATTATGCATATGTTAGTGGCAACATTGATCCATTCATTTTTGGTGGGAGCTGACGTGGATTTCCATTTCATGACGAGTGTTGCTCGAGCTGCTCGTAGTAGTTGTGGGGCCAGGTCTCTCACTCTGATCCAGTCGTCTTCATCCTTCTCAAGACCAAACAGTATGAGATGGGTGTCAGCTATTCTGGTAATGCCATCGATCTCTTTGATCCAGCCGAGGACCTTGTTCCAGAAAACTTCTATTTGGGCACACCCCCACCACATGTGCCAGTAATCAGCGTTTTCCCTGCATCCTCGCCAACAGTTTGGGTAGCTGTTTGGAACATTTTTGAGAGCCTAAGAGGATCGTATTGCCATCTATGTAACAGTTTAATCGCATGTAGTTTGTATTGGTTCAAGATGGATGTTTGTGTAGCAGCTTGGCATATTGTTCCCCACAATTCCAGGCCGATCTGGTCCCCCAAATCCTTTTCCACATGCCTCTCAATGATTCTGTAGTCCCTCCTCCCCCTCCTATTAGTTCTTTGTACATAGCCGATATCAGACCCTTAATTTCTGTTCTTGAGTCTAGTATCTTCTCAAAGGGTGTGAGATCTCTCATCAGTTTGGGCTTCCACATCGATTTCGTCAGAACGCCTTTGATTTGTATATGTTGAAAGGTAGATAGTGGACCTATTCCCAGGGCCTCCGTCAGTTCTGGAAGTGAGATGAAGGAGTCCTTCTTCTGTAGTTGCCCAACCCTCGCCAAGCTGGCCTCATACCACGCCTCAAACCTCTCTACATTTGGAATGTGGTCATTGATTCCGGGGGACCATAAGTGGCTAAGGGGGGCAGGCCATGTGGTGATTTTTTGCATATTTTTGCCCTGTGTCCAAATGTCCCATATGGTGCTCAATATTGGGTGGGCTTTGAGTTTATTATGAAGCCTTTTCTTGGGGGACCAGAGCCATTCAGATATTGTGGCTGGTGAGAAGTAGTGATTGTCCATATTGACCCTCTGAGTGTTTGTGTGGTTGCGCAGATGAGGGATCAATACTCTAAGTTGGGAAGCCTCATAGTATTTTTGTAGGTTAGGGAGCCCTACCCCACCTTCATCTTTGGGGAGTGTTAAAGTCTCGTACAGAATTCTCGCTTTCTTCCCCCCCCAAAGAAATTTGGTCTCAGCAAAGAAACTTTTTGGAATCCTGATGGGTAACATTTGGAAGGGATATAGGAACCGGGGGAGCGATACCATTTCGATAGCGTTAAGCCGCCCCAGCCAAGATATCGTGAGCTTATCCATCTTGTCAGGTCAGCCCCGAACTGTCGAGGCGGGGGGGAAGTTCCCCTCATAAAGGTCATTCAAATTTCTGGTGATTTGTATCACCATGTATTGTAATTTTGAGTGTTCAATCTTGAGACCTAATGTGGAGAACTTGGTGTCATTCTCTTCTTTCTGTCCCTGTAAGGGGAAGAGTGTAGACTTCGTTTTGTTTACCTTAAAGCCTGAAAATGTACCATATTCTTCCAACAAGAGAAGGGCTCGAGGAACGGATGTTGCAGGATTAGTAATGTGAAGGAGGATGTCATCTGCGTAGAGAGCTACCTTATACTCCGTTGTCCCCAGCTGGATACCCTCTAGTATGGGATCTGCTCTCATTGCCTGTGCTAGGGGTTCTAGGGAGAGTGCGAAAAGGATTGCAGAGAGGGGGCATCCTTGGCGAGTTCCACGCTCTAGATTAAACCATCTGGAGTATTCACCGTTCACAAATATTGATGCCTTTGGGCCTGTGTATACCGTATGTATCACCTTTCTAAACCTCGGACATATACCCACTTTGCTTAATATTGCTTTCAGAAATCCCCATTCCACCCTGTCAAAAGCCTTTTCTGTGTCGGTGGAAAGGAGGACTGGATCATTGGGCATGGTTTGGGACGCATGAATAAGGTCGAGTGTCTTACGCACTGTGTCCGCCCCCTGTCTCCCCAGTATGAACCCGACTTGGTCAGGGTGTATGAGTTGTGGCATTAATGTTTCCAACCTTGCGGCCAGAACTCTCGTGTAAATTTTTGCATCATGAGTAGGGAGATAGGGAGATAGGGCGGTATGATCCGCACTTCGTTGGGCCTCTTCCGTCTTTGGGAATGACTGTGATCAATGCACGGGTGAAAGAGTCTGGGGGTTTCCCGGTTTCTATTATTTCATTAAAGAGTTCTGTTAGGAATGGTGTTATTAATGTATTGAAGGTTTTATAGAATCCAGCTGTACAGCCGTCTTCACCCGGGGATTTGCCTATGGTTAACCTCTTTATGGCATCCTGGACTTCCTGTTCGGATATGGGGGATTCTAGCAACTCAGCATCTAAGCTTGGTATTTAGGGCATGTTGATTGAGGACAAGTAGGTCTCTGTTGCTGGTTGTTCAGGGTTTGTTTCCGAGGAGTATAGAGTCTCGTAGAAGTTGGCAAAGCTTTCTGGAATAGGGGGGCGAGTGTGTGGCATGGGGGGGATTTCTTCAGTGATTTCTAAAACTCTTTGCTCAGCTCTTTGCTCTCGGAGCCTGCGGTGAGTAATGCGTCTGCCTTGTCTCCTTTTTCATAGAATTTCTGCTTCAGGAATCTTAGTTTGCACACTATCTGTTCATGTTCTAATAATTATTTCAATTAGTTTCTTTTCTCTTTTGCCTTATCAATTTTCATGTGGTCAATCCCTGTGCCCTTCTTAATATCGTCCTCTAATTGGCGGGTTTCGGTTCGTAGTCTGTGCTCAATAATGTTTCGCTCCCTTTTCTTTGATGACCCTTCCCTTATTAGAATACCTCTCCAGGTGGCCTTTCCCGCCTCCCATACCATTTGTTTAGATACTTCACCGTTGTTATTTGTTTTGAGGAATTCAGTAATTTCGGTCTCTATTTCTGCCTTGAAGTCTGCATCTTTCCAGAGGCTCTCATTACAGTGCCATTTCCCACCCTTATTTGGTAGATTCACCCATTGCATTTCAGCGAGCACCATATCGTGGTTGGACCATGTGATCAGAGTTATCTCTGAGTGTGTTGCTATATCAGCAAGTTCTCTGGATAGGTATATGTAATCAATTCGGGTGTATGTATTATGGGGGGCTGAGCAGAAAGTATAGCCTTGTTCGTCGGGATGGCAGTCTCTCCATACATCCCTCATGTTGTATATTTCCATCATCTTTGTCAACTCGGTTTGGTCGCCCCTGTTCTGGTGTTTCGTGTCGGGGTTGCCTGGTTTTCTGTCTTTGACAGGGTCTGCCCATTGATTGAAATTGCCACCTAAGATAATGTGGTCCGAGGCTTCCAATAGTATCTTAGGAATCACTTTGGTAGAAATCTGGATTGTCCTGTGTTTGGGGAGTAGAGGGTTGCAATTGTTATGTTCACTTTACCTATATGTCCGGTTACTAGTAGAGCCCGGCCTTCCACGTCGGACCATGTCTTGGTCAGTACAAATTCTATGCCTTTTCTGATAAGAATTCCTACACCTCCTTTTCTAAGTGAGCCGGAGCCCCAGAATTCTATCCTAACATGTTTCCCCAGGATTCGTGGTTCTTCTCCCTTTATATATTTCGTTTCCTGCAACAGGAGAATGTCAATCTCGGACCTACGAAATTCTATAGCCACGAGTGATCGTTTCGTTGGCGAGTTGAGCCCTTTTACATTCAGTGTCGCTACTCTTAAGGGGGCCGTTCTTCCTGTATCAGTTTTTGTAGCCATTACTCATTTTCCCGGGAAGGCGACTCTTATTACATGACCAGTGTTGAGCATCCGCTCTAAGTTGTGCACTGCATTGACTGTTTCGAGTTACTGTAAATGTTGATTTGACCCTCTCCCCTTTTATACCCCTCTCACCCTCACCTCTCCCCCTTCCAATTCCCTGTTGGTGGCGTCCGATCGAACCTGGTTGACTGCACCGTAGCATCGAACCACCTGTGGGGGCCATTACGTCACTCCCCTTGACCAATTGTGGTATCTCAGTTCTATTGAGCCCCTCCATGATCCGCCCCTGGTTTTCCTCATCGTAGTCATGGGAATGGTTACATGCTAATTTCTTTTCCGGGCACTTCTTACATTATTAATTAGGTTTGCTTTACCGGGATCATTTATGTTCAGTTGTCCCCTTTCAGGGTGAGGTTACCTCTCTGGTATTTTCGTGACCCCTTCACTTTCTTTATCCTGGGGCCTTGAATATGCCATTCACAATCTTCTCTTCGTGTCTCTCCTTGGTTGGCGTCTCCTTCCTGGGGGCCGAGGAGGTCGGACATGCATGTCTTTATTTCTTTTTCGGATCTCAGCCTGAACTTGGTTCCCTCATATTCAAATGTGAGTGAGAAGGGGTAGTCCCACCTATATCGGGTGTTCTTCTCTTTGAATTTCTTTGTGAGGGGTCCACACATCCTCCTGAGGGCCAGTGTCAGGGAGGATAGATCCTGATATATTGAAATTTGGGCCCCTTCTAGCGTAATTGTTTCGCTTCTCCTGGCCTTTTCGATTATTCGAGCCTTGTCTTGGAAGCGATGGAATCGGGCAAGAACTGATCATGGTCCTGCGGGGGGCCGCCGGCTCTGTGGTTTCGCTCTGTTATAGGTTCATCAACAGCATCATCTGCTACCAGGAGTTTGATGATGTCGTGGAGTGTTTCCTTCAGGTCAGTTTCTGTTTCTCCTTCTCTTTCCGGGATTCCAAAAATGCATAAGTTGCTCTGTCTTTCTCTATTTTCCAACTCATCGAGCTTAAGGTTGTACTCCTCTTCTCGCTGTTCTAATTCAGTCATTCTCTGGTTGAGTTGCGCCTCTAGTGTGTCGATGGAAGCCTGGTTGTTCTCAATCCCTTCAAGTCTGTCCTCCATGTTGTCCAGCCTTTGGGTGATTTTGTCTATCTTGCCTCCTATGTTAGTGCCCAAGTTAATTTCCCCCAACAGGGCTGCAATATCCCCTTTTGTTGCGCCAAGTTCATTTCCTGCAGTAATGCTGTTCGCCATTGTGCGTTCGGAGGATATGAGAGGAGTGGGGGCGTAAGCAAAGAGAGCTAGTTTATGTCTTACGCTCATATATTTCTCGGGCAGTGGTCTTAGTCGAGCAGTATGTGGCCTGTGGGAACTGGGTGTTGCCCCGGTTTGCAGGATTATTAATGATGGTTTCAGGGTCTGGGTACTGCAGTGGGACTCTGTTAGAGCCGTTCCGGGGGAGTTCTTATCCTGCACTGGGCACTCACAGTTGATTGTACCTTCCGGATTGGTATGCAAATATTTTCATCCAAGGTTTTGGGGAGAGGTTCACACTGATGAGGAATCACTGCATAATACGCATACGTGCGTAATGTTAGGTGGGCCCAAAGTGCCGGACTGTAGTGTTGCGGATATGTCCTCTCTTTTTCCCCTTGTGCCCTGAATTTTTTAAGTCCTCAGGAGGCTATGTTAGGGTGGTGTGGGCGCTGGTCCAATCTATGTGTTAACGCTGAAGAGGCGGTCCGTTGGGCGAAGCCTCAGCCAGAGTCTGGACGGCGTAGGGGAGTCTGCGTGGTGGAGGATCAAATTGTCCGGAAGGCAGCCACTTCTCTTTCCCTAGAGGGGTTGCATCTCCCACGCCGGTGCACCTCTTGAGGTGTAGGCTACCGCGGGAGCAAATGGGGGTGTGCGGTGGTGCTCACGCTCCGACTGATGGGGGAATCTTTTCAGAGGATCTTTCAGGGTAATTTTGGGCCCGATTTTCTCTGGGATTTCTGTCGAGGAGAGGGGCTGTCTTCCAACGTCTGCCACTCAATTTAGTTCCGCGGGGGGGACGTTATGTGGGGGCTCAGTCCAGTTAACGGGGCCGCGGAGCTTAAGCAGGAACCATGTTTGTCTCTGCGCCCCCTGGTGGCCAATGGAAAAACAACTTTTAAACAGCAAGGCAATGGCCTAGAAAGGTGAACATGTAGGTTTGAGTGGGAGGGGACCAACATGAAGGTAAACAAAGCCGAATTTTGTTGATTTTATTGGGTAAGGTGTTTTTACAAACACTATTATTAAATTGACCCCTGCCTTAAAGACCAGAGCAGGCTCTGTGCAGTGACCAGCTATAAAGGCAGGCTAAATACATCTAAGAAGCCACCATCTTCTAATCATTTGTCCATTTGGGGGAGGACTACCATCTCCAAGATCGTCTTCATAAGAGGAATATTGGAAACATGCCAATAGTTGGTGAACAAATCCACATCAGAGTCATACATTTTAAGCATGGGGCTTGAATGCCAGGGCATGTCCTGGGGAAACATATGCTACCCCCTGGAATCTGATTGGCCACCCCAGGGGCCACCCCATTATCCTAAACTATGATCATTATCTGTGTGTGCGCTCGTACTTTATGCCACCCCTGCATAAATCAGTGCCCCACCTGGGCCACCCCAGTCAAAAAGAGTCTGGAACCACCACTATTGAATGCAAGCCATTTTGAAATAGCCTGTACCACTGTTCTTAAGAGTGTTCTCACCTAGCCAGGGCACCACTGTTCCAAGGTTCTTCTTAAGTGAGCCTAATGGACAGCAGTCCAAAATCGCAGGCAGTGTAATTCATGCCAGCGTCAATCCGCAGAGCTCGATGGTGATGACAGGACTGAAGTCCGTCTGAAGAGGATCCTGGGGGTCAAGCCTGCCACTCAACGTTAACACTGGGTTAAGGCCAGTTGAGATACACTTCATAGTATCCTCAAAATAATTATTGAAGAGGGCCTCAGAGCCTAATGTGGACCGCTCTTTCATCTGACCATCAAGGTTGGGGGTAACAAAACTAACCTCTGTTACACTCAAACCCTGGCTGAAGATTTGGTCCAGCATATAACCGAGCAGGGTTGTCAGGCCATGAACGAACTTACTTGTTGTAGCCCAATGACTTAATGATGTCCAAGCAGTCTGTCACCATTGTGATGGTGCATTCAACCATCCTTTGCGTGAAGTTTCCCATCACAACCAAATAATGATACCACACCACTATGGAGTGATCACCTACGACAGCTGTGAAATAAAATAACCCCCATGGCTGGGCAGCAAATACGCTACCATGAAGTGCAAAGCGGGATCCGCCTTCATAGCACGGTTCCACCAAAAGGTACTGAAAGGACCCACTCCTGAGCCCAGTGTAGGCGAACAGTTGACATCAGACTGAAATATCTCAGCGCCCTCACATCTAGCAAAGGGGGGATATGCAATATCGAAACTCCATCTGGAATTAGGATGTCCAAAGGCGCATCAAACCATGGCTATGAAAACCAGATGCAGAAGTCCCAAAACCTTTGTGTCACACAGTGAAAGGACAATGTGGATAACTGACCTGTTATCCATCAGCATGATACTGAGGGCTGGATTCTAATTTAAGCTAGAGGGCTCTATCTGCATAACAGGTTTGCCATGCAGGGCTATATATGAGAGGTTTCAAGGGTGAGGAGCTATTGTATAAGGCAACCACAGGATGGGCAAGTCTCGGGACGACTCACAGCTTGAATCCTCTGCATGCAGCCCAAGAAAAGGAACTTGCAATCACCCCCTAGCCAGATGCCAGCCTCTGTGCAAGGCATTTTACAAGCCCCCCAACCCTATCTCGGAACAGGAAGATAAATACTAGGTCTACCACAAAGTACCCCTTTGCAGCCAAGTGGTGACCCCTCTCAAACAGAAGCCGGGGTAAACAAACAATCACACGAACCACAATGGCCATCGATGCAAAAAGGGAAAGAATCATTTTGGACTATGATTTGGAGGGGGTGTTTTTTTGTTCAAATGCACAATACCCTATTTGTCACAGACATGTGCCCCTGGCTAAGGAAGGATGGTCTAACATAAGTAAGACTTACAGTATACATAGGAACATATCGTACATTTAATATAGGTACATAGATCAAGTGGCATAAAGCATAGATCAAGTGGCATAAAGTGGAAAATATGCAGACTATCATTAGGTTTAGGCGCATTGCATTATTTTAGTATAGCTCCATAGCATGCCTTTGGTATAGGTTACATGGCATACAGTATATGTTGTACTTGGTTCACACTATACATGCGGTATAATTACACAGCACACATTTAGTGTCGGTAAATGCTTTTGGTACCATTTGAGGGTTGTGCAGCAAGACACTGATATGCGGCATTGGCTTTAAAGGTGCAGAAGTAGAATGGTTCAGGATCAAAGGCAGAAAGGGGTAATAATAGCTTGAGCACTCACCAATCCCATGTGGAGGTACAAGTGCACAGAGGCCCATACGAGATATTAGGTTGAGGTGAAAAGAAGGCTAGGCACTTGGATGATGGAGACAGTCACCCTCTTAAACATTGATGAAGTGGCTAAGACAAGAGGTACTGACTGCTTACTTGAATGTGGGAATCCGCTGCTACAATGTTTGCGCATCCTTCAGCCTCCATTTAACAGGGCATGTGTTTACCTTATTATTCCGATATTAATTAATATATATCCTTTATTCTTGGATATCCGAAAGAAGTTGTTCTATGAGCCTAAAAGTAATTTTGTTATCTCGTTTTGTATTGTTTTTTATTGTACTTGTCATCAACGGAGGCTAGCACAGGGGTAACATGCTGATCTTGGAATTAAGACCGCGCAGAGCAACAGAGGTTCGATCCCGGATCCGCGCTTAGAAACCAAACTCTGGTATGGTATTAGGCACGTTATAAAAAAAGAATTAAATAAATACATTTGTATAGCGCCTTTTAACTTTATTATAGTCTCAATGCGCTGTTAGTGGGAGTGCCCTTGGAGGACCCAAGTACAGAGTGTTGGCAGTCATGGAGTACCATTAGGATGCGTGTGAGCATTTGGCCAAAAAAGGCTTAGCGGGGTTGGCCAGACTCTGGTAGAGAGCAACCCATGTGGTCAGGCATGTGGATGGGTGCTGAGGGGAGTCAGGAGATGATGTGAGTGCTAGGGACTCACTATGTGTTCAGCGTTTTTTTGTCGTTTCACTGACAGGCATTTTTACGACTGCCTTTTTTTACGAGGACACTATTCTGAAAAAAAGTCATTGATTTTTTTTGGGGGGGACCGGTTTCCCCCAGGCCCCTCTCTCCCACCCATTTTTACCTATTTCCGACCCTCCCAACCCTTTATCTGCCCTTTCCTGCGCCCCACCAAAATTTCGATGACTTTCTTCGTAATGATGTACTCGTAAAAAAGGCCGTCGTAAAAATGCTGTTGATGAAACGACGGTATACCGTGTTCAGTGTACCTGAATATGATTAACGTGAAGATGCTACAATTGTCTACAGGTTTCATAGAGTTTGCAACTGTGCATAAGGAATACTTCTGACTGCCAAAAATATTAATTACTACTTGCAATAATTAGCCTGATATTTTACAATTGCTGCATTCGTGACCATACAAGACATTGGAAGTAATAATGAACATACTCTTCTGGACGCAGAATACAATAGGTAAAATGCTTATTGCATCCTTATGCCAGGGTGGATTGCACACAGGTCGCTGATTCACAGAGGTGACGTGCAGTCAAGAGAAGGACTGGGTGGCAAGCATAAGTGTCCCGCAGCCCAGCCGTCCTCCATTTTTAGGCACCTAGTGCGCGCCTCACACCTACATGTACATTGTTCACCGGCGCCATCGTGGTGTAGGGTGCGCAATGCAAGGGAAAGATTGATTGATTGATTGATTGATTGATTTATAGAGCGCCTTACACCAAAGATCTTGAAGGCCTTCTC
The DNA here is from genome assembly GCF_040938575.1 of Ambystoma mexicanum. Classification (NCBI taxonomy): domain Eukaryota; kingdom Metazoa; phylum Chordata; class Amphibia; order Caudata; family Ambystomatidae; genus Ambystoma; species Ambystoma mexicanum. Next base: position 684,478,924 of record NC_090929.1, on the reverse strand, counting down.
CCCCACAGAGCATTTTCTGGATTTCTGCACTAATTTCCAGAGTAAAATGCAATAAAAAGACTCTAACTATTCGCACTTTGTATGAACATATCTTTTCCAGTTATTGCAATGCCAACAGTAGGCAGACAAGAACCTCTCCCCCCACCCCGTCTGATGTGCATTGCCATCATATATGGCTTATGTCATATGTGCCTTTCGGTCATATGCATACCACTAGTAGTGTGAATGGTTATGCTGGGGGTGTTCTCCCCAGACCGTATCCTTGTTTGAATAAAGTGTGCACTCTGGAATGTGCTTTTACACTACTGGCAACCATATATGCACACATTTTACACTTGGCCCAAGCAGCTTGTGCACAGCCATGCATATCTCGTTTCCTCTTTGAGGATCGACCCACACATACACAACATGCATTTTCCCCAGTTGTGTGTGCAGGCGGAACATGCAAACAGGAAACATGTTTTGTGAACTAGCCCATAAGTGTTTTGTACATATGGAGTTGCATTTGTTCAGCAATAATTGTGTAATTTCTAACATAATTAGTATACAAAAGGATACATTGGCGGTCTCTGAGGCATTTCCTAGTTAGAGTGCTTTTACAATAGACATTGATTGTCTGGATGGAGATATACCAGGTGGTGATGGGGTAGTAAAATGGGACATAGACAATAGATTGCGGCCAAGGAATGGACATAAATAGGATAGACATTGATGGGCCAGTGCCAGAATCTACAAAGGCACAGATTACAGAAATACAGCCTCATTGTCAAGAGAGATAGGATGGGGTGGGTCAGTGCAGCAGTTCCACTTGCTCGCACATTTACTGGCTAGCATGTGACACTTCAGCTGGACCTTGAGCAATTCCACTGATGAGAGAAGGAGCGGAAATGAGAGAAAGCAAAAGTGTGGCGGGGATGGAAAGCTCGTTGAGAAGGGACGATCAGAGAGTTCGTGAAGGAGAGTTAAGAAAAATGTGGGCAGCAAGGTAAAGGCACATAAGACAATTGAAAGATTTGTAGATGAGAAGTAGGATCTTAAAGAGAGCCACTGGGCCATCGAGCAAGGCGTTGTTAAGTAGTGGTGGGAGAAGATCTTGTAATAACGTTGCAAACTTCATTTAGGTGAGAAAACGATTGGAGGGCACAGTCAAGGATTCAGTTAGGTCAGAGGGGTCAGTTTGCTGAGCATGAGGAAAAGATCAGATCTTTAGACCAGTTGATGAAGAGGTGGGGGCAGTGTGTCCTTATACTGAGAAGGTTAAGCCTGCCAGCAAGGGCACTGGCCATAGGTAACTTCTGAAGGATGAGGGTGCTGTCAAAGAAAAAAAGCTTTATGTAATTGAATGAGGAAGTCAAGTGGGGATGAGGTGAGTGAAAGGGTTGGCAATGGAAACACGGGTAAAGGCAGCTCCTGGCTTTGAGGAGTTTGGCAGCAGGCAGTGGAGAGCCATCAAGTGATGCATATTGGTAAAACAACTTTTGATGGGATCAAATGGAGGAGTGATGGAGAAAATGGAGAAAATGATCTGGGTATCATCAGCAAAGAGACATCAGTGAAAGCAGAAGGAGGAGATGAGTTAACCCAGGGAGAAGGTGCAGAGTGTAGTGAGAAGTGAAGTGAGGACTGACCTTTGATCGAGACCTACTGGGAAAGGTGTGTGAGCGAATAAGCCATGAGAGAGGAAATAGGTCATCCAATCAAGTGGGCTTGTCAATCAATTACTTGAAAAGCTGGCAATCTCTCAGCTAAACCTTCATTCTGATTCTGTTGGTTGTCTACATGACCATCAGTCTGGCTTCAGATCTGGCAGAAGCACGGAAACTGCTCTCCTGAAAATCCATTGTTAAGTGACTTCAATTCAGCAATCCCACTAAGTCAGTGGCTCGTCTGGGACGCCCAAGGGAAGCCCTTATTTATATATTTTTATGACAAGTTATACTCTGGATGATAAACCCTTATATAACGCCCCTCTCTTTGATTCCCCCTGACCTCACTGAGCCAAGACGTAGGTTTGTTTTGCTATTTAAAAGATGTATTGGAAAAATTAAACAATATATATATATTACACTTTTATAAATAAATTAATAATTGATTGCACACTTATGAATATGACCGTGATCAACAATGGATAATTTGACAATTGTACGCTTATTTAATCACTTAGGAATTGGTATAGAAAGGAAAAGGTAACTGAGAATGCTTTCATGGTTTCAAGGAAAAACAATGATGGAAAGAATTCAGTACAGAAATAAACTGATAGGGTTTCACAAGAGATAATATGTTAACTTTTCCCCTTGTGGCAATTCACTCACCCCCTACGCAATATAAGGAGATGGAAGGGGAGCACATAATTTTCAGGAATACAAACAAAATGCAATACAAAGTTCCAGTTCCCCCCAGCGAGCTTAGAGGAAAACAGGTATGATTTTTAAACACAGGCAAAATACTTTAAATGTGGTTTGCAAAGAAGTGAAAATATGCTAAAAATGATTTTAATTCCCTATAGGAGATTCAGGGTAGGTGATAGCTACTTAAGATTAGTTCAAGTCACACTGGCAATGATTCAGGGATGTTATCAGGTTGAAAACGGAATTCAATAACGGAAGCAAAAGACAGATATTTTTACACGTGGTTGAAATGAAGCAAAATGTCAATTTGCGGCAATTTTTCCGAATGCGTCGATCGCGAAACAGGTATGATTTTTAAACACAGGCAAAATACTTTAAATGTGGTTTGCAAAGAAGTGAAAATATGCTAAAAATGATTTTAATTCCCTATAGGAGATTCAGGGTAGGTGATAGCTACTTAAGATTAGTTCAAGTCACACCGGCAATGATTCAGGGATGTTATCAGGTTGAAAACGGAATTCAATAACGGAAGCAAAAGACAGATATTTTTACACGTGGTTGAAATGAAGCAAAATGTCAATTTGCGGCAATTTTTCCGAATGCGTCGATCGCGATTACAGAATAACTATAATGAATAGGGAGTCGGTCTTGTTGGTAAGCTTAGAATCTTAGCTTTAAATGAAAGTTAAATCTCGTTCCTAGTCCACACGGTTCCAAAGATACGGATGATTTTGTGGAGATAGATTTCCAGAAATGAAATTAAAGTTTCAGAATGACAGATGCGCTGTGGAAGGTTTTGAATCAACAGGATGGACACACAATTTCTTCTGATGCAGTTCTAATAGGTTAAAATAGTTTGAATTAGATTATTTTAAACTAAGAGATTGGTTTTACACAGTTCTGGCTGAGTACTCACACTATAAATTTGAAATAGGCCGTCAGGGTCTGGTCAGGTTTGGACTGGACTCTGGGTGGTTGGTTCTGAAGTCACAGCTATCTGGTTCAGCTCTGCTCTGCAGGTCTGGTCTGGATCTCTGGTTCTGCTCACAGCGATCTGGTCTGGTCTGTGGTTCTGGATTCAGCACTGCTTTCTGGGTACTGGCACAGGGTTCTAGCCAGGATCAAACAGCTCAGCCCGGCTGTTTGAATAATTTGCAAAAGATTTTGAGGCCTGCTGAAAAAGGATTTAGCTGGTGGTTCAGGCCTCTCTGCTACAAGTTCTGAAGTCTGGATTTTAAGTTCTGGAGATGGTCCTTCTGGATATTGTCTGGTCCGGCAAAACGCTGTGCAAGAAAGTGGAAAATGAATCTCCCTTGCCTGTCCAAAGCAGTCTCTTTTTATGTGTTTTGAAAATGGGTGTGTGCGTGGGCATAACTAAGCCTGCCCCTCACAATTTATCATTGGCCAAGCTCTCCTCTCTCCCTTGATTGGGGGAAGGAATGGAGCGTAATCAGGCATCAATTTTATGGCATACAGAAAGAACACTCCACTTTGCATGTAGTTAGAAAAATCAATTTGACCCATAACACATATTTCCCAGATACACAGTTTGTTGAAATTACATGTACACATTACAGATGAATTAAGGTACATTCTTGCCCAACTCTGATCTTTCTAAGAGCTTGGGTTGAGAAATGACAACATTTTGTGCTTTTTAGTGACTTTCGCCATATTGGTTTTTCCTCAAAATTTACACAGATCTGCACCCCTTCCCTGAGCATATTACCGGAAATTACTATGTCTCTATCCTAAACACAATGTCTGCAATATTAATAAATAGCGGGGTTCGGTCCCAGAACACCGCACAAAGTGGAGTTTGGTCTCAGATCGTGAGGGCATTTTCCATATTAAGGACCCCCAAATTGTACATTTCTGTGAGCTTAATACGGGATTTTATAAGCAATTTAACTTAAACATATATTTGCTGCAATACAAATCCACAATCCAGTCTGGCCTGCCCCCAGAAGCTTGGTGAGTCAGAGATCACATGTCTCTCATTCTTCCAGAAGACTTGTTTACCGTCCACACCCAAAATCAGCATACCCCATTCAATTGACAGGGTCTATTGTGTTGTGTCCTGCAGGCTGCAGGAGAAACTCCTCCCTCTCAATCAACAGGGCCATGTGATATCCTGGGCTGTTGTGTGTGTCTCTGAGGTGTTAATGGTTCTCAGGAAAAGCAAGTCTTTTGAACTATTAATTAGATAAGACCCCCTTCTGTTCACTGCACAGTTCTGCAAGACAGCTCTCCTGTCAGGATTTATAGAGGGCCAGCGCCGGTCAGTGTCCAATGCTGGTACTGCACCTATTTTTGACACGGTCAACCATACCATCCTGCTCAACCATCTCCGGGATAACTTGGGCATCACCGATCAGGCTCTGGCCTGGCTGACCTCTTTCCTTTCTGATCGACCCTCCCAGGTCCAGCTTGGGTCCTTCCTATCATCTGTCTTCCTCTCCACCTGTGGTGTTCCCCAGGGGTCTAACCTCTCGCGCTGATTTTTCAACCAATACCTGGCAACTCTCGCCCGCTGTATTGCCATTATCTGCTCAAACTTCCAGTGCTACGCAGACGACACCCAACTCATTTTCAGGCTGCCCTCGGCCGCCTCCTCCACCTCTCTCATCACTGATTGCCTAACTGCCATCCAAGATTGGTGTGCCGCCAACGATCTTTGTCTTAATGCCAGCAAGACAGAGATCCTCCTCATTGGCACACCATCACCTTCCTTTCCCCTCACTCTCTGGCCGGCCTCCCTTGGTCCTCCTCCTATCCCCACCTGCAAGGCCAAGAACATTGGTGTCACCTTTGATTCCACACTCTCCTTCTCTGCCCACATCGCTGATGTATCAAAAAAGTCAAACCTCCTACTGCACCTCCTCAGAGGTATTCTTCCTTTCCTCTCCTTCCCCCAGAAGCTCACTGTCTCCCAAGCTCTGGTTCTCTCTAAGTTGGACTATTGCAACAGCCTCTTTCTTAATCTACCTGCCTCTACTTTCCGCCCTTTACAACTTATCTAGAACAGGACTGCGAGACTTGTCCTTGGCCTCAAGCCCTGGGATCATATCTCGCCAGCTCTGAAATCTCTCCATTGGCTCCCAGTGGATGAAAGGATTAAATTCAAAACCCTCTGCATTGTCCACAAGGCTTTCTGGGGCCTGGGTCCAACATACCTTCAGCTATCCCTCCCCAAATACCTTGCATCTCGAGCACTCTGCTCCTCTACCTCTAACTCCCTCAGGGTCAGTCGTTTCTCAAAGAAAGGAGCTGGGGGTAGATCTCTGCCTTCGGCTGGGGCCTCCCTCTGGAACAGGCTCCCTGCCACTCTAAAACTTGAGAACCATCTCCGGTTCCAGAAGCACCTCAAGACCTTCCTCTTTGCTTCTGCCTTCTCCTACCCTCTCCCCTGTTGATTCTACTCTCCCTCAGCACCATGCACCTGGCCACCCTTGTCCTCTGGGCCCAGGTACCTGCTCATCTTGCCACCCTCACGCCCTGCCTCCGGGCCACCCCCTGCACTGGGGTCTGTATCTGTACCCATACAGCCATCCCCTTTTTATCCTGCCCTTTCAGACCTACACGGCCTGCTGCCATAAATCCAGCACTTGCCACTTGCTGGCTGTACTCCCATTGTTTGTTGCCTTTTTATTTATTATTTTATTATTATTTTTGTTTTTTCCTTCTCGCTCCGCACTCTCCTTTTGTTCCCCCTTCCATGCACTTCTCCCCCTTCTCCCTCTACCCTGCACTTGCACGTTCTCAATGTCACTGGGCCTAGTAAGATCGTTGTTTTTGTTCTCCCCTGTTCCCTTTGCCTTGCCTTGTTGCGCTCTGAATGCGATAGAAATAAAATATCAATCAATCAATCAAAAGTGTAGTGTTCTTGAAGACAAGGGAGGTTAGGTTTTGGAGGATGGAGGGATGATCTACAGAGTGGAACGCTACAGGGGGATCAGGTACATTGAAATTGGAGAAGAGGTGAGGGTGGTGAACAGAGGTTAGAAAGTTGGGTGAGCGCAGTTTCACTGGAATGTTTCCTCAGGAGTCCTGATTGGAGTAGATTACATAGTGTGTGCATTTGACAATATTGGTGAAGCCAAGTTTCTCAAAGATTTTAGGGTGGTGGGCTAGGAGTGAGACAGGTGTGAAGATGGAAGGATAATTGGTATCTGCAGTGGGTTTAATTAATATGGGTATGACTTGCTATTTTATAGCCGGAAGGGAAGATAGCTGTTTGAATGGAGAGATTTAAGAGTGAGGTTTAAGGCAAGATTAAGTGACAGTTGCAAGCTGTTTGTTGTGAGACGAATAAATCAATGGAACCATAGGAAAGTTTGGTTGATCAGAGTATTGGTATCATTTAAGTAGGTTTGGGAAGGAAGTGGGTTAGTGAAGACAGGGTGGAAATGGTGTCAGGTGGATAGAATGAGGGAGGGTGTGGGACAGAAAGAAGTTAGACCGGGTGTCACACAGTTTAGTAATTTTGGAGGAGGCGTAGGTGTCAATATCATCAACAAATAGGAGGAAATAAAGTGGTTTTAAGGGGTGAAAGCATGGCCCAGACACTCAAGGATAGGTTGTGAGAGTGAGAGTGCAAAGAGGGTATTAGATCAGTCTAGTAAAAGGAGTTAGCAGATTCAGGAGAGGTATGGGGGCAAAGAGAGAGCCTTTGTAGACAGTAGGCAGAGTGGGGGAGCAATGATTCTGATAGCAATGGAGGTTGATGCACATGGTGTCCACAGCTGTTGAATGGCTGTGAAGACCCATTGTTGAGTGCATGGATGGGACAGCATGAAGTGGCAAGCAGGCCAGTGGCAATCGAAGGAGGTAGCAAAGATGAGTTTGATTCAGTTGACAAGCACATCCAAAACCAATAACTTCACTGTGGTTCCTAAGCCTGCTACATAGCCAGATTGATGTTTATCAGCTTGTTTTGTATGTTTTATCCACTTGAACAGGTCTCTTAGGATAAGCCTTGCAAATATCTTCCCCGGAATGTCAAGTAGGGCTATTGCTCTATAGTTAAGTGGATGAACGCAAGTTCCTTTTTTAAGTTTAGGGATAATTATAGACTTCTTCCAGGTGGATGGAATTTCTTTAGTGTTCTAATTTTTTAAAAATATTAGATCCAGGATACATGCCCATTGCTATGGGTGGGCTTTCAGGATGGCATTAGATAGCCTGTCTGGTCATGGCACACGTGAAGTGCTCAGATTTTTATTAAGAATTAAGATGTCTAATTTATCAAATATTAAAGTAATCCTTCTGAAGACTAGATTGAAGGTGAGCTAGCAGTAGGTTCTGGGGCTTGGCAAATGTCATTGCGAAGGTTGTTATCCACGCTGGTTCACTTACTGTATTTAGATGGGCAGCTAAAGATAGGTTATTACTCCCTTTTAATAATTTCCATGTTACACTACTTGATTCGAAGAGTACAGCCTTTAGCATATTTTCCGCTACATTTTGGAGTTTGTGTATCTTATACTGTTTAATACGATTTTTGCATTTCTTTCGTATCTTTGTGGTTTGAATCAATCTCTCATTACAAGGGAGGTCCCATAAATGTCCAATTTTTTTGCGCATATATATTTTCATATTTTTGATAATACTATCATGAGGATATTTATGTGTTATTCTCTGGCATCTCCCTCTCATAGAGGACTCATTAAAGAAATACAAGGTCTCAATATATTCTAATTCACTGTTTTAATTGTGAGCTTTAGTATCTTCTTGTGGGTGTGTAGTTAGTTTCTCTAAGCTACATGGAAACCATTTTATTTGATTTCTACTTTCTGACAGTTCAATGTGGCCACTGTAAAAATTACCCACTTGTTGACTCGTCGGATTCCACTTAACCTCCAAGATGCTATGATCACTGTTCGTAGTGGGTATTACTTTGAAAGATTCTATTTTATCAATATAATCATGGGAAATTAATAGCTAATCCAAAATAGAGGATGATCGAACTCTATGCCAAGTATAGCTAAGCTGGACATCGCCTTGGACTGTGCTATTTAGCAAAATGAAGTTTCTATCTTTCATCAGTCGCAACCACCGCATTGCTCAAGGCAATTGCCTACCTTTATCTATGGATATACATTTCATATTTAGAACTCCCATGATGAAATTTGTGGAAATGGTATCATCAGTTGCTATTAAATCTAACATGTCACTGACCAGTTTGAAGTAAACATCATCCGGTGTGGCAATGGGGTTCCAATATAAATTGAGGATGGCTGTATTAGGATCCAGAGGAAGCCATTCATCCAAGGTGGTTAATTTTGTTAATTGGATGCCTGGATGAGGAGAGGCCCAAGGAGAGGAGAAAGTTTGCATCAGAGGGACAATTTTACGGCAGTCGTCATACCAGAGGACGGTCTACATGTGGCTTGTTTAATTGCTAGAATCCAGCAGATTTCATATCCTGGCCAAGTTGGTTGGGTCGCAATCCACATCTCCTGCAGTACCAGAATGTCATACATATTTAAAGGATTTTTAGGATTAGCATGCATCAGGTGTTTGAATCCCCTGCTCTTCCACAAAGCCATTCTCATAGTTACTTCTCTATTTAACTGGCCTGTTAAATGGTTACGGATTCAAAGTTAGAAATGCTAGGAACTTCTTCCAGCGATGACTTCGGTTGATGCCTAGCCTCTTTCGTTTCAGAGTGCCTTAAATGATGTATGTCTAACTTGAACCCATATTCTTTCAGTTTGTGTTTGTTATGCCATATTATTTCTTTGATAATACGTGATGGAATCATTAATTCAACTGTATCCATACGCTTGTTGTTCACGTATGTGATACCTTTGATGTCCCTTGACTGTATTAATTCAAGACTCGGTATTAACTTCAGTGCTGCAAGCATGGTTGTTCTGTTAGGGAAAGGATCAAATCTTTGCCTGTCTATCATGATTAATATCAGGGTATGTGCTTGTCTTATCGAGATATATTTGTTATACTTTTGCATGGGAGAGTGAGATGGTTCTCTAATTTGGACTTGCCTTTTAGGGCTTGTCCACTTTTCTTATCTGTTTTGATGCCGGGTAGTTAACCGGTCTTTAAAACTACATTCATCTTCAATGTTTCTGGTTTGCCCATTTGCTCGCAATCATTTTTGTTCTAAGGTTAGGTATTCACTATCACTAGTGGTGTGTTCATTATTGATATGTCTGTAACTACAGAAAAGTCAACGTATCTAGATTTACCTTGAGGCGGCATTAGATCTGGTAGCATGGCAACAGAGCAGGTTGATACGTTAAGTAATTCCTCTGTATGTGATAGTTCATCAGTATTTGCTGAGTGACATCATTCAGATCTTTTCTTGGACACCCACCCTCCTGATGGGACCCTCTCTCCTTCGTTTTCTGATTGACGGTTAGTTCTTTCTTCGAATTTTGTCCTGATTTAGATTGTTGTATGGGTGTCATTAGATTTTCAATGATTTTCTTTTACTTACTTCTTATGAATTGGTTGAAAGATTTAGATTTTTAGATTTTTTATTCCTAGTTATGTTAAGTTATTTGACTGAGTATTCCATTATTCAAGGTTCTCAAGGCTATTTCAAATGCCATAGGAGGCTGGGGTTGAAATACAAATGAGGGTCTCGCAGTGGGTTTCACAAATTACATCTGTGACAAGGCCGATGAATTAAAAGAGGATTCAACCAAATCTAGATGAAGTATTGGTGAATGAGATAAGTTTTGTGGAATTTGACTGGGCTTGTGTGTGTTTTGATCTTCTAATTGCGTTTCACTAATAACACATTCTGTATAATTTGGTATCGGGTTTGCTACGGGTCATGCAACAAGGGTGTTAAGTTGCTCCATAGTTTTAGATGCTGGAGGGCATGTGGTGGTGAATTGTCGCTAATTTGGGTGCCAATGCTGAAACTACTTGAGAATACAGTGGCGTAAGCTCACTGTGAGACATAGCATGAACTATCACCTGTGTTAGTGCAAAGTTGACGGGCGCCAAGCATGGCAGAGTGTCGGCTCACGCGTAGTTCGTGGTTTGTACAAAGTCACAACATCTTGGTGAGGCAGCGCCAGTAATTCAACATCTGATATGTGGTTATGGTACTGCATAAGAGAGGACACATGGATTGCTGCTTTGTGCTCATCGGAGGCATAACAGATGCTAAAGTCCTTTACCCTTTCATTGGCCCATCATTTCCTTAAGTCCATCGATAGCGATTTAGATCGCTTTTTACTGATTACCTTAGGTTTACTTAATGAATTTAGCGGGCCCCTTTCAAGCTCTACCGTGATGGTCGAGTTAGAGGGTCTGGTGGTTCTAATGTCAGCAATCCCGTGTTCCCTGGCATGCTTGTTTTAACAGAGGACAGTGTATTCTTTATACAAAGGAGCTTAAGTGCAAGTTCAGAGAGCTGGTAGCTGTGCATCCAGGACAGCCTAACAGCGAACAGCACTCGTCGTGCACTCCATGATGCGTGCGCGAAGTGTGCAACCAGGGCTCTTTATTGTGGTTCCAGGGTGAGTGAGCGGAGCCACTGGAGCACTGTAAAGAGAAAATATGTTGGTAAGTTTAAAAATCCTTAACTTAAGGTTGAATCTCCAGGAGTCAAGGCTGTTTCTAATTAATTAGAGCAGCATACCCTGCAATGAAACAGAAAGAGTGCAATTCGCAACAATACAGTCCCAAATTGTAGCAAAGCGGAGGTGAAGGGACACTGCAAGAATTATTCCCTTGTGAAGTCCTCTCCAGCGAACAGCAATCGTTGTGCACTCCACGATGCGAGCACGTGCAATGCGCGCGACCATGGCTTTTTTATTGTGGTTCTGGGGTGAATGGGCGGAGCGACCGGAGCACCTCCAATGAAACAATGAAACAGAAAAAGTTTGATTTGCAACAATACGCTTCCAAATTGTAGCAAAGCGGAGGTGGAGGGACACTGTAAGAATTATCCATTTGTGAAATCCTCTTCAGTAAAAAGCACTCGTGGTGCACTCCACTGAGGTTGCATTGCAGAAGATTTGGTCCAAGCCACATTCATTGATTATTTTGGGCCGAATCCGGCCACAAATCTATGTGGATTTTGGTTAAGGGTAATAATTAAGGTGGGGGGGGGGCAAAAGAGAGCTATGGGTGGTCTCCCCCACATATATTTACAGGCAAATGGCTTAAAAGAAAAAAAATCTTTGCATTTGGATTCGACCAAATCTCCTCAATGAAATCACATATAAACTTTTTAAAGTGCTATACAGTCACAGTCACCAAGTGGCCAATCAGTAGAGCTTTTCTGCCCCAAACTTGGTATCCAGTAAACAGTAGTCTAAGACATAGCAAACATTGCATTCATAATGACAGATAAATTACACCACTGCCAAGCAGCTCAAAGGATGCCCTACCATTTAAGCACCACCCTTTAGATAGGGTTCCAGTGTACTGTGCAAGGCTAAAACTGTGGCTAGTGTTGTGTGAGGAATCGAAATAGAGCATATTGCCAGTGAGAGGTTAGGTGACACTTCACATAAAGAGCAGGAAGTAGTTAGGTGCTCAATGTGTTTGGTGCCCAGCGCCGCACTGGGGCATAAAATTGGCTTGGGCACCAATGAAAAAGTGGCCAACCGTCTCCAACATACATTTTTACTTTTTAACAGACTGTTGGAACAGTACCCCTGGGAGTGCTTTTCGGTGAAATGTGTTGCAATGTGTTCACTTTAAAAACGATTTGCTTAATACACTGGTCAAAACCGCTAGCTACACACCGAAGTGAGCACACCAAACGCGCCCACATTTACGAAAAAAAGTGCCCATGCTAGCTAGGTGGGGCTGCAATTTGGGCATTGCCCTATTGCCCTATAGACCAGGCTGAACCTGTTGGTGGCCAGGCAATTGTTTGGACCGTTGCACTCTTTGACTTTTCCCACTTTTAACAGTAAAATAACGATGCACGATAACAAGAAAATTGCAAAGGGCTCATCATGTCCTGGCATGGTGTCCACGCCCCCATCTGTGTTTTGGTTCTAGTAGGGGAGGGCAGAACGTTTTTACCGTTGGCCAGATAATGGTTGCTGGGGGTAAGGGTACATGTGATGTTTGCACCCTGACTGCTTCAATGCTGGTTCAGTGGGGGATGTCAAAGCAAGTTTGTCACTGCAGTTTATGAATAGAGGCCTATCTGTGTAGCTGACGCAACAAGGTCTCATGGCGCTTGGTTGTAGGATGTGTGATGACAGAAGGAATGTTTTGGTGACACGAAGTGGAGGGCATTGGAAGGCTTCTTAGAGGCCATGGCAGTCACAAGCACATGTGGATTCTTCAATGGGATCTACGTTATAAAACCGAATCCCAAATACTCGAATTACAACATTTCCGAAGCCCACTTGTTTGCATTTTGTAATTCGAGTTTTGGGGATTTTTTTCCCCTACTGGCCCTTTATGTATGCCATGACACACCAGCAACCCCTGCAGCCCATAATACCAAACTAGGAGAGTGGGGGACACCCCTGCAACTCCCACTCCACTTGTTAGATATTTTGGGCGTTGATTTTTTTATACCCGGTCGAATGCATAGTGAACGTGCATTGGACCTTTTTTCCGAAATGTGGGGGTAAACCCTCTTCAATGCAGCATGTATGTTACATCTGTCTATCCAGTATGTCTACATTGCGGTACTTGGTGTATGATGAGTGATCCAGTGTTAGGGGCCAATTTCTGTGCAATAGGTGGGCGATGGGCTCTTCACCGGACACCGGTCAATGCCATTTCACTATTTTGTAGGCGGCAGAGATGGCTCCTTTGGATCTCAAAGGAACTCTGATAGGGGTACCTGGCTACCCGTAGCCCCTCCATTTAGCCCCGATCTGCATAGCACAATGACTGTATTGTCCTTTGTGTCACATGAAAATATCTCGATAGCCAGCGCAACCGCACAGTGTATGCATACCCATATTTGCCTATGTCCAATAAGTGAGTCTCTGCACAAAGGGTTAAGCTGTGTGGGCTGTATCACTGCCTTGTGTCATTTCCTATGTGGGGTGTTTTTCGCTGCATGGTGCTTTGTGGTGTATATTTCTGCCTACGAAGCGGTGCCTGTTTGCATTTGTGCACCGGCATAGGGAAAGCTTTTGTGCTGCTTGCTGTATACATGTGCATTCGTGCATGGCGTGTCAGCTTTGTGTATGCCACCGTATAGCATGTCTGCATTGTGCTTCCTGCTGTATAGCGTGTGTGTTCCTTGGATGGCATGTTTGTCAGCATTGTGTCTGGCGCTGCAGAGTGTGCGGCCGTCGGCATTGTGTCGGCCTGTATGTTATGTGTTCCGTGAGCAGCTTCGCCTCTTTCCTAGCACCTTTTGAATATATTTGCCACAGCTCATTGAGTCCTTTAACAACCCAACTCAAGTACTTTCCCTTTCCTCTAATTCCCTTCTTGCAAAAAAGGAGAAAGGCACGAATTCGGTGTCCTGTGGCAATCCCACCGGCTTCTCTTTTTCTCTGACAAAACGCAGCGCCCATATCACCTCATTAGATGAGAAAAGTTTCATCGTTTATGTTTTGACTTTACTTCAGCTTTTTTTTTAATGTTCTTACACAAGGTAGCAATCTCATTCGCCCCAACCTTAGCAGGTGGGGAACTAGTTAATGACCCATTAAATACATAAGAATGGCACCGCAGCGAACAGGCACACAGCCACGCTCTCAGAGAGAAGACACAAAACAACAGGAGAAGTTTGAATGGGGAAAAAGCCCTCAAGAAAAGGACAACGCTTCACACTGAATCCAAGAAAGCAGCAAATAAGGAAGCAGGAAGGGGCTTTTACAGAACCTGTGGGAGCGGCCATGTGCTGAAGGAAATTAGATTCCCCGGGTTTCCATTTTATATCCGGCTTCATTAGTATCCAAGCATGACGCACTTGGAATATGCCATTGGTTGTGGAGAGGGTTACAGGGACATGCACATTGAGGCTGGGCCGCACCATTGCACGCTCACACACGCTCGCGCACCCGCGACACGCCACCCTACCGAAACAAGTGTTTATTTTGTACCTTATGTGATACATCTCGAGAAATCTAAAAACAGCAATTTTTATCGTCACTGCAAAGCGTTCTGGCTATGACACGTTTTTTTCTTCTTTTTCTAACAAGATGATGCAAACTCTATGCCATTGATTTACTGCCAGTACACACAGCACATCCTATGTTAAATTTGGCGAGAAATCTGTTTGCACGGTTACTGAGAAATTATGCATTTGTTACACACCGTAACGTGTATAACGGAACGGTTGGTAGGAAAGCCACTTTTGAAAGCCGTGACTTGTTTCCTAATAACGCGCAGGGTTTTTTTTTCTTCAAAGTTTTGAAGTGCACTGCGAGGTCACGGCCCACAAGGCTGCGGAGAGGCTTTTGTTAACTGCACTCTCACCCGAGACATGCGTTCCAATCATAAGCTCCTTTGGGTGGTCGGAACAATACCGATTTCTTCAAAAGGGGGTTGATCCTTAGGTTGTGGGTCAGCTCTGTGAATTGGTCTGTCTGTAGAGCTTCCATGTTTGTATGTCGGGCTGTAACAAAAAAAAAAATCCCCCTATTCTTACTCAATCAGTTATAAATGCGTTATTGTTTCTTTCAGGAGCTAGCCGCAATTTCTTCTTGGTTTAGGAAGGCCAGAAGGGAGCCTGCGGGACGTTATTCTGCTCATTTTTGTGGGACTCTTTCATATTCCATTTGTTTATGTCACCCCAGCAGACATTATATTTTATGACAGGATATACGTCACAAAAGGCAGAGCCCATCATGCATATGTTTGGCCATTGGGCAGTGTGACCAATCACATTTACGGCAGATGCTTTCCTTTAAATAGTATTTTTATTTTTAAGTAAACGGGTTTGCGTAGTCATGAGGACACAAATTCCACACATACACACAAACCCCTGCACTTCCCCCACACACGTCTATGCCCTGCATTATTATGGCTTGAATAGACCCTCTATTGAAAATTCCTTTTTTTTCACATGGCTCCAAAATTTGAAATCTAGTACACATATTTGTACAACATTTTCAAGTGGAAAATTTGGCCTAATATTTGCACATTTCAAAACTCTGCCTGACAGAGGCGTTGCTGGGGGATAGAGGGGAGGGTCTGGTTGTAGCCCCGGATAGAAACTCAGGGGTTACAACCAAAAAGGCTAGTTAGCCCCCAGTCCCGACAACCCCAAAATTAGCGTAGCCCCGGATCTTTTCCAAACCTTGCAACACCCCTGCTGCCTGAATTGGCAAATGGAGTTCTGGGGGTTTGGTGATCTGCGGGAGAAAACACTTTGCAATGTTCAGTCTGTTAAGGTGCTGTTACGCTAGTGAGTTTCCCACTACATTTAGAAGCTGTCCAGATACTACTTTGAGCAGTTCTCATCCGTAATATGAGGTCAATTTATAATCCGGTTCCTTCACTCATTGTGTACATTTCTGGACAGCGGGATCACTACTGATTTATGTTAAATGATTTCCATGTAATACCGTTTATTTATTTAAGTAAATGTGTGAGCATAAAAACACATATCCACGCAGGCACACATTTGCATGCCACCTCACACACACATACACACATCTGTACAGTGCCGCTACACAAATACACACATGTACGCTGCATAAATAGGGCACCCCATTGAAATTCTCTGAATTTTTGAGTTTTGCCGCTCCGATAAAAAAATAAATAGTATAACGTTATAGCGAGTTCTTGCCAATGGCTCAACCAAACTCCTGCCAAATTTAAAAACTGTTCAGGTACTTCTCTGAACAGTTTTTGTTCATACTATTGCAGTATTTTCATCAACACAAAATAAGTGCGCTGTTAAGTGTATTCGTTTGAGGATATTGTAAACACGGGAACAACAGTAGCATGTGTAGGGTAGCCCTTCAACACACACACGAGAAAAAATACAACCCACTAGGGAAAAAGGCCCGGCACACCTCTTGCAAGGAAAACAAGGTTTAATCTCACAAAAATACTAGTCTTTGCCAGCAAAGAACTCTGCTGCCACAGAGCGCTCTGACAAAAACAGCATAAATGCTGGGTCTTAAAGATACACAACCTCACAAGTGACGTACATTATATAGGTTACAAATCCATGTAGCTGGTTGGTGCGACCCTATACACACATAGCCTTTTCCATACGCGATGTGAGGTGATTGGTTCCAGCATCTTCTGTCCATGTCCTTCCACGTGGGGATCGTCTTCTTCCATCATCTCGCGCAAAGACTCTAATTGGCAATTTAGTTACATAATTCATTATTTGATAGCTCTACGGGGCACCTGGTACCAAGGACATGAGCGAGGCGAATACTTTCGAGTTTGTGATTACTTCTCAGAACTATGTGAACCCCTGCTTCATCCCATACTCGCCGGCGCATCCAAAACTTTGCCACAAACAGCCTAGATTTGTTACCTTCTCTCTTGGCACCTCACAGCACAAATCACATGAACTGATGGTGGGGGCAACCCCTTTGGCACTCTATGATCGTCCTGATCGATTGGACACTTTACAGTTTTATGGCCAGAGGTCTTGTGCTAGTCAGTGCACTTAAACGCTTGTGGCCTGGGCTCGGGGGTCCCTGGCTGCTATCATTTAAAGAGCTGGGCTGGCGAAGGCCTAATGCCCTCACCTCCCTTCTCGTGGGATAGCGCTTCAAAGATTCATTCCGGCCCTCTCTTGGCCTTGCAGGGTATATTGCTTCTCAGTTGCATGCACTAATGATAAGACACAATGGAGAACTGTGTGTCTTCAGTGAATTAACCTTCTGCAGGGCTGCCAGGCTTCTGCAGGGCTACCAGGGCACAAGACAAACGCACCCCCTTCTAACTCTCAGGACAGGATTAGTCATACTGCCATGGCTATGGCACTATCCCTCAATTTCAAATGCTGTCTAACTTCTAAAATGGAGTCTCTTTACACATGTGATATTAATACCAGGATTCACTACATTTCCACTACAATCCAGCTTCTTTGGGTGACACCCCTGCCCCTCCATTCTCCCAGTTCCCCTACAAGATCAACTTCTCCAATCGCATCGTCAGAGTGGTCTGGGACTTCTGCCCCTGCTCCCCAACATTTCCCCCTTTCGTTAATTCTATATTAGCAAACTCTCTTGCCATCCTCTCAGCCCCCTCATACCTCCATGATACTTTCTTGGGCAACCACACTCTACATTATGAACGCAAACTTTGTCTCGCCTGAGCGTACTGCTATAGGGTGCAAGTAAGATACATACAGCCCCCATCTCTTTCTAAGTCAACCCAGTGCTCCTCATAGGTTTCGGGATCAGGTTGGCCATAGTAACTGTTCCAAAGGGGTACATTTTTTGCTCTATTCCCACCATGTGGGTCATATTTGGGTCATCTGTTTGTACGTGCCCACCTTTTGTACCGCAAGGTGCATTGCTTACTCCAATTGAGATCATCATCATCGCACTATTAGGGACCGATTTAGCACAGCATCGAAGTTCCAACTGGAAAGAGCAGAAGATCGCTAGCACAAACACCACCTCTGGCACTAGTATCTTCTTCACTGCTCCAATCCATGACACTGTCCACAAGAAGAGATCATCGAACCAATCACTCTTATAAATCCTTGCTTCCGTCTTCATATTTTCTCTGAGGATGTTTATGGCCTGTATTATCTGTGTGAGAGACTCATTAGTGGCATCGTTTGAGGTTACGTAATTGCAGCAAGATTCTCGTATTTTTTTACAGACGCCTCTGTCCATGGCTGTGAGCAGAACGAGAACAAACCAGTTCTGCAACGTCAATAACCGGATGGCTCTCCGTTCAACCTTGATCACGTTGAATCCTTAGTATCAATTGCCAACTGCGTCAGTTCCCATCTAACTATTTGTAACAGTTTGGCAATGGCTGCTGTTTGTATCCCTGGCACTAACAGAGAAGCAAAACATGTCTCTTTTTTATTGTACAGTTTATATTGGTCAGGTATTTCTTGAAGCAATCGAGCTGAGTTTTTCAACAGATAATTAACCTCTTTATCCTTTTTAAAAGTATGTTTTCCTCTTTACCTGGCAAGATCC
This sequence comes from Ambystoma mexicanum, assembly GCF_040938575.1. Taxonomy (NCBI): domain Eukaryota; kingdom Metazoa; phylum Chordata; class Amphibia; order Caudata; family Ambystomatidae; genus Ambystoma; species Ambystoma mexicanum. The sequence continues at coordinate 684,460,533 of NC_090929.1, read as the reverse complement.
AGACGACGGGGGGCAGAAGTGCCGATGGAAACGTGGTTGGCCCTGGTGGTGATGTGGGGGTAACCAAGCTCCCTGGTCTCATAGTTAGATACATTTCAGGGATCACACGGAGCGTCGAGTGAAGCGGGGCCAGCGAGCATATGCACCACCATGATGGTGGGAGGTGCAGGAATGCCTGCTGGCCACAGACCCAATACATTTCCATCACTGCTGCAGTTCCTTCGTTGAGATCTGGAATGTTGATTGTCACATTGCACTTGTCATTGGTACCCACGCAGAGATCGCCCGCATTATAGAAGCACAGTTGATATTCTTCTTGTTTCTGCACCTTCACTGGCTTCTTCTTTGCTTCAATCCATGTTAGCTTTATGACATGCTTCCACCAGTACTCTCGACATGCCCTGTTTACCCTCTGAATCACTTCTTTTCTATATCCTATGAGTCCTCCTGCCATACAGCTCATCACCGTCTCTTCCCGCCGATTGGCCACGAACTTCACTCCTTCCAACTGCATATATTGTCTTTGTAAGCACTGTGGACATTTGGCATTATGGACACACAGTTGGTCATCTGGGCCCATCATTACAAGTTGTATGTTGTGTGCTGGGAAAGTGCTTTGCAACCTGCATAGTGCTAGATGGACAAGACATTGAGCATCCAAAAGCGGAAACTCATGCTGTATTAGTGCCATGGGGGATCCCGACGGCTGTGGTATTAAGGAGCAAATATAACAACTCCCTTTTACCCTCTGTTTCCCCATCGAGCTCATGTCCGCGAAGCAACTGTTACTCAACTCTTGGTGGTGCACTTCCTCTATCATGTCAAAACCTAATCCTTTGTATTCATCATGCTTTTTGTTCTTGGTCTGCCTTCCAAAATGTTTTAATATGCCTGCATATGGCACTTATAACTTTGCATCTTGTAATATATATATATTTATTTTTCGTGTCATTACATTCCCATTTATTGATATTAGTGTCAATTTCCAGTATTGTGTTATTATCTGCATTCTGATATGTACACCCACCCATGGTACATCTCCCTTGGATATCCCCCCTTTTATATGTTCCAAACATATAACATGACATACTAAATATACTCCTAAACCAAACATAACAATACAAAAATGTTTCAATGTGAAATGCATCACAGAATTTTCAGTTCTCTTCTTAGGTTCATGTGGTACATTAGTAACATGCACATCAAAAACTAAGTATCATTTTATTATTTGATCAAAAGGGAAAAGAAAAAGATGATTTGACGCAACAGTGGGAATATACAAGTGCATAGAATAAAAACATACAACACTGCATTTAATTAAACTAGACAATTAGTGAAACTCTGTATGTAGTTAATATACATATGTACATCCGGTGAATTACTTTGCAAATGTATGCTCACTCTTATTAGGCACTACTCATGTAGTACTGTTGTGTTCGTTAGTGGGGGGTGCAGCATCCGGAGCCCTTCGGACATCAGAAAGGTGTACCCAATATCACAACTCCCAGACCTTCACCACAAACAGAGTGGCATACACAATGGTAAAACGACCATTGTATCTTGGTTCACTGTACCTGCGGACGAAGTTCGTAATGAATACATGATCACCCGGAGACAATTGAAGAGGCTGTGATGTTGCCAAAGCTGCAGCGCTGGTTGTTTCTTCAGATCACCGTGGTGCTATCTGTTGAGAAATACATCTGATTGATGTAGTCAAAACAGTCAAATAATCCATAAATTCCTCACCCAGAAGTGACGCTGCCCTGTGAGCATGAGAGGCCTTATTTACATGGGATAGAGGTGTGTGCATTTGCCAGCCTTTTACCACCTCATGTGCTAATAACTGATTATCCTTACAGGGCTGCGTGTGTAAACTGAATAGAGCAAGGGGAAGGCAGTGCACCCAGTTTCTCTTAAAGGTGACACACAATTTAGATAATTTCCCTTTATCAATTAATTGATCCTTACTACAAATCCGTTGGCCTAAGGTGGTAATTTGTGCACATCTGATGATTGATGCCAATAATGTGGTTACTTCTTTAAATAGTTCGTTAAAGAAATTAATGCCATAGTCTGACCGCAACGCATCGCAAACACCCCAGCGAGCAAACACCTCTCTTACAAGGAATTTGCAGCACATTTAGCATCTGGATGTGCACAAGGACCTGCCTTACCCCACTGGGAGAAGGGACAAACTATGACGATCATGTACCTACACCCATTGCACCACTTTCCCATATCAGAGTAATCTATATGGAGCTCTCGAAATGGCCCAGTAGTTATGCAATTTATTACCATTTTGGTAAGAACTTCCTGCAGATTGGAGAAAAACCAGTCCTCCTGTATATCTGCAGCAATATGTTGCCTTGACAAATGAGATGGCCCCGGCACAAGAGGCAGCGCCACAACTCCTGGGGATCTTCAGGGAACCAATACCTGAACTGATTTCCATTTCTGAATCTTAAGGGGAATAAGTGGAGCAGATTTGGTGTACTATGAAGTTAGTGCATCGGTTCTTGTGCTGTTATCGCAGTGAGAAAATTCCTGAATAACTTAAAAATTGTGCAAAGAATCAGCCAATATCCAATGCCAGGCAATGTATGCAAAGGCCAAATTAAAAATGATTGGTCAAATTGTCTCATCAGTACACAACAAACTGCTCTTTGGGATGTTTATTTACTTGCTTATTTAAGACATTTTTCAGGAAGAATTATATGATTGCCTATGCCCCTCATTGCAGTAAAACACCAACTCAAATGTTAATTTTATATGGAGGCTCCCACCGATGTATGCATTGGTATTTATTTACCATCAGTCATCAGAGGTTACAATGCTCTCTTGAAACTATGACTTCAGGATGAAGTTGATGATCTGTAGATGTCTTTAAGTGTAAAGATTGCCAGGCATTTAAGGAGCCCTTTCTTTGTACTTGTAATGGGGAAAGGTCTCATGTACCCCATGTCTTTTGGGAAAATAAATGAATAGTGTATAAGGAAATTTCATCTTGGTGTTTTTAATGAAAATAGAAAATAAGAGAATTGTATTAGACTTTTTTTAGTATTTTGATTTAGTATGAAACAAACAAGTAACATAAGTAATAAAGCAGAGTATTAAAGAAACACTTGATCAAACAGATACATTTGAAAAGATATATAAGAGTGGCAAAGATCTTTATACATAATAAGGTTCAGGTTGTGATTAGACTCAAGTTATAGAGTCTGTGTTATAAAGATACTGTGGATGCATCAGGTCGGTTACTTAAGAGTTACTTTACTGCTTCTACACCAAGTGTCCTTAAGTTACTTGAGAAGAGTGTAGGAGTAGGGAATCCGAATCTTAGCATTTCAACATGTAGCTCATAATTTTAGCATAGACATGTAGCTCGCCGTTTTAGCATACGCATGTTAGCGTGGGTTTGAACTGCAATAGGGGATTAGGGGAAGACTCTGTTTTAGACTCAAGAGTGTGAGTCCCAGACAGAATTATGAAAATGTACAAGGCACCTGATTGCCAATGCACAAGGTACATGATTGAAAATGCACCGAGCACATGCTTAAAATTGCATATGATTTCAGGATGAAATTTCAATTGATTGAGTTGCAGTAAATATAATAACTAATATAAATTACCATAGTAACCACCCAACCCCAGTTAACATGTAACTGAAACCCTTAATAACATTTAGTACAGATTAGTCTATGTGGAAATGGCCTGAAGACAGATTTGGAAAAAGCATGATGCTTTGTAAAATGGGAGTTTAAATGTGCAGGCTGAGTTTGTGTGGTAAACTGGAAATTTGAAGATCTGCTCTAATAAACAAGGCCATTGTGAAGCAGGAAGCGCAAGGGAAATGTTTAATTTTTCTTTTAGAAATGCAAGTAGCACATTGAGGAAAAAACACAGAAGACATCATGTGATGTGGGTGGATCCGTGCAAGGGGAGGTATCTCCCTTGAGTGGCAGGATGAAGTAATAAAAACAGTTTCAGAGGGAGTAGCTGGGAGAGATATCTTTGGGTGCTGGGAAACAGTGGTGACAGGGAGCTGGCAGGCAGACAGAACCCAGTGCTGGGGGCCATTTGATGTTGGAGCAAGTCCTTTTCTAAGTGACCCTGAATGGAACAGGCGAGAAGTCTGATGAAGATTTCCATGCCAAGCTGAGTTAGAAATATCGCCAACATATCTGGGTAAATAACAGTCTAAGTGAGGAATTACTGGACTGTCTGTCGGTCAGTTAGTCAGGGAGATAGGTCACTTCATTTTAAGTTCTGTCAATGTTTAAACATGCTTGTAAACTTGCATTTATGTGTTGCTGCATTTTTCTAAAGTGTATTTCTTTTGCCAAGTTCCCTGTTTGCAAGAACAGTTTGTAAAACTGGGTACAGATAAAATACTTGTAAACTAATGCAGTGAATTTGCACTGTGAAATATCAAGTGAGCATAACTGTTACTTTTTGTAACTTGCATATTTATATTTTGCGATAACAAATAACACATTACAAAGTCACTTGTAGTCCTGGTGTATTTTTGCTGCAGTCATTTTATTCGATCTGCACAAAGAGACAAGTGCGCGATAAGAAATATCTCCAAATGAAGTAACTCCTGTAAATAGCGTAGCTAGAGAGAGAGAGTGAATGAATGTGTAGTATTTCAATTTGCCTACTTTACAATTGTTGAAACTTAGCCACAAGGGCACAGTGTGGTATTGTACATAAAATATCATGAGGAGGCGGTATATGCTATCTACCCAGAGTGTATCAAGTCCAGTAATTTTTTCCTGTTAGCGACCCTGGTAAAAACAACCATTAGGTAAGATTCTGAAATTAGTCTTACCACTATAGAAATCCCCCAACGAGTTATCACAATATACCACCAGGACTTATAAAAATACTGCTATATACCACCATAATAGAAAATACCACAAAGTGATAGGTATAATCCCAAAATATATATCCAACAGGAACCCACAAGCTTCCACCATCCAGGCTACATCTTCCAACTGCCTGGGTTGGAACGTCAGCACACTAGCAATTTCTCAGTCATACACCAACACTTTCATCTTCCAACATTCTCTCTGATCTCATGCATTCCAGACTAGCTTGCATCCATCCATTCATTCATCTATCCATGCAGCAAAGCTCTTCACAACACACCTCCCTTCCTTACCAGACACCCACACACCCAACTTCAAGCCTCACAATGACATAACTATGAAATCTGTGAAATAGAGATGAGGCAGCACCTTCGCCACTACAGCAACCCAGAACAAGTGTGGGCATATGTTCTAAACCACATACACCAGACTGAAAGCACCTCCTAAGCAACTAACCACTCATCCACCAAACACATCAAGGAAACCTGGACACATTACATACTAACAGACCACATACTCCCACACCACTCCCCACTGATACCTTTAAAGAGCACTTGAGCTCTGTGAATACCTCTGGACCCACTTCCATGTGTGGTCCAATCTCATTTTGTCCCACCCCTACGTGTAGTCACACTGATTCACCCCAACTCCATGTGTAGTTATCCTCCACACTCTGAGAGCACATATGTTGCTCTATACCTATGGGCAAACATGACACTTATCCATACTTCTGGTACCCAAATGGTACATAACTCTGTGCACTCCAATCCAAGTCAGGTACCATACAGTGCATAACATTGCACACTTAATACTGATCCAATACCACACAATACATACCAACACCATGTATTGCACTCAATACTTCCAGTACCCATCAGTACTTCCACAACTTTACGCTATCCATCCACACTTCTGGCACTACACATGTAGCACAAGCATAACATCCGGCACTATTCATGTACCACAATATCGCAAGGCTACACCTCCAAACACCCTGTACTGCCTATGTAGCACAAAACGTATCTGGTACTACCATTGTAGCACAAAAATATATCCAGTACTACTCACTTAGCACATACATTCGGCACTACTCCCGTTGGACAAACTCAACCTCACAACTGACATATTCAATAAACACCTGTCTCCAAACACATCACCACCTTCATCTACTTCATCCATCTGGCATACAACACATCATGGTGCACAATACTGCCCACTTTCCTCTATACCACACATAGGTGTTTTATTTTTACATTAGCATGTATTTTCTGAAAGTCCATTCACTGCATATGCAGTGCTAATCCTATAAATCCTGCAAAAAAGAAATGCTAACACCCATTTCCTAACCGTTCAACATTTCCACTAACAAAATATTTGTACGCACTTTGATACTTCTCCTAACAGTCCTTGGTGCAAATCAACAGAATCCCTGCAGTGCTTGTCTAAAGCAGTAATATGCATTTTCTTAACAGTCCCTGTTCCACATATTGAGGTAGGTTACTTACGCGTTCTTTTATTGCTGCTACATCAAGTGTCCTTAAGTTACTTGAAAGGAACCCACTGGCTCCCACCACCCAGGCTACAACATCCGACTGCCTCGGTAGGAACGTCAGCACACTAGCACTCTTTCACTGAAACATCAACACTCTTACCATCCAACATTCTCTCTGCCCTCATGCAGTCCAAACTAGCTTGTATCCATCCATCCATCCATCCATCCATCCATCCATCCATCCATCCATCCATCCATCCATCCATCCATCCATCCATCCATCCATCCATCCATCCATCCATCCATCCATCCATCCATCCATCCATCCATCCATCCATCCATCCATCCATCCATCCATCCATCCATCCAGCAAATCACTTCACAACAGTGTGTTTTCCCTATTTGTCCTTTTGGGGTCATCAACACATCTTCTCAATTCATGGTAATTTGCCTGTACTTCAGGATATGAACATATTTGGGGGTTACGTGTTTTAAGCAAGAAACATGTGCGTTCTTTGTTCACATTTGTTATGGTCCTGGCATGCTGGCAAGCTTAAATTCCATTGTTTGAGTGCACATTTCTTTGTGTTGCGTACCCCTTCTTCTTTATTCATGGGCACATATCTCAATTTATGTGTCCCAAATATCCATTGAAAATGGGAACAAGTTGGGTGTTAGAGGGAAGAGAAGGAAGGGTGTCAGAAGGAAGAGAAGGAAACATGCTCTTGATTTATATCTAAGAAAAATAACTGATTGTGTTGGTAGATAATCAAAAGTAGGTTAAATGGAGAGAAATACGATTTATATAACTGATCAATCTATCTTATGACGTAAGATATGAGCAATATTAAACATATCGTGCATGGGTTTAACTTCACTATATTGCATTATATCATGTAACTAAGAAAAATAACACACTGTTTCATATAGATAAGAAAACCAATATTCCCCATTGGAGACTTTATCTCCAAAACTGTGTAAAATTAATGAGTAGCTTTATTTTTTTTTCTCAGTATGTCTTTCCATTAATCACTATATTTATTCTTACTGGGGAAATGTCTGCACGTTTCTCTGAGAATACTATATTAGTGGGTTCGTAGACACCGCTCTAATTTTTGGGTGCCATTATCCTCGATTCAGGATTCATGCACCCATTTTGCTTCACCCCTCTCCCCCTGTTTCGGTTGGCAAGAGCACAGTTTTCAAGTTGAACCATTCAAACATTGTAACTGACTATTGGTGACTTCATCCATGTGTACTGAGTACTAATATCCAGACAGCAGGTGTTCACCTGGCAGAATATTTGTTTTAGATGTCTACTGAAAGTAGTGCTCCAGACGAAGAGAGCCAGGGCTGTTAAATGGTTTATCCCCTTCAGCTCTATATATGCCTTTCTAGAATGCCACGATGCACAATATTGAGCCGGTGGACCACTATCAGCCTTGCCACCTTCTTGTAATTTTTTGGTCTTGGGGGCAGTAGGCAGCTGCTGCTGTCAGGCAACACTGGCAGCATTGAAATTGACATGACATTTTGAAGCTATTGTCCTAGTAAATCAATTTTCTGAGGCACAAATAAAACAAGGATGCAGATGTGTTCAACTGGGGAAAACCTGCCATGGAGCTGTCGATACTGATATAATTGGCATCCACCACATGCCTTCTCGTTTTCACACACGATGCATTGAACACATGAAGCACTCACTCACTGGCCAGTTACATCTCTCAACACCCACCACCGACTCCACACTTTTCAACATGCCAACTACACTAACCCGAACACAGGCAACAGCCTCCAGTATGCTGAACATCTGGACCCAATACCAGTGCAATGCCACACATTCACAACCATCAACGGGACACAGAGAATGAATGGCCTGCAACCTCATAAACACCAACACCAAAACAAAAATGAAAACATCCCGACCCCTCCCAACTTCTTCACCGACTCACCCACTTGTAGGAAATGTTAAGTCCCAGCCAGCCTTGCACATACCATCAAACAGCAAGCTTCACTCTGCTCCCTCTGCCACTAACCCATCCATAACCAGCCCATTTTTTATTGCAGGATTCAAAGTGCTAGGAGGCCATGCAAATGGCAAATGATGTTATATAATAAGACCCCAAAACATGACATAACTTTGTATTGTATTTTACTCTCAATATGCTGGTGGTGGCAACGTCCTCGGGGACCGAAGACCAGAGTGTTGGAGTTCATGGAGTAAGATTAGAATGTGTGTGTGCATTTGGCCAAATAAGGCTTACCAGGACTGGCCAGACTCTGGTAGAGAGCAACCCATGTGGACGGGCATGTGGGTAGGTGCTTAGAGGAGTTAGGGGATGGTGTGAGTGTTGTTATGATGTAACATAACATGTAATTCCAGTATGGATAGTGTTTCTATTATTTTTCCTATAATTTTTCCTTGTTGAATGTAGCATTGCTTTTTTTAGGCATGTTTAAAGCAGTGCATGTAACATCTTTGAAAATAAAATGTTCTCTTGATCCTTCAAATTTGGTTAACACACACAATCACAACTTTCCGGTACCCAACTGAAAGCCTGGTTTGTTCCAGTCAGCTCATTGGCACGTGCGTTGCTTCAATCCTTTGAAATGGGTTTCCCTCAGGACATGACACCCTAACAGTCACCTGTTACTTGGTAACAAATCCATGTGTGTTTTCCATGAAGGTGACGCAGGGCTTTAAGTGGGTAGGCTCCAAAATTTCGTTTTGAGGCGGGGCCCTGCTGGGGCCCACTAATCTCCCCTGGCAGCCCCAGCCACCGCACGAAAAGGCATTTTGTTCTACAGTCTGAAGCTTTCGCTCGAGTGTGAGAGCTTCAGGCTTGAGAAAAAAATGCCTTTTAGCCATAATGGTGGTGCCGCACCTGCGAGGCATCTCTTAAAGCAAGAGATGCCAGGGCCGGCGCCACCATTATGGAGAAAACGTGAGGCTGCTGGAAGCAGAGGTCTTGTTTTCCTAATTCTGAAACTCCAGCGAATGCACAGGAGTTTCAGTCTTCAGGAAAACGGCCTCAGCTTCCAGCGGCCTCACCCTTTCAGCCTTAATGGTGACGCTGCCCCTCCCCAGTTGGCAAGGGCTGGCACCACCATTAAGGCTGAATAGGCGAGGGCTGCTCCCTGCCACACAAGCCTTTAGAATATAAATGCAGACATCAGCACCCTCACCGCTATGGGGAGAGGGTGCTGATCTCTACAAAAGGCTGACTGGCAGGTGTGCCAGTAGCCCATTGAGCTGGGGCTCATCAATGGGGAGTGTCCTTATGGGCCAGCAGGACCCCCGCCATTAGGCCACGCCCCCTTGATGACCCCCGGCTGATTTTGTAGTGCCACTTAAGGCACTGAGGTGACGCCTCCCTGCTGGTGCTTGTGAATCTCGCTGCAGTATTTGACATGGTCAACCCAGGGTCATTTTATTTCACATTTGACACTCACTCCTTCTTCTATGTCTACTAAAATCAAATTTCAGGATGATTTATCCCAGGTCGGGCTCGCACCTATAATGTGAAGTGTTTCAGGAGGTTGATCCTGTGGTTAATGTCATTGATGATCTATATTTAGCTACTGTGGTTTGGGGTCTAATGCAGATGATTCTCTTCTTTATGTTAAGGTGTCATCTTTGGCAAATGGCACTGTCTGAAGGCACTGTCTTGATAAAAGGTTCCATGATGTCTCCTTATTGGATCTACATGATCCGACCGCGGCTGAATGTACCGCGACCGGAAGGTTTGCATGAGAAAGGTGCGAACTGCTATAAGTTTGCACCTTTCTCATGCGATCACACGTACATACCCACACCCCCACCCACACCCATAACACAGCCACAAAACACCCATGACACCTCTCCACACACACACACCCAACATAAACAAACCCCATTTACCTTCTTCTTCACGCTGTGTCCCTGCGGCATCAGTTCACTTTCACTTCCGTGATCGGGAACCGGCGCCCAAGGTCCATTTATTTATTTTTTTCTTTTTTTATGGAAGGCTGCAGGGGTTCCCCCCGCATCCCCTGCTCACTATACTGTAAAGTATAGTGAGTGGCGCGTTGCGGGGGACACCCGCAGCCCCCGTTTTATAATTTTGTTTTAACAGAAGGCTGCAGGGGTGTCCCCCGCAATCCCTGCTCACTATACTATAAAGTAAAGTGAGCGGGGCGATGCGGGGGACAGCCCCGCAGCCCACGTTTCTTTTTTTTTTACAATGCTACCACCAAAGGATCAAACTTTGGGTGTTCGAACCGTTGGTGGTAGCATTTGTAGAACTTTTGGTTCATGTGAACCATTATATTCGGTAAAAAGGTACAATACCTCCTTATCACTTAGGTCTGTGCCCCCACAAAGACTGGGTTTCTCATTACCTAGCCTTCTACATTTCCTTTCTAGTCTTGCCTCCGGTCCATTTCATTTTTGGAAATGACCTCATATGGGATTTCTTGTATCCTCTCTTTTGGCTTTACTATCTATTCCTCTTTCCTGTTCAGTTCAGTAATGAATACAAAAGGGCTCCTGGCTAAGCCCTGATCTACCCATGTGGGTTGATAATCAAAAATTAAATAAATGATCAGGGTGACTGAAGTAATGTACATACACAATGTTCACTTTGAAAGTCAATGGGCCTCATTACACAGTAGGCGGTAAGGGTTTACCGTAACCGGTAAGGGCACTGGTACCGGTAAACCCTTACCGCCTTACTACGAGTTCCCTTTGCGGCACCCTACTTTAACGGCTGGTTTTACCAGCCGTTAAAGTAGAGTGCCGCAAAGGGACCTCGGTGCTAATTACGGTACCTCAATTTGCGGTACCGTAATTACCACCTTCCCCATTCCCATTATGCCCTATGGGCGCAAAAAACGGGAATGGGGAAGGGCCTTGGTGAATGGGGAATTACCGGCCCCGCTCACCTTGGAGTAGGCCGGTGATTCCGCCATCCACCAAGGCGGACACGTTAAAATACCGGCGGCAACCATGGCGCTAATAGCACCATGGTTACCGCACAACGTGTAATGAGGCCCAATGACATTACTTCCGATTGGCGTATTCAACATTTTTCATTTTTACCAAAGGCTTTAATGCATAAAAGTTGCTTTAAAAATTGTTTTTAACAGGACACAGATGAATGACAACAATACCTGTGAATGATACATTGATGTTTTTCCAGCCAATTTGATTGGACCTAAATACAAGGTGACATATATCATCCCTTACAACATCTAGGGATCATAGTGGATAGAGTACATGTAGACAACGTGTTCAGTTCAGTGATTGTCATACTGGTGCAGATTTGCTCATTTAACCTTTTAAAGATAATACATCTACTTCTAACTGCACAGGGCTTTAGATTAACCATTGTTGTGTTTAGGGAAGGTGCCCTAAAACGTTGGTTTAAATGGACATGTCTGTGTTTCAGGGCCTTCTTGAATTGGGTATGATGGGTTATTGCCTGCAACTGTATTGGTTAGGATTTATGTATTGTCTGGGAGTGCAATTAAATGTTTTTTGGAGGAATGTTATTGTTGTTGCACTCTTACACTGTAGGCCCTCATTGAGAGTTTGCTGGTAATACCTGCGGGATACTGGGCAATTGAATCGACGGCACCAGTATTATCAGTGCTGGTGGTTCAGGCATTTATTCGCCAGTAGGGGCCTGGTCTAGCGGCAGATCAGGCCTGCCGGGAGATCCGTGGCCCCCACCAGCAAACATCAAGTTTGCCAATCTGGAAAAATGCCAGAGCTGGAATTACCAGCATTCTTTACGGACCTGCACACTTGTAATGAGGCCCTATGATTTTGAAAAACATTCCCCAATTCACATATGATAATGATGTGCATATTTCTCTAGTTGGAACACATGCCCCATACATTTAGATAAAAGTTACTTCTTAATACAATGAATCAGAAAATTGGAACAGTCACTGTAAGGTGATTTTAGGAATTTATGTGTGTTTAAAAATAATTATGAAGTAGCTGTTATTATAAATGAAGCTGTTCCGTCTGATATCTGGGACCTTTTAGTGGTTTGCCTTTAACAATGCATAATGGTGGCTTGGTCTGATGGACTCATCATAGGTAGAAATATATTCGTAGCTGATGCACAACATTGTCATATTTTCCCATTAAATAGATTAGTTAACTCTTTGCAGCAGATTCAGAATGACCTAGATCTGCAAACAGATGACAAGTCTCTATCCTTGAGAGCACATTTCAATGAAATGATGAGGGAAGATCCCTGAATGTGTCTTTGATGATGACATTGTGCCCTTTTAAGGAGTCACATGAGGTACTTAGAGATATTTACATTTGCTTAAAATTGTATGATAGAGACATAAGGAGTACACACTTATGAAATGCATGGAATGCACAAGCATATGGAACTTTGATAATGAATGCACCAGTTTTGTACCTACATGTGAAGATTTGATATCATTATTTCAGGGATCTCACCAACCTCTGAATTGGAACCATAAGTGACATATTGTCATTTTGCAAATGCCGAATGTGAGCAAATCCATTTATTTGGATTGGTTGATTGTAAAATGCCTTTATTGGACAGAATGCCATTGGACATACCAGAACAAATACAATTTATTAGATGAAAAAATAAATATTTAAAACAATATATTCCTAATATTGCATGCTGAACGGATCAATTGCACAAATAAACATTTAGTACCAGCAGCATAAGATAAAAGCCCATGCAATCCATACTAATACATACTAATAATTGGGTGAGTTCCCATCTCCTATTACATGGTTCTTCAACTTTCGGCTCTACAGATGTTTTGGACTACAACTCCTGGCAGCCTTATCGAGCATATTCTTTGGTGAGGGATTCTTTCCCTTTCTTTGCGTCAGGTTCAGAACCACCTTGCCTTTCGACGCCAGCTGAAGACTCTACTCTTTCCATTGTACTAAACTCATCTGTGTTTCTTTTTCTGCTTCCTGCATTCTGAGGACTCCCCTGTTGCCTAGCGCCTTGATTCCCGTGTTGGTGAAGACTGTGCTTCACAAATGTTTTAACATAACATAACGTTATGGGAGCTGTTTTCCAAAACATCTGGAGAACCACAGCTTGCAGACACCTGTCCTATTATGTGCTGACTTGAAGTCACATCAACATATATTTGAACTATTCTCATTTCGAACATTTTCAGGAATTTTAAAGAGGTAATGGATTAGCAACATTATTAAATTAGCAGATGAGTAAATACTTTCCGAAGGCATGTGCCATTTCTTCATTTTTCGTCATCTTACATAGAATCATAGCTTCCACTGGACACCAGCTGCCATATTCTATAAACCTTGGCTTCAAATACAGTTTCCTGTATTTGTACTATGCCAGACATATTAGCATAAACTGTTTACTTTTCATTCTGACAATAGAGATACAGATCTGTCTTGGATGCAATCCATGCAGTAGAATACTGATCTTAAATGTAATATACAATGAGCAAGCCTTGTTTGGCTTTATATCATTTAAGTACACTTCTTAATTAAATACTAACTTGGATTCCCAATAACATTTGAGTCCTGTCGATTTCAGAATTTCATCAAAAACTCTCTCTTCTTCCCTCAAATAGAATTCTATTTTCACAAAAGATTTGGTACTCCTCGCTGTAGATTCTGCATAGGACTAGTGCTCAGTAAGACCAATATACTGGGATAACTCTTTGATTTGTCTAAACCAGGGAAGGGTGACTCCTCTGGCCTGTGACAGGAGATATTTTACACTATTTCTAATACTTGGCCCATGCAGGCCTACCCCCTAAGCGTTCCCAGTACAAAAGAGGTTTTAACATGGCAATATGATCAATGATGGAGTGCTCGTAGGGAATCTTAAGATTCTTCCCCAGCACCCCTTAAGAATCTTCCCCAGCACCTCTTAACCAGCACTTAACCAAGTGCTGACTAATAGCTGCTGGGGAAGACTGGACAAGGTGGGTCTGTCCCTTGTAATACACATAAAGGACCAGGCACCAGTCGCAGCAGCGGGACATTAGCAATGGAGGAGGTGGAGAAGCAGGGGGAGAAACACAGAGTCTTGAGAAGTTTTCAGAACTTAAGGAGATCTGGTTCAAGTATGAGATGGGCAGGGAGGCTCTTGCAAAAGAAATAGATCTACCCCCCCTGTCCGCTTGGAGAAATGTCTGATCTGCAGAGAATTGGAGCTGTAGGACGAAAGGACTTTAACAGGGAGGTATTTAGGGAGACAAAGTTGGATGTAGCGGGGTCCCAGAAAGCATTGTGGATGATGCTGAGGGTCTTGAATTTAATTCTTTAAGCCACCAGGAGCCATTGGAGATTTTGTAGGGCTGGAGAGATGCAGTCCCTGGATTTGAGGCCAAGGATACATCTTGCAGCCCTATTCTGGATTAGTTGTAGGGGGCGAAGGGAGGACAGAGGCAGGTTGAGGAAATGGCTGTTGCAGTATTGAAGCCTAGAGAGAACTAGAGCTCTGGAGACATTTAACTTAACATTAACAAGGTGAGGAAAGGGAGGATGCCTCTGAGGAGGTGGAACTGAAAGTTGGACTTCCTGCCATGGTCCGTGATGTGAGGAGAGAAGGAGAGAGAGGAGTCGAAATGACCCCAAGGTTCTTTGCCTCACAAGAGGGTGAGGGGAGGGGGCTCAAGGAGGTTGGCCAGAGAGTGGGAGGGAATCAGGGAGCAGGCGACCCAATGAGAAGGAAATCAGTCTTACTGGCATTAAGGCAGAGATCATTAGCAGAACACCATGCCTGGATAGCAGTCAGGAAGTCAGGTATGAGAAAAGAAGAAGAGGGGGTAGAGGAACGAAACGTAAAGGAGAGCTGTGTGTCATTGGCATAACACTGGAAGTGAGGAGAGAGGGTGGAAGTCAAGTGGGCCAGAAGGGCAAGGTAGGTATTGAAAAGCCATGGCGATAGGATAGAGCCCTGAGGGACACCGCAGGCAGAGAGTGAGGTGGTGGAGAGGAAAGGGCCCAATTGCACTTGGGATGTCCAGTTAGAAAGGAAGGAGCTCCGCCAGGCCAGTGCCCAGTCTGTGTTGCCTAGGGTATCACAGAGACGATTTATGAGGATAGCACAGTTGACCATATCAAAGGCAGAGGAAAGATAGAGAAGGATCAGAATGGAGGGAGAGTTGGAATTGGAATTAAGTTTTGGGAGCAGGTCTTCACAGGTGTTCAGGAGAGCAGTTTCCATGCCTCTGGATTCTCTGAAGTCTTTCTGGTAGTTGTGGAGGCAGCCAGCAGATTCAGTGTGGTGCGTCAGTTGGGGGATGTTCAACTTCTCCAGGAGTTTGCCCTGGAAAGGGTTGATAGAGGTAGGGTGATAGTTAGCCAGGCAGGAAGGGTCAGCAGATGGCTTCTCTAGGAGAGGGTGCACAAGGGATTCATAGATTTTAAGAAAAGGTCATAAAACCCCCATAGCTATGTTCCCTGGCAAACCTACTAATAGTTCTGGCATGCCCAGATAATATTAAATTAACTTTTTCCAGCTGATAGTTCCATTGTCCAGAAATCTTATTCCCAAGTAGTCCATGCCTGGACCTGCTTTATCACAGCACCTTCAATTGATAGCATTCACTTTCTTTTTTTTCCCCAGCAGGGGAAAATACCATAGATTTGATTTTTGCATGGTTAATTTTAAGACCCTTGCCTCTGCAAAAATGTATACTCCGGGGGTAAGAGACATGAACATGTCTCCAAATAGGAGCAGCCAGCTCCTGGCTTGGTCTATAAGAACATATGTAATTTATTCCAAACGCAAAACGCAGAGAAATTTATGGAACTTTCTCTGCGTTTTGCGTTTGGAATAAATTACATATGTTCTTATGCTTATACTATTGATTGCTCTATTATTAATGACTAAATTCTTTCTCTGTTTGAATGTTTTGATTTTGAAATACGAGTTGCTTTGAATTTATGTTTAGACATCTTTTTGATGCAATTTATAGGTGTGCAGGGGACGGGAGGGTTCCAGTTTGGATCCTCTTTTCTCTCTTCTGTATGTCCAAGGACTCCAAGCTTTCCCACAGTTTTTCTCTTAAGATATCGTCAAAGGTGGTCTGCAGATCAATGAACAAGGCATAGAGGTTTTAATTTCCTCAAGACCACACATTTCAGTACTAAGAAAACAAATCTAAAGCACGACCAATAGTACTCACTTCTTGCTAGAACCCTCCCTGCAAATGGTTAATGAAATTTTTTTCTTCTATCCAGTTTTCCAGCCAAGACAACAAGACTCTGGCACAGAACCTGCCAACTTCAATCATCTTCCAAATTCCAAAAGTCTAGTAAAAATATATTGATATAATGTCAAGTAAGTCAAGTGCTTTCAACAGGAGGAGAAAAATAAATATATGATTTTTCTCAAATTAAGGAGTGGGGTCTGAAATAGGAATATAGATCCCCATACTGTGTGGTGTCCAGTGCTCATTGTCAATGAGGACTTTGCTGGGGGGTTTTGAGAATAGTACGCCAGTTAAATAAGCAACTGCAGTTTAGTCTAACAAGAGGTTAATTTTAGGAGTTTGGACCAATGGAATTATTCCAAGCTGGATAACCCTTTATCAGTGGGACTGGGACTCCACTATCAGTACATTACATAAGTTTGCATCAATGCAGCATCTGAATTGGGAACATAGGAAATTGGGGATTGTGGCCCTGTATCTGAATACATTCCTGAATCGTTATTACAGAGAGGACTTTTGTCGATTCCGATGGAATTTATTTCTTATGGGGGAAATTCTACTGTATCGTTTCCTGATTTCTGAAGAGGATGTCTCATGTCGTTTTTGCAGGTACATTAGAAAATTGGAAACAATGACGCACATATTGGTTTACTGTGAAGCTCTAAATGCACAGCACACTTTATTTTTTAGCAAAATTGTAAAAGAAGTTCCATTTATGGACGATGATACATTTTGGTTGTATTGTTTGGGTGGTTCTTCTACCTCAATATGTATTGCTGTAATTGGTTTTCTAAGAAGTTTGAATTTGAGTCCTAAATGAAAGATAAGCTATGAAATTTAAATTTTAACATGATAGAAGTTTTATATGTATTTTAAAACATTATTTTAAGGGTTCGATAGAATACAATTTGCATTTTAATGATTTTACAACATTTTTGGAAATAATTGAATTTGATGATTTTAACAAATGTATTGATGTTTGCATTTAAATCTTTTTTCTCTCTGTATGTAAAGGTTGAAGTTTCTTTAACCGTACACAAATAAAAAAATTAAAAAATAGGAGGGAATATCATGATATCTAAGGCTTAACCAAAGGTAAAAAAGGGAGAGAAGAAAATCAAAGAGGCGAAACACTGGGGATTCGGGAGTAGAGGTAATTTATGAAGATTCATAAACCAGATTAGAAAGGCATAGATGAAACTCTAGAACCTAGATAATGATGCCTTTTCATCCTCACCTCTTCCTCTTTCTGTTGTTCTCCACTCACACCCGTTACTGGTCCGCTAAATTTTGTCTTGGCCCACTGCGCTTTTGCTCTCTGATCACCTCACTTCATCCTCCATTCTGCTCCTCCTCTTCTTTACCTCTGCTCCATCTGCACCTTATCCCCTTACTGTCATGCACTCTGCACTCTGCCAGCTCTTGATTCCCACACCACTCCCGGTCACACTCTCATTTTTGTACTCTGATGGTGTAATGCTAAAAAAATGTAATATCTTTGACTAAGAAACATGGGGTCTAGTCGGAATGCATGCTGGGTGTAGCAGTGGACATTTTCCTCAAGCCTCAGTCAAGGCTGCATTTTAATGTGAGCTCTGAATACTGTCTGCATTCATTGAATCACTAGAAAAACATCTTGTTTTTCCCAAAGCTACTTTGCCGTGTTCAAGGACTGTTTTGAACTACTGCCTAACGTTGCAGAAGCCGAAAGCAAGTTCTTTTGTGCTCCCATGAGAAAAAGAATGTGTTTATCCCTTTCATTGTTCCATGTGATATTTCGTCCAAATGCCCATGAATGCCAGCAACAGGTGAACTTTCTGGAAAATGCCATTACGCATTTGTGTAATGTTTAAATTGGAGAGCACCGGATTAGGCTGTTAGAGAAAAGACTTCAGGGCTGGAGAAAAGGTGGACACATCTTTTCTGGTTGGTCCCGTTGTGAAGATTCTCTATGCCAACCTGGTCTGGAAGCTGTCCAGTAAAGATCTTGGTGAGATGAAGTGGCTTACAGCTTGCCAACAGTGAGGTATTTTTTATTATTTTTTTAATTAAAAATGTTTAAGTTTACATAAAAACTTTTCATTTCATCTTATTCATACATTTACTGAGATATTTTTCGAAAATTACGATATACTCTTCTAAACAAAAAAGAACAACATGAAAAAATATTTATACCATTACAGAATTCATGATCTTAGTCCAAAAATTGATGACGATAAAAATAAATTTTTTGTCCTGTCCCAAGAGTATGCGGGCCCATCTCACTTCAGGGCTAGACACTTCATTACTGATATTTAAAAAAGTCCTACACAGGGCTCTTTCTTCTTGTAGTTCCGGACAAATCATATTTAAATGATGAAGAGTCTTGGTCATTGCTTTGTTTTTACAGAACCTACAGTATTGGAGTTTGAGGTCTTGTTGTTTTATTATTGCTAATCTTGCTCTTGTAGGCAGGATATTAAGCCACAGTTTCATATATAGTGACCTAATTGGTTTGTCTGGAAAGATCTTCAAATATAGAGAGGTAGTTGATTCACTGATTTTACATCCAATTCACACGCTAGGTTTTCTTGGTTTTGTGCTTTCTCTTCGATGGTGTTTATCCAATCATTGTGCATAATTTTCCTCTTTGCATTTTGCAGTCTGTTGGTCAGCATTTCTGCTGTTAGATCCTCTTGAGCAAGGATTTGTGTCATCTGTTCGTTTCATTTGATCAGAGCTTTTGTGCATATAGAATTGGATTGTAACCTCATTATGTCAATTGCTGGAATCTTTTCTTCTGAGATTATCTTGTGATACAAGTCCAATTTCTTCCAGGTCACTATTGACGTCAATAATTGCATGGCTAGCTCAAAGCCTATTCTTACAGCAGGAAATGATGAAGGCAAATTCATTATCTTCCTCCAAAAAATGGCCTCGAGTTTGGACCAGATGTTCATTGGGAGATTTATCAGTGATTAACTTCCATACACTATCGCTGGGATCACTTTACTCCTGTAGAAGGTTACAATAGGCGTAAAGGAGAATTGTTCGTATTTTCCATGCATGGCATAGCCTTGTCTGGCGAGGGAGTAGATTTTATGTAATCTATTTTTAATTGCCTTTTATTCACGTATGTATGATTTTGGTTTGAGTTAATAAACAGCTATAAAGAGCCAGTCTTATAATATATCTGCTCCTGTGAGTGAATTATTGCATTACAAGTGTATAATGGCTCCATAGTGTATTGGGGAGAAAACTAGGTAATATATCGGTGCACTTATTTTCAAAAAGCAAAACAGACAGGCTCACCTGCCGGGTCTCTAATGGTTTAATTGACTTCATCTTGTATCTGGTAAGTGAATGCAGAGGGTGGAGCAATCGCCTGGGAATTACAAACTTTGCAGCTTTTGCTGTTTCGCAGGTTCTTTGATCAGAGCTTACTTCTATACGGGCCACCATCTTGGATCTGCAATTTAATTTTTGCTGCAGCAGTCGTGGTCCCTCTTTAGATTCGAGGAACCCTTGTTGTGGTGGATATGCAAGGAACTTCCTGTCCAATGGTAACTATCGCAAATCCCGGCAGTCTAGGTATGTGCAGGCATGCATGACTAACAGCGACATCCAACTGTCTCTTGAGGAATCAATCAATAACAGCATTATGGGCACAAGGAAACTTGGTCGACGGACAGCTGGAGCAAAGACAGCAAATCTCTGCTTCTGATATAAATGCCTTTCTCTGTGCTATTTTCCCCAAATGCTTTCCCTATTCAGTGATTGACATTTCTCCCACTAAGATCTATCTGACCATCATTGGGATCCTTCAGGTGAAAGAGAGCAATGAAACCTTCAGGATACCACAAAGGACCCCCATTACCAAAAGACAACAGGTTTCGTGAGGCAAACGGGATAAAACAAAGAAGACTAGTGATGGGCTAGATAGTCTAAGGATCTTAGATATAGTTCTTCCAGTGTGTACTCCACCAAGCAGGTGTTGGTTCCTGGCCCCATGGTTTCCCCAGTCACACCCTCAAGCCTATGATTTAGGACTTAGTCACATGGACTTTAACATGTGGAATGAAAGCTGGAACACGGAAGGCAGCCACTGGCATGCCCATATAATTCGAGGATGGTGTATGCGATCAGGAAACCCTGGCATCATGCTTTAGTGGTGGGGTTCACAGAAAAGTAAGTAGAAAGACTGCAGGGATCCATGTTTTTTCCTATTAAAAACAGTAAGGGACGTGTATTAGACTGAATAATCGAGTTTTGAGCCAATGGCACTCTATTTTCATCCAATGTATTTCGGAAAATACCACAAAATACATTGAATATACATTAAAATAAGAGGAGAAAGGTAATTACAGATTACCCTCACAAAGCATCTGTGAAATGGCACAGTCTATTATGGAAACTGTAAACCACCAATAATTGCACCAATAAATGAACCAATGACATTTTCTTGTTTGCCATTGTTGTCGTCTACAGAGCCACAATGCACCTTTTCTTTGAATGCTGGACATCAGATGGTCATCACCAGCCAATAGTACCTAACAAGCTGAAACACTCATGTCATTGCCCACCTGATACATATTGCCCTAGTAATCACCGTTAGATCAGAGCTAGAACACAGACAAGTTGCGGCAGTCATTACCAAGAGCTGATAAAGCGCCAGTGTCCCAGAATAACCTCTCCAGGGATACACAGGTGCCATAGTTTAATGTGCATTCATTGTGAATGATTGAGTCTTAGAATTGTGTTTACATTTATATAGAGATAATTATCTCACAACATTAGTCACACCCTAAAGAGCAAAAGCGCATCACAAATAGATAGATTGCACATATATAATACATGTTCAAACAGTGTGGTCTTTTTTTATGATTGTGTGGCGTGCAGTTAAACAACTGGCAGTATAGCTGATATCTCTGCATAAGGGTATGCAGTACAATGTCTGGGAATTCATGTTGCACACGTTGGACTGCAACACTTGCAAGGAAGACCTATAACGTGTCATGCGAGAAGTACCACAATGCCAGAATTGCCAATGATCACGCAACACACGTTTTCATCAGGTCCTCGCCGTTCCCTCCAGTCGCTGTAATCATTGTATCTTCCGTGGAGGATTTGTTTACTCATCACTGTGCATTTTAGTTTATTGCTCAGGAATTATGCATCTGGACTCATTATGCATTCTTTAAGAGGCGCTCCTAGATTATCCACCAGCTTCTATGTATTTGCTCTTTGAATGTAGACGAATGATGGTTATGGACTATTAATTGGAATAACTGCATTCCGCCATTCGTCGCCGCAGATGCTGTTCTGCGTGAATCGGTTAATTAGATTATGTGTAGGCCCTGAGTTATGCAGATCACTATTAATTATGTGGGGTTTAGCTGCATCTTGTAAATAACGCAGGTCTACTGTGTCCCCTGTTGCAGTTTTGCATGGGATTTTGCTTCTAGCGCATGCATATCATGCATGCATTTTCTGATTGCAGATTCACACACCGGGGATGTGTGCAGGGGCTTAGAATGCACGTCAGGGTGCATGCAAAACAGGCTAACACAAATGATGTCACAATGCAGCTTTCGGGACACTTTGAAGCAGGAGGAGAGTCTTTTTCCATTCCAGGTGGAAGTTGTTTGTGTGTGTGTGAGTGCATGTGTGTGTGGCGGGGGGGGGGGGTGGAGGCATTGCCTTGTTAAGTGTGCAAGGATGCATGCAGTTCTAGTTTAACTCTTGTGTAGTAGTGCAAACGTGACATAGTTTGGGGCAAAGGCCATCCCGACAATGGTCTGGGATTGACTGTGCCTGGGGCCATTAGATTCACCACAATGATGATGCTCATTGGGGACAAAGCATGTTAGGGTGTGATTGTTGTCATGTGCAGAAGTGACCTAGAAGTTCTGTCTGTGCTTCCCCTTTTAGGGTGGAGCCAAGATGGATTTGCGCATGGTTTGTGCATATCTGTAGAGTCCCAGATAGGATAACAGAATGGAAAGGTGCCCAGAGGAATTCCAAGTGCTCATTATTCAGTCAAAGCTGTCCTTCCTTCCCAATTATTGCATTCAGTGGTGTGGCTAGACCCGCATGAGCTTGCTGTTCCTGCAGTGCCAAGCACAACCTCACTGATGAGGATTACTGCAGTCAAAACATGTGTAGGGTGGCTGGTGGTCCTGTGCAGAAAGGATAGGACCAAGTAGTTCTGTGTGCACCGCCCATTTTAGGTGCCAGCAACAATGCTGATGTCACTTAATGTGACTGTAGATACTCAATGTATCCCGTGGATTTGGAAAGCCTTGAATCAATGTGATGAGAGCCAAAGCTCTATATTCTGAACTTCTTTGGCTAGGTATAGTGCATCCTGGCACACGTGGTCTTTTTAGGAGGGTAGCACATGTGTAAATAGGGGGCGTTCAGAAGAATTAGTTATGCTACAACATCTGCTCTAAGGGAGTCAGAGAGCCTTTTAATATTTTAATGTGGGTGGTCTGTTAGGAACATCTACACTGAGCGGTCCAAAGTGCCTTGATATGATATGATAGGTCATTTATAATGCGCTTAATACTCAGCGGTTTCTAAGCGCGGACAAGAGGATAAAACCTGTGTTGCTCCGGTCATCTTGCTTCCAAGGCGAGCACATTGCAACTGAGCTATCCTCCTTTTGAGACATTCAGCCATTTGGTTGATGACTGTGAATTGAGGTTGTGTCTGTATCTTTTGGAAATGTAGTTTTGTGGGAGTCATCTGTACTTCATGATTTAAAATGTGCGCTCGGGAATATTGGGCCTCATTACGAGTATGGCGGTAGCTGGAATGGGGAAATACCGGGCCATTCCAACCTTGGAGCACCCAGTATTTCCCCATTCAAGGAACCCGGACCCGGTACAACCCCATTCCATTAGGGCTCAATGGGAACAGGGAGGATGCTAACAACGGGCCCGTTAATGACGGGCCCGTTGTTAGAATCCTGGTCTGCTCGCGGGTGCCGCTAAGGACGCCTGGTTTTACCAGACGTCCTTAGCGGGTCCCGCGAGCAGACCTTGTAATGAGGCGGTGGAGGATTAACGGGGTCGGCATCTCTACCGGCGCTGTGAACCCTCTATGACCTTCCTCGTAATGAGGCCCATAGTCTTCATAAGGCATCTGTACTGTGTATGAGAGAGTGCATTTGTACTGTAGAAACGTAGTCATGTAGGACAATACGGAACAGTGTAATGTGCATTCCTAAACATGTAGTCTTTTCTGTGGTGAGGGGATACATCTTTAGCGTGTGATGAAGAGTTCCACACATGACATGAAGCCCTGTCGGGGCATCTGTATTGATGACTGGCATATGAAATAATATGATATGATATGATAGGGTACTTATAACATACTTAATACCCAGAGGTTTCTAAGCGCGGACCGGAAGGATATATTTAGGGATTTTATTGGCAGCATGCAGTATGCAGTATGCAGTATGGAAATGCAGCCATTTCGAAATAGGTGCCAGGCACAGTTTTTCAGCAAGCATTATTTTTTATTGGGATTTTACTGGCAGTAGGCAGTATGCAGTATGGAAATGCAGCCATTTTGAAATAGGTGCCAGGCACAGTTTTTCAGCAAGCGTTATTTTTAAAAGCATTTAGCAAAATGTCTTAGAAACATGCCAGTCATTTTAAAGTGCAGAAGTGCACAGGTACAATTTGGATGTTTTCATGTGTGTAAAACTGCATTAGAAATACATAATTAACTAACCCTATACTAATTGTCTTACTAACACATTAACTGCCCATCTAACATTGTAATGCAGTTCGTGAGCACACTGAGATTTTTCTATTTTTTCATGAAGAACAGAAATATGTGTGACAGGAAGGTAAATGGATACATTTGCCTGAAGCTTTCATTGTTCTGGAGCAGAGAGAGTTTTTTACAAAAATGTTTGCACGATGATTGTTAGGAAAGGAGAGGTGGTACAGCTGATGTCGTGGGAGGATGACTTGCAGTTGATAGACAGGGAGAGTGTTTTAATGGGCAGAATGAAGGGAAGATCTCAGAGCTGCCTGGGATTTGAATGTGATCGGTGACTTCCAGGGATAGGAGATCCATGGCTGCATTCTTGAAGACAAGGGAAGGGAGAGCTGTCTGGCTTTGAAGCATTTCGAGGCAGTGCAAGGCTCTGTTCCCGGGAGTTGCGCAAGGGAGGTTTCCATTGATAAAGCCCCTGACCACAAGAGCTTTAAACTTCATCTGTCTGGGTGAGTGATGTTTTAAGTGAGGAGTACGTGGGTGGCTGAAAAAGTCAGATTAGTTAGGGTGCTGAAACATAACGCACAAACCGATTGTTTTGTTTCTTTCTATTTGCAATTGTAAAAAAAAAAGAAAAAAAAGAACCAAAATAATACAAATAATGAATCAGAATTGTCGTATTGCAATGTGCTTGTTCTCTTTCCTTTGTTTATCTTTTAGTGGATGAAGTTATGCACGCTATTGGTAAGCACACATGTAAATGCAATATTATGAGATGTAACATTCATTTGCTGGTGTGTAGATCCTAATAATCACAACAACAAAGAAATCAAAGTTGGTGCATTTTCGGTTTGGCTTCATTTTATGTCTCTCATGATCACGGTGTGAGGGAACAAGTCACTGGGTAACCACAGTGTCATACCACTGTGGTAAATAATATTTCTACCATGTTACCAGGGATACGCTTGTAACAAGGGTGTGTATACATTCACAAAAGTAGTATAGAAGGGTATATGCGTGAATGAGTCCTTCTTTGCATGCAGAAAAGAAGGCAGTGTCATATAATCACATAGGTTACTGGATGTAAATAAGCCAGTAACACAAGCTACATGCAATAGGTGGCATTCTGAATAAACTCACTGTGTTCCCTGAAAGTGTGATAAGTCTAGGGAGTTCTCTACAGGCGACCAAGAGTTATCCCAATAGAGAGGAAAGGTTTGTTTTTTCATGGGGCGATAGTACAAAAGAATATGCTCACCACTATACCAAAAATAATAAGGCAATTCTAAAATACCACCAAAAAAAGAACTAGCTAAAATTACCGCCAACATAAGCTAATGTCATGTATCACCAAAATAGGATAATACTGAACTACTTTTAATGGTAAGGACAGTTTACCGCCAGGTAACTGAAAAATTACCACTGTAAGAAAATACTGCCAAATCCAGAATTTGACCCAAAAGACAAAACCTCTTACAGGACCGAGGGATCAAACCTGTGGTGCTCCGTGCTGTTTTGCTGCCAAAGCCAGCACGAAGCCCCCAAGCTATCCTCCCCAGACAATATTGTTATTTAATTTTAAGATGGAGGCCCTTTTGGTTCATGTGGTTCTGTTTGCCTCCAGGACTGTCCATTTTTTGATTGTTTACCGCCCCCCCTCGTTCTGATCCTGTTTTCATGGAGTCATTTGTTGACCTTGTGGCCAGTCTTCAGCTACAATACACTAATTTGGTTGTAGCAGATTTTAATTATAGGTGCAATGATCCTTCTGAAACTGCTTCCACAAATGTTATGTCTGCCATGGCTGACCTGTCAGTTGTCCAACTAGTGTCTGAGTTGACGCATGTTTTAGGCAATCACCTTGACTTGGTTTTAGCTAACATTACTGACACTATAGTGGCCCCTGCTCATAGGGTCACTTGGTCCGATCACTTTGTCATCCCTTTTACATATGAGTCTATTGATTGTACAACTGTCTCTTGTATTCAAAATACGTGAAAGCGCAACTCGCAGTCAGTTGACTGCTCTTTGATTGCCTCTCATATCAATGATCTTTGTGATTCCACCCCTATTCTTAATCTATGTTCTTTAATCCAGATATTTTCCACAACAGCTGATTTATTAGCCCTGCTTAAAGGTATTACAACCCGGGGTCCGACCCTCAGAGCCCTGATTTAATGAGGATCTTAAACATCAGCGCCTTAAGCACAGGAAACCTGAACGAAGTGGCATTTGTTGTATATCATTAGGCATATATTGTATATTATTAGGCACATCTACATAGATGTTGATGACTGTTCATTCATTGTATATAAATAGAGGCATATTCATTGTTCATTGTATATGCTGTCAGGTTCATGGATTGGACAGCACAATCCATCAATGATATAGAAACAATATGATACTGATTGGAAGGTTATGTTATGAATAGAAAAAGCAGTTATTGAAGGAGAAGTAAGTTTGGGCTGCTCACACCATAACACCTGTTCATGACAAAAGTAATACAAGTGCTACTTTGCTGTCCTGTGCCTGGCGTGACTTTGTAATAATGGTGACTAGGATGGGATGTGACATTTTTTACAGATGCCACTGTGAATGGTTTGGGTTGTGTGCTAATGCAACCCAATGGTAAGGAATTGGAAATTTAATTGGAATTGGATGTTGAAAAGGAGCTGGGATGAATGTTGGGTGAAGGGATCATTGAAGAAGCAGAGGCGGCAAAGTGGATAAGCCCCATAGTGGCAGTGCACAAGCCAAATGGTAGTGTGAGACTATGTATTGACCTGAGGGGTTTAAATAAGAGTGTGTTACTTTACAGATTTCCATTCCCAAAGATTTACAATTTGTTGTCGGAAATTGATGGGGGAAAGGTGTTTTCAACGCTAGACTTAAAAGCACCTTACCATCAGGTGAAGTAGCATCCCTCTTCTATGGATCTAACGGCAATCATAACGCCTTTTGGTTTGTATAGGTGCAGGAGGATGCCGTTTGGTTTTATTTCTGCATCTAGCATATTTCAGAGAGTAATGAACAAACTGTTAAGGGGGATACAAGGGGTGCGTTGTTATCAATGATATCCTAGAATGGGGAAAACACATTGAGGCACATGATAAATGGTTGAAAAGTGTATTGGGGAGAAAAGATGAAGCCAATTTGACCCCATCCATTGAAAAATGCAGGTTTAGAGTAAAATAAAAATCAGTATATTGGCCATAAATTGTCCAATGTGTCCAAGGTGTCCACGGTCGAGACAATTAAAATGATGAAGGCTCCTAATGATAGAAATGAGTTGTCTTCATATCTAGGTCTTGTTAAAAACCTACCAATCAAACGAAAAGGTTTGTGTCCCAACAGGGAAAACTGTTTAGTTTTATAGTGGAAAAAGTCACTATGAACTGTGACATTGAATGGCTACCAAGGACAAATCATCCTGTAGGAGGTGTGTATGACTAACACCTACTGTAAACTCTCTTAAGAATTGAGAGCCCGCGTCCTGTGCTAGTTAATAACACGTAATGGTATGTCTTTGTTTCAGCTCTCTGGTATGTAGAAGCTGGAACACACTGTGCTAAGTACTTAGCATTAATGTAAAATTCACATATTTTATTCTTTGTAACACATATAAAATTAGCAATGGCAATTTCTAAATATTCAAAATATATGAACAGTAATGCATTGAAAGGCCTGAAGTCTAAATCAGGAAATAAAAGAACAGAAGGGATACAGGTTGAAGAGCTCAAAACAAGTTCAGTTACTATTTAGAACAAATCAAAAGACAAATTGCAAAATCTGCATAGATCGTACACCATATTCAGACCGAGATCTAGTCTATGAGCAGCCAATCTCTCATTGTGTCGGTGTATATCATTGATCTGAAATTGAGAGATTGTCCTATCAGTTAAACAATTTATAGACTAATAAGGAATCAAGTAAGCAAAACATATAACAATGCTGCTGTTGGGAGGTCTAAATGTCTCTTAAATGAACTCTGGGTCTAAAGATGCTGCTGTTAAGAGGTCTTAATCTCTCTTAAATCAACTTAGGGTCTACGTATTGCGCCAGTATTAATCCCGAAGAGTGCACCACACTTGCATAACTGGGTGGTGATGCAGGGGTGATCTACGTTTTGGCGGGATGATGTAATGGCCGCCTTCCTCAGGACCAAAGATGTACGAGAGATTGAAATGACCCCGGAGGAAAAAATGAAAAAAGAAAAAGAAAAAGGGACTAGTTAGGATGAAAAGAGCCTTCTCAGGGTAAGCTATCAAGAAAAACGGTGACTTGTATAGCATGCACCAACTCTCAGAACAAGTTAGCATGGCGCTGAATCATTGATTTCAATAGTTGCACCAAAGGGAATGGTGAAATGTGGACCAGTGCGACAACTAAAAGATGCCAATGTGTGGCGGACAAGTGAATTAAAACAAAGTTAAAAATTAGATAGATGTGGCAGAGAGTGCATTCATGGCTATTGAAGGTTCAGGAGGTGCCTTCTAGTGAAGGGAGTGCTACTAGAGCAGCGAGAACGCCCCCTCCCCGTTGGACTTGGTGAGCTGCATAGGCCTGTATAAGTGAATGGAAGTGTCTGCAGGGCACTGTAGACATTCTATAAAACAGGATTTACAGCGGTGCCCGGTGGAAGGGACAGCATCTGGTGCTCTTGACGTCACACTAGCAGCCTAAAGTGGCTCTATTCGGTAATCCGCTGAGAGATGAGGCAGAGGTTACTTCATTATTGAGGCAACAGATTAGCACGTCTGTAAAGATGACGGATGTGGTGGTGTATAATTGCTGGGCATGAGGCTATCATGGCTCAGCACGTAAATACAGGCTATTTTCATAAGAGGCACTCTGGTATTGTCTACCTGAATCATTCAAATGAGCTGTGTGAGAAGGGAAGTCCTCAAGCTGCGGGTACAGCATAACACTGAATGCTCAGGAGATAAATGTTTAAGCGTACTTCTGATGCTGTGAGAAAGTCATCCTTGTGTCGGAGGAATAAATCTGAAGAGGTTGCTCAGTCTGGAGGGTAAAGGAGAGAGGTGGTAATGGTGAGGAAAAATTCAGGATTTGCTTCACCATGATGTGACGGTCATAGCCGCATAGCTTACCCAAGCCAAAGCAAGCAATGGCGTGTGTCTGTTCCTCTGGCTGCAGTACAGCGCAAGCTACGTGTTGTCAGCTGTAACCAAGGAAATGGGGTATTGCGTCGGAAGCCGTATACGTAGCAGTGTGTCTTTGTCAGACGCGCCACCATATTCGTGTGGTCAAAGGGGGTACTGCATTGCAGGAAACTGCTGTAAGCGATATAACTTACATTCGAAAATGAAGGCAGTAAGATATGCGCAGCAACAAGGCAAGAGTAGGAGTATGAACTGGGGGGCTGTTCTGAAAAATAATAAGGCAACACCCTAACTCCTCCAGGTCATTTTCATGGGGCTGATGTAAGTAAAGTATAGCCCATACATGTCCACAAGTGGTAGACATAGTGCCATATAGATCAAGCACATGGGGTGGGGGCAACAGTCTAACAGTTGAAATGAATGAATGAAATTTATTTATATCGCGCTCCACTGACCCGAAGGCTTAAGGGCGCCAAACATACAAACAATTGCACAGCAGTCAATAGCTCAAAACTGAGCACACCATCAATAATACAACATAAAAAAGAGAAAAACATTGAGACATCTAAAACGAAGGGAGTACAGTAATGCAATACTGTACTGTACAAGTTGCGGGGCATATGGTGCTAAAGCTGGCTGTAGACTGGGTAAAGACTGTATGTGGTGTGTGTCAGGACATGTAAGCTTAACGTCAGTAATTTAAGCAAGGAGGGTGACAGGACGGACATTAGTGGTATGTCAGTGTCTCTTCATTGAGCCCCTTGGTACTATCCAAGGTCCGTAGATGATAAATCCATCTTGACTCCTTATTGGTTAGCGCTGTTTGGGAGTTAGAACTTTTTGTGACCACATCAATCACCCACCATTTTAAATCATCAAGGGAGTGCTGTAGTTCGAGAAAGAGCGACACCAAGGGTGCTGTGTGGTTTCTGCATCTAATCCTGGAGAGGTATTCGTTAATTCTGATATGTGCGGGTTTTGTGGTCTGCCCTAGATACCGGAGGCCACACGGGCATTCAATGCAGTAGATTATGTTACTGGTCTTGCAATTGGACATAAAGCATATGTCCCACTTTTTATTTTCAATTTGAAAATGAGTCAACTTCTTAGTGAATTTACTAGCCTGACCGTTTCCACAAGGCTAATGGCCTATGATGGGGCGCAAAGCCCAATGGCTGGTATTTGACCTGGACTAGCTAAATTTCAAATGTACCAATTGGTCTTTTAAGTTTCTTGATCTTTTGAAGGTGAACAGTGGTCTTCCTATGTGCAGTAGGCAGGTGGAAATCATTGGCCAGTATTTCATCAGTGTTTTCTTTATGGCAAAAGATTGTGTGCTGTAAGTGGTGGCACAGGTTATTTTATCTTGTGTAGTTGTTTTGTTTTTGGGCTCCAGAAGGCTTTCCCTTTGTGTGAAATTGGTTCTTTTCAGATCATGTGTTACCCATTTTTTGGGGTAGCCTCTTTCCCTTAGGCCCCCAGCCAATTTATTGGCATCGCATAATAATCAGAAATTGCTGTACAATTGCATCTTAGCCTAGGGAACTGGTTGAAAGGCAGGTTCTCTTTAAGGGACCTAGGGTGGAAGCTCGAGAAGTGCAGAGTAGTATTCCCGTCCGTAGGTTTTTTTATACAGGGTACAGGCAAGATGGCCCAGTTGTGCTTTGATCCTCAAGTCGGAGAAATTAATGGATTGGTGATCATATTCCATGGTGAATTCTATGGTTGGATGCAACGTGTTGAGATAAGAGAAAACGTCTTTTAAGGATTCAAGACTTCCTTGCCAGATGAAAATGACATCATCTATATATCTGTACCATTTTTTAATCTGGGGTCTGAACCGATTGGTATATGAAAGAACAAATTTCCTCAAAATTGACAGTGAAAAGGATTGCCAGGCTTGGTGCGAAAGCCACCCCCATAGCCGTCCCCCTGATTTGAAGGTAGAACTGGCCCACATACATGAACATGTTTTTTTGTAGGGCGATGGACATGAGTTCTACAATGAATCTGCTGGGACTCTTTGTTGGGTTTCATGGTGTGTCAGGAAACTACGTATAGTTTCTATTGCTTCTTCTTGGGGTATGTTGGTATAGAGCGATTTTATGTCCATGGTGACTAGAAAATCGTTTTCCACATCAAAGCCCTTCAAATATATTGATTGTAGCGGTTGTATCTTTTAGATATGTGGTTGTCTTCTGACTTATAGGTTGAAGAAATAGATCTTTAAAATTGCATATATGTTCAAGCAGGGAGTCACAGCCCAAGTGTCAGAAATAAGGGTTTGGGCAAAAGGAGGCGCGTGAACTTGTAATGTAAATATGGTACTGAACTACAATTCCCAGCAGGCTGTGGGACATTGTGTAGTTCAGCGTTCGTGCTACGGCCCAGCTGTTTGTAATTTAGGGTCTTCATAACCGCCAAGCACCCGTGCTCTGGTGCGGATAATTAACAATGGACGGCACGGGTGGTGGCGGTATTTCATGCTGGTGAGGAATTTGGAGGTCTCGAGTCACGCCGGAGGTACGCTGCAGGCAAGCAGACTCACTCTCCAAGTACGAGTGGCTCCCGAGTCATTGGTAGCTTGATGCCCGGGCTCCGGCGGTGGATGAAGGCGGCCTGGCGGTATTCTGTGTCATCTTTGTGGGTCCGGACGGCCTCGAGAAGCATCTGGACAATCAGTTAAGTGGGCTAATCTAATTTTGTGGTGTGTTTTATGAGACTACCTAGTGCATGCTTTTTTATGAGGTACATAAAGGGAAAGAAGTGAGGAGGATGATTAGATTCATTCCTTTATGGAACTGTGCATACATTTAGAGTTTTAGGAACACAAATGTTGTGAAACTCAAAAGGACATTTGAGAACTTTATGTTTGGGACATTACATGCCAGGCCAGACGATTCCTTGCAACCTTTTAAAGGGAACACAGCTAAATGTAATGTGCAATGTTTTCTTTTGTTTGTTGCTTACGCTTGCCCAGAGGGCCATGTGTCTTTGTTTCAGTCCCTGAAGGGAATTCCCCTTTTTGTTCGTGCCATACTGCTTATACAAACCAATGTTCATGTGTATGGAGCTCACAAGAGCGTGTTGTAGGTGTTTGTCTCATTTATGTTACAGAAGCTACCACATCTGTTGCATGTGCATTCATGTGTATAATGTGTACTGCGCAAGTTACATTATAAGATATCAGGTATAGGTGTAGGATCGGGCATAGGTTGGAGGTTGCATTGCATGATTTAGGAGGTCAGGATCTGGATTACAGGTTCCAGGGTGCTAGGGTTATTTGACTTACAGTAATACAGATATAG
This sequence comes from Ambystoma mexicanum, assembly GCF_040938575.1. Taxonomy (NCBI): domain Eukaryota; kingdom Metazoa; phylum Chordata; class Amphibia; order Caudata; family Ambystomatidae; genus Ambystoma; species Ambystoma mexicanum. The sequence continues at coordinate 684,427,832 of NC_090929.1, read as the reverse complement.
GTATATGTGCATGCTTCTCTTCCCCACCTTCCCTTTGTCATTTCACACCCTTTCCCTAACTCTGTCTTCCCACCATTGGCTGTCACGTGGTTACCTGTTCTATCTCTATCCAGGCACCCGTCCCAACCACGGTGGGAGGGTCGTTCATCTATTCGGCTTCTGTGGTTCGGGGGAGCGGGTTGATACCCTTATCCCTTTAACAGTTTTTGACACAAAGTCTATGGGTCTGCCTGGTGGCATAGTTGGGTCTTTATGAATTTTGGGGAAGGCATAGAAAGAGGGATTCCTTTTATCTGAGCTGTTGAGGTATTCAAACTATTTTTGTGCTATCCAGCCCCTGTCAACTCCAAATAGGGTAGCTTCCAATAGATCCAGGCCATTCTGTGATATTGTGATTGCGGGAAGACCACAATCCCCCCCCCCCCCTTATCGGCTGGTTTGATCACCAATCTCGGGTTTGATGTCAATTCCTCAAAGGCCTTTCTTTCACCGTTGTTAAAAACCCGGCAGAAAGGACGACAACCATGAGGATGTTGGTGAAGAAAGGGATGAGATATGATTGGTGTGAGGAGTGTGAAAGGGAGTTTGAGGATATGAGAAACTCTTTGTTGCAGGCACCCATTTTAAAAGAATTTAAGGAGGATTTGGATGTGAAATTATTTAAGGAGGCCAGTGAGAATCGTTTGGGTTGTGTGCTAATGCAGCAAAAATCTAAGGAATTGGAAAGTGTAGCGTCTGTGTCAAGAGTGTTGAAGGATAGGGAGCGGAGGTACTCCATTATAGAATGGGAGGCATTAGCTTGTGTATGGGGAGTGTAAACATTCAAGCAGTTTTTGTGGGGGGGAAGATTTATATTGGTGACGGACCACAAACCACTAGTTGGTGTTTTCAATAAGAAAGGATATGATGTCATCTCGAGGAGGATTGCCAGGTGGATCAATGGGATGCAGGGTCTGGATATGGAGGTGAGGCATGTGAAGGGTGAGTTGAATGTGATAGCAGATCCCCTGGAGAATGATGATTGTAAAGTGTGTGAAGAGGATTGAGTAGTGTTTGCAAACTGCAGAGTGGCAGATGAAAAGGAATGGAGAGAACAGTGTGGGAAGGATGAATTGTACAGCATGTTGTAAGGTATGTGCAGGATGGATGCCAGAGGAAGGTGTGGAGGAGGAATAGAAAGGATATAGAAGAATAAACAATGAATTGAGTGTGGAGAAAGGGATTTTGACTATAGGAGATCGAATGGTGGTGCTGGGGGGAATATGGGTGTGTGTAAGACAAAGGGACTGATACAGCATGACTTCTGGTGGCCTGGATTGGACATGGAAGTGGAAAATGTTTTGAAAGAATGTGAGGGTTGGAAAAATAGTGATAAGATTCTTGTTGCTAGGACACCACCCATGAATGTAATTGAACTGCCCAATTCAGTTTGGGATGTGCTGGCAGTGGACATTTTGGGATCGATATCGGGGAGAGGACAACAGAGCGCTTATGTAATTGTGGTTGTGGACTTAATGTCCAAGTGGCCAGAGGTCTGTGTGGTAAAGGACATACGTGTGCGCAAGGTCGTGAGTTTTCTGGAAGGAGTGTTTTGGAGGGAGGATTTTCCCAGAAAGCTGGTTTCAGATAATGGTACGCAATTTGTGTGTAAATAAATGGAGGAATTTCTTAAAGAGAATGGGGTCGAGCATACCACAACAGCGCATATAATCCTAAGGGAAATGCGACTGTGGAGAGATTCAACAGAACGTTGATGGAAGTGATACGAATTGCAGTAGCAACAGGTGGGGACTGGTCACGGGCTGTGATGGAGAGGGTCATGCAATACAGGATTGCACCACATCAGGTTACAGGGGTTTCACCGTTTGAGGCATCGAGAAGGAGATTGCCCAATTCGAGGTTAACACCAGGTTGGATGGGCACGTTTGGTGGTGATCATGACATGGTGTCTCAAGTGGGACATACGAGAAAGGGCGATACGTCATCTAGTTAAATCAAAATAAAGATATGATGAAACAAACTGCGTGAAAGAACGTCTAATGTGAGAAGGGATAGAGTGAAAGGTGAAGAGTGGGAGGAGAGTGCAGAAAGGATGCATGAAGGATGGAAGTCCTTTGTGGGTGGTGGAAGATTTTGGGAATACGGTGCTTCTGAGCAATGGTGAGAAGTGGAGCAAGGAGAGAGTGGCGATATGTGGAATCCTCATAGAGGGAAGGAGGTGTCTTGTATATCATAAAGCATATAGTGTATATTATTAGGCATATGTACCTAGATGTAGATTACTGTTCATTCATTGTATATAAATAGAGGCAAATTCATAGTTAACTGTATATGCTGCCATGATCATGGATTGGACAGCCCAATCCATCAATGTTTTAGAACCAATATGATACTGATTGGAAGGTTATTTTATGAATAGAAAATGCAGTTATTGAATGAGACGCAGGTTGGGGCTGCTTACACCATAACACCTGTTTATGATTGAACCTGAGTAACAAAAGTAATAAAAGTGCCAAACGTGGCTTTGTAATAGCTTTGTAATAGTGTTCCTTCTATATGCCCTGTGATAGGGTGTCTTTTTGTGCTACTACTGTCAGCTATCACAAGCTATTAGTGAGGCCAAATGCAATTTTTTCACTTTTCGCATCGCAAATGCAATCAATCATCCTAAATAATTGTTTAAGGCTGTCCGGTCCTCCAATGTGTCCTGCCTTGACTCCAGTCCTCCCTTCCAAGATCTATGTGACTCCTTGGCAGAATTTTTCATCCACAAGATTGTGGATATTCGTAAGCATATTGCGCAGTCTGGGCTTGGGACTATTGAGTCTGCAATCCCCCTGCACATCCCGGTTTCTCTGTTGACCTTCTAGCCTTTGGCTACCTCTGCATCCTCTTGGGATTCCTTCCCTTCATTTTCTGCTATGGAGACTCTCTCTGCCATTGGATTGAATGAAATCTGCCTCACCATTTGATGCTATTTCGGCTAAATATTGTGAAAGAAACTTTGCCGTCCATTGTCACCAATGTTGTGTCTGCCATCAATCTTTCCTGCTCCATGGATATTCCTTCTGACCTGAAACATGCCCTTGTCATTTCTAAGCTTAAAAAGCCCTCTCTTGATGCCTTAACTCCAGCAGATTTCTGCCCAATATCGCTCCTCCCTTTTTTCATGAAGCTGTTGGAGGCGTTGTTTGCTCCACTGCTTCGGAGTTTAAGTGAAGATACAGGTCTTTCTGATGCAAGTCAATTAGGGTATCATGCAGGTTGGGGCTCTGAAACTGTACTTGTGTCTGTGCTGGATGATTTGGCACTTATCTCTGATCATGGTGGAGTGGCAGCACTGGTTCATTTAGATATTTCGGCTGTTTTTGACACCGTCGCCCACTCCATCCTGCTCAGTCGCCTCTCTGCATCTGGGATCTCTGGAGTGACCTTATCTTGGTTTCGTTCTTTTCTCTTCAATCGTTCCCAGTCTCTGTCTCTTCAGCGTTTCTGCTCTGCACCCTATTCACTGGTTTGTGGTGTTCCACAAGGTTCTGTCCTCTCCCCCACCTTGTTCAATATTTACATTCAGGCTCCTGTTGCTCTCATCTTTTCCTATGTCTTCCGCTGTTATTTGTACGTGGATGACACTCAGATCATAGTCCGTCTTGATCTGCTCCATCCCTCCAATGCTACTCAGCTAAGGGACTGCCTGTGGAGCTGGATGAGTGACAATTGGCTCAAATTGAATGGTGGTATGTCAGAGGTGGAAGTTGATCTCTTTGTGGACCCACTCCTTTTGGCTGTCTTCTATTGGCCCTTTTCCTGCACCTGTGTCAACAGTTAAAAATCTAGGTTTTAAACTTTCTGCGTCCCAAATGGGCTCAGCCTGTCAGGCAGGCTACATCATTGTAAAGATCCTTAGAAAGGTTTTGCAGTTTATCCCTCAACATCTTCGTGCCCCGGTTGTTGCAGCCTTAGTCTTGATTCACATTGACTAATGCAATTCTTTGTACCTGACACAGCCTGCCTTTTGATACGCCTGCAGATTTTTCAGAATTACGCAGCGTGGTTGGCCACTGATACCTCTTCCAGGGATCATATTTCCCCGATTCTCTCTGCTCTTCATTGGCTTCTACTGGCCAAGCGGATGCATTTCAAATCTCTGTGTCTGGTACACAGAGCTTTCCATGCTGTGGGGCCAGAATATTTACAGCTTAAGTTCCGCCCCTATGTGCCTTGCCATCTTCTCCACTCTTGAGACCGATTTATTATTTCTGTTCCTAGATTTCTGTATGTTCGAATTGTTGGCCGAACCTTTTCAGTGGCAGAGGCTAAACTATGGAATGCCCTGCCTTTTGCCCTGCAGTCCACTGTGGCTCATCTGCAGTTCCTCCGTTCCTTAAAAACCCTGCTTTTTTGATATTTTGTGTCAGGCCAATGCTGTTGTTCTGTCGGTCTTTGTATTGTCAAGCTGCCTTCTGACGTAAGTTGCTCTGTAGCCCGTGGTACTAAATGAATAACATAACATAATATAACAATATATACAGGATAGTTTGTAAAGTGTATTTAGTTGCAGAGTAGTCAGGGATGGTGAGAAATGTGGGAGTAAGTGGGCTGTGCTCCCATGGGTTAAGGAAGTGGAGCTTTAGTGAAGATGTGAAGGAGTGGATAGTAGTAGTGTTTTTTACATGAAGAAGAAGGGAGGCCCTGTGGTGCGGGGTGAGGAGGGAGAAGGAGTGGATGCAAGATGAAGCACAGGGCAGTCGGATAACAAAGAGATTGGGGAGTGTATTGGAGTGGAGGATGTAAGAAATGAGCAGCGGGAGGTAGCATTAGCTAAGCAAGGGGAGCATGCTCATGCATGGATTGGAAAGGGAAAAAAGAGAAGGACCCATGTTTTATTGAAAGCCATCCAGTATGGAGGCAGTGTTTGGAGGTGGGAGAAGAGTGGGGAAGGTTGTAGATGGCCTATTTGTCCAAGATGTCTCAAGAGGGGAGGAGGAATAGAGAGTGAAGCCAACCAATTAGGAAGCTGGCATAGTAGCACAGGCAGCTGAATACCAAGGCATGCATGAGCATATTGGAAGACTTTCAGTGAGGAGGGGGTTGATTTTCCAGATATTAGGAAGGTTAATCCTAGTTTCATTAGAGGTAGAAGTAACTAAATTGTTAAGGTCACTATCAAAAAGGACCCCAAGATAGCGTGCTTTGAAAAAGGGAACAGTAAATCAGACGGCCATGAGATGTGTTCCATGACATAATTCCGATGCTAGAATAGTCCATCCTGAAAACTCTAGGGAGCACCAAATGGTCTAAGAAGAAGCTTACAATCAATTTTGAACAGTATAGGAAGTCCTGTCACACACAATGCTTGCCTTTGTTCCTATGTTCTACACGAATGGTGACAATTGCTATAAATCATGGTCATTGCTGAAACAAGGGAATCTCTTTTTTATTTCTTTTGTTTTATATAATTTAAATGTTTTATTGTGGTACAGACACATAAGGAATGATATTCAATAAATACAAGCAGTTAAAATCCTATAAAATGCCATGCGTTATATACAAAAAGTACAATTGAAAATCTAAGTCATATAGATTCTATGCAAAAGAATTCAATGAACAAAGCCCCCTACAAAGCATTAGTACTATCAACCAATGAATAATAGATAATATACAAACACAAGGTTAATTAACCTAATGTTTAGTAGCAAACTGTCTAATTTTATATACCACATCGAGCAAGAATTTCCCATAAAGAAGGTATGTAGTCGAGACGTGCCAGGAACTGAAAGGAAAAATGTAGTGCACTAAGTTCAACCGTACACTAATTTCAGCGGTGCCACTGATTTCAACAGAGATGGCGTGCGCCCGTTTCAAATGCTGCTAACGTTGCAGCATGTGCTATTTGTGTGATTTAGTATTCTAGTCCTGATGTGTGGCATTGAGGGTGAACCAAAGGGGGGTTGCTTTGGGGTCTTCAGGCATTAACATATGAATATTACAGCATGTGCATGACTTGCATGGACAGCTTTGCTTGCGAAGGTTAGATTCCGAAAAATCAGAAAAACAGAGAATTAAAGGGTGATTTGCATGGTGTGGCAAAACGAGAGGGTCTTGAAAATAAATATCCATTGTTCGTGCAGAGCAAACACTGGCATAAAGGATGGCATGTTCCATTTTCTTCAGCGCGCAGGAAGAGATGGACGCAGCTTGCCAAAAGTCAGGAGGTGGTGAGGTGGTGCTACAAGACTCTGGAATATTCATGAAGGGTCTATCACTTGTTTAGTGACACAAGGGGCTAGGGAAAGGAAGTGACATTGGCAAATAGGTGGGTAAAATGTGCAGTTTCCAATTGTGATAAAGAAGGGCTGGATTTCTGGGAAAAGGCATATAAAGGCCTGCAAGCTGAGAGACAGGGCTTTTGACGAGCCATGTGGTTTTCAGCAGGGCCTCTTTCTGAATGTACTGAATAAGAAGAAGACTAGGGCTTTTGGCTTTTCCCTGTTGCTGAGTCCATGAGGGGCTGTTGCCTGTGACTGGTTCCACCTGGCTCTTCAGCCAGTGAATCTTGCATGGGGGGATTTTGACTCAGGCTTTCGGCATAAGTGTGTGGCCTGGGATTTTGATGGAGCCTGCTCTGTCCATCACATTACTGAGATTTTCTTAAAAGAAAATGGTTTAGATCTTAGAAACTCTGATTGTGAAAAAGAAAACTGGAGCTTTTTTTTTCTTTCATCGAGTGTGAGAGCAGGCTGTGCTTTTCGAACATAAAGGCATTTTTCCAAGCCTGGCTGGAGTTGCAGTGAAAGTTGGGAGCAGGGTTTATTATCTGTGTGCTGAGCTGCGGACAGGACAGCATGAGCTGAGTTCCAAAGCCAGGAAGTGGGGGTTCTGCCATAACTGGTGCCCAGACGGGTGCTGACACTGCAAACATGTTGGAATGGCTGGTTGTACGACAGTTGCAGGTGAGTATTAATAGGGTTCGGAAGATTTGGTATTTCTTGCAAGGGTGATTTTGGCCAGAACAAACTGATCTAAAAAGGCAACTTACTTTTTTTTCATGTTACCCAGAGAAAAAGGTAGCTGCCTGAAATGAAATTGATTATGCAAATAGTTCTGCTATGCAAAGAAGTCCATTATTTTTAACTTCAGACTAACCTGACCTTTGTCTGGTAGGGCAAAGGGTAAATAGGAGGTGGGGCAGTTCCCAAAGTGCTTTCATTACCAACTGCAGTGTTTGCCAAGGTGTGCCTTAACTTCATCCCCAATCTATTTATATTGTATAAAGGGGGAAATGGTAAAATATGTTAATCCATGGTAGATATGTTATCAATGAATGCTGGTTAATTTCTAGACGCCAACGAAAACTGTCAATGTGAAATTGTATGTTCGGTTTTCTTTTTACACCAAAATGCATGGTTGAAGTGATGTTTTGCCTATGATTTTGAAATATGTTTGCATGTAAATGTCTCTCATTGTATCAAAGGATTTTTAAGATGCGCATATAAAGATGTAAAATTATAAGTCTGTTTAGCAGTCTGTTATTGTACGGCCTGGTCATTTCTATAAAATACAGTGTGAGAATTTGGTGTGTGCCTAGTGCAGCATAAAGCCTTATGATGCATATCCAAGGAGAATGTAATAGAAGTGTAGTAACAGAGAGGTGGCAATACACATTTCTTACAGAACTGTGTGAAATAATGACCCTACATAGATACACCATCTTGAGAAGCGAGACAGAAATGCCAGTTGGTCAACAATACACACAGTACGTGCAAACACTGTGTGACATGTCAATGATGTTACTGAAAGGTGGCCTCTTGAATACGACACAAAGAAGAACATGGGAGCTCAAGTACCTGAAGATGTTCAAACTTGCAAATGGTGCCCTGAACATAGCTATAAGTATCTTGACAACATACAGTCAAATTTGAACTTGGGACCGCATTGACCAACTTGCCATTACCACCTCTCACAAACAGCTGTTGGACACAACGTTTAATAACCCTGAATGAGTGAGGAAAAGTGCAACATAAATGAGTCCTTGGATGTCTAAACTCAAATGGTTGCTACACCTTATCGAGCAAGAGGCAGCCTCAGCCAACATTATAACATTGGGCATTGCACCATGGAATCCTTGGAAACATTTATGTATTGCTTCCATCATATGTAGGCCGATAGGCGTAAGTAACTCTGTTTGACCCTCTGTAAGACCCTAGCACAAGATTCAGGCTGCAAAAAACACACCCTTGCTTATGACAATGTTTTACTTACACTAAGGTGTGTGGTGTGCCATTCTTAGGTCACTGTCGGAATTGCAGTAACTGTAGGTAATTGTTTGTTTGGGTGTGGATGCCAGGAAAATGCTGAAAAATATTGCCAATCCATCGCCCTGATGCAGTTAAAGTTAAGCTGTTTAGGGACGATTGGCGATGCACTGTTGAGATGTTACCCACCTACTCCACGTACTCTCAATACACTAACTACCCGGCAAAAAGGACCCACTTTTTCTATACCTGATACGTCTTTCATGCAACAAATTGCATGGCCTATATACACGTTTCAGGCTTAATCAATTTCACACTACAGAAAGGATCAGTGGTTGGTTGACATCTCCCAATAGTGCAACCCTTTCGTTCTGCCACTTTTGTCACTCAGCTAATGGTCAGGAGACCCTCAAACATTGTGTGGCATATTGTCAGACATTGGTGGATACTAGGAAACTGTCCTTCCATAAAGAAGTAGACAGCTTCAACTCCGTCCAGTCAAGGGAGTTTATATGGTCTACACTTATGTGGGGCTGGGAAAGTTTCTTTAATCATTCCTCTTGATCATTTTTTAAACAATGTTCTCTTGTTGATTGAATTAAGTTAAATGTTTTAACTCAGATGTATTTGGAACTTAAACTTTTTCTTATGTATTCTTCTTTCTTGTGTGTGTTTTTTTCTATTCTTTTTAAGATGTTTCTTTTATCTTGTGTAAGGTTTCATGTAAACAGCTTCCCAATAAAACAATGAAATATATATTGTATTTGGGAAAATTGGGGGCTGGTTGAAGCAACGGAATTAGAAAACTACTGTATATGTGACCATGTTGAGACTATGCGGAAAAGGTGTGAAACAACACATTTTTTTTCAAACTTCATGTCTTTGAATCTCACATTTTGTAATTCCTCGACAATATCATCAATGTCTATTTCATCCTGGGTTGCTCTTATAACACTGGTTCTGCTTAATTGTTTGGACAAAGTGCATGCAAAACATTTGGAAAATAATATGTCCCTGCTTACAATGTCATTTCCTTATGCACTGGAGTTAAGAACAGTTTTGTGTTGGGTGGTAGTGTCTACTTTTTGCTCTCAATATTACCGTTGTGTAGAGAAAGAGGCCAAGGGGACTGATTCCTTGCATACCTTTTCCGACAGCCAATGGAGTGAAAGAGCCTTGTTCCTTTCTTTTTAAGATGTCAAAGATATGTCCAGTCAGGTCTGTGTTTTCTGCTTTACTCATTTTGGTGAGTGACCTCCATCTGAAGAAGTCGCCTTTGGGACTTCGAAAGATTCTGCATTTTACCATCTTAGTATAATATTAAAGCCGTATAGACCAAGGAATGGGTCATTATCGCAGGGTAATTTGCCTCGAGCCATAACTTGATGGCGGGTCATTATCCCAAGCGATAATGACACCTCCCAAGGTCCATAAGGCTATAAGGGCATTGTGATAATAGCAGTACATGTTTTGAAGTTTAGGTGGTACCTTAAAAATGTTACTTTAATAGTGAGAAAAGTAAATAGACAAACTGAGTTAGTAAATTAGTGTTTATTTTATAGTGCTCAAATAAAAAGTTAGATTTGCAAACTTGGTGAAACTGGAGCTGGTTTAACAGGAGTATCATTGGGTGTCATGCAAAAGAAAACGCTGTTCTACAAGAAAGTAAAGCATTTTCCTAGGTTTTGGCTTTTTCTTTGGTGTGTTAAAAAGGATGTTGCAGTGAAAAAAAGTCCTACTTGAAAGTAAGTGTCATTCTGAAAGAATTCTTGCCTGGAAATTGCATTCTTATTTCGCTGTTTGCTTTGGGCCTGTTTCACAGAGTGTTTTCCTATGGGATTGCACCATTATAAAACGCTTCTGTGAATCAGAATGCAGACAATACCAGTAAGTTATTCACTGCACTCTGAAGACTCTGATTGGCAGAGCGGAGGTCAATAACAATCTGCATGTGTTAATTTCAGTTAGTCCAATAAAAGTTATAACAACTTGGATTTTTTAAAATTTTAAACTGGACTATCATGGTATCAAATCTTTTCCTTGCACATCTTCACTCTCCAAAGAAAACATGTTTTGTCTTATTATTGCATCAGAACCCAGATTCATGGAGGTTTTCTTTTCAAGAACTTTGTAATCAGTCTTGGTTTAAGTGTGCATGGGCCTGATTTACAAAGTGCTTTTGCGTCCTGCATGTTACAAAGTACCCACAAATGGTTTGAATACAATCATATATTCTGAGTTGCTTCTGAACAGGTTTTTGTAAAGGACTGTCTACGGTACATAATGTATTCAAAGGGAATTCCTTGATACATCAGGCAAGAAATCACGAGGCATCCCCCTGTATGTTCTTTTTATCAATATTTCGGCTGTATTTGATGCAATTGATCGTTCCAATCGTTCCGAACTGTAGGCCAAGCTGGAAAAGCTAAAAATGAAAAGGGAACTATAACATGCTTGCTAACTACTTCATCATGAGAATGAGGTGCGAGTTAGATCTTTGGCTTCTTTGATTAAGATAAATAGAGGGAAAATGTACATTAAACTAATGTGTGCATTGAATGACTCAATACTTTCGATACTTAGAAATGAAATTGTAAATAAATCCTGTTCTGTATTACTAAAACTTAAGGAGGTGAATGAGAAATACTTTGAACAGATTGATTGGCAACCGGATTGGAATTTTGAGGTGAGGGCGTTTATGGCGTCCTTTAGAAGGTGCACAGAGAAATGGGACTGGGTATCTAACCATGACAATGTGAGTGCTTTAAAGTCTCTGAACATGTTTGCAAGAATGTTTCTTTCCATATCTTAAACCTCCAAAATACATATGTCATTTTCCTTCACCGGTATTGAGATGTGTAGGGTATTTTGTGTGGATTTGGGGGCTGGAGGTATTTTCTTACCCCCAAAAATAATGGTAATTTGGCAATGACTACTCCTTGCATTTATATTGGGTTTGGCCTTATTTCCTTTCAGTGGTCATTCCTTATTTCAGTATACAGAATTAATTGATTATATACATTTTGTTGGTGGTATTTTGGTGAGCATAATTTTCTGTTTTATTTGTAGCCCCAATATACAAAACCCCTTCTTTTTGCTTAGACTGTTCGTGTGATCACTAGAGGCCTCGGATCTGCATTCATAGATACCACAATTTTCACATATAGCATTCTCAATCCCCTGTGGTATTATCACTAATTTATTTACATTAGCGAGATTATGTTTCCATAGGCCTCTTTTTGCTGATTCATGTACGCTCAGCAAGAACTTTTGTATTATATTCCACTCAGAAAACACACACACATACACTGAGTGGAATCACGCACACATCTATTTATAATTGCTAATGACATTACTTCATCTGTAGAGGAAACTTGGCACATGTATTATTTTAACACCTTTCCCTTTCTTGCAGGATATTATTTTAGATGGACCAGAAGCAAAAACATCCTTACACAGACTGAGTATTATAACAATTTCATTTCAAAATAATACATTACCATTCTGGTGAAACAGTCCTTTCTGAAATAAACAGAAGAGAAACAAATGCAATAATACAATAAATTTCACTTTACATTTGCAACAAGAAAAAGAAAAGTTACATCAATAGGACAGCATTTGCATTGCAAAATTATAACGTGACAGTTAAACACAGGAATTCCCTATCGCTATCTTTCCTGCCTGAGAAACACTTGATCCACGCAGCACACCCTCAATTTACTTTTGATAATTACCAGCTATTTGTAGCTCTCCCACACGCGAACTCTGTTGGCTGGTTGTCTCCGAGGAATGACCCAGGGTTGCTCTCGTAAACTTGCAATTTGAAGGGCACAGCGAAAACACACAGTTTTCAAGCCGGTGCCAAGTGACCAGGAATCCCCAGTCTCTGAAGGTCAGCAGTGTAGCTGAAATGACTCCTCACAGCAGCCCAGCAAAGGTGACCTCTTCACAGCAACTCAGCAAAAGTGATCTCTTCACACCAGCTCAGCCAAAGTGATCTCCCCCCATAATTCTGTCAGAGCTCGTCCAGCAAACCTCTGTTACATCCCCCGGGCTTACGTAGCCTGTCTTCAGATATACTTCCTCCAATCATATTAACAGAAAGTGTATTAGGATGCCACCCCTGTTTCACAAACAATGGGATCTTCATACTGTAATAACTGTTTCTGTTTGATTTCCTGTTGCCTTTCCGTCCTTCACATTTCAGATCAGCCAGAGAAAATCAGAGAAAAAAGCACATTTAAACTGAATCTCAGAACATGTCTTTCCTGCCTCCTTTTTCTACATGGAGAGCACATTATAATGTTATTTAGTTAGCATTGGTGTTAGTATTTGTTAATTAGGTTAGTCAATTAGATAACTAATGTGGTCTCCTGTGAATGAGGCATTTCAAATAAGAAAGAGAAAAAAAAATTCTATGATGCTTTTAAATCTGTAACCTGTCTCCTTTTGCATACCCATATGTTACACTGGTGACATATGGCTGGCTATATGTGTGCCACATTATAGCAAAAATATGATCATATGCAGTGGCACTGTACTCCAAAACATAATAAATTATACTACAGATGTATCTTCGTGCTAATCAGACTCAACAAACTGCCCGTTTTGGCAAATGAAGGGGCATGGGTAGGAATCCCTGAAGAGTAACTTGGAAACGTTAAGACACGTTATTACATCATGCACCGCTATGTGGCATTCGTATTCTGTGTATCATACGAAACATGTTAACGATCTGTATAACATCTAAGATTAACCATTTTTGTTAAACTGTGTCTTTGGTCATAGTTTCACTCCGACTATTGCAATTCCGAAAGTCTGGCAAGTAGCGGAATCAAAACTTGCTCTTACTATGGCACATAGATCTGTTATTGGATAGCTTTTGGTTCTCAGGGTGCAATTGTTATATGGGTTTGTTTTTGACAGGTGTGTTGGATGTTATGATTAATCTTGATACAGTTTTTAGGGTTGTTTTATTTTTAATGCATATTTATGGTGTATTATATATAACAAAGTATTATTACTGTTGAACTGCATATACTGTTTTACTATTGATTTGTGAAAAGTTTAATTTGTAACAGAAAGACGCAAATACAAAAATAAAAAGCGTTTTTTCAATAGATGTTCCCATTAAAAAACACTTTTTTGTAAATAAAGCACCATATGTTTTATTTCATTTTCTCTTAGTCTTGTTTTCCTCTCTTATCTTTTGTTTGTGTCTTTAAGGAAATATCGAAAATAACTGTTGAATACAATTTCACAGTCACGTATTTAGATCTCTACGGATAGAACTTTAATAAAATAAACCTTATCTTAGGTTTGCTTAAAGGTTCAAGCTCTGTGAATCATTACCATGCAAATTATTATGCATTTACTTTCCTATGCACAATTTTCTTTTAACTATTTTTTGATAGTATGTGATTCAGCTATTTGATGTTTGCTGATTTGACTCTCTTGCCCATTTAAAACATGCCTGAGAGTACCTTCTCACTGCCATTATTGTATAAATAACTGTTGTCCGGCACTGTGCTGTTGCATTGAGAACTGTGATGTGACTGATTAGGTCTGCCTATTACAGGGCAGTCACTATGTTGTTTTAACTAACCTTATTTTTTGTTCATTGCAAAAGATGGATTTACCCTGTTTCTGCCAAAATAATTTCCCTAAAAGGAAAAAAAAACTGCCTTGAACAAAAAGCTGCCATTCAGTTAGAAAATAAAAAGGGATAACAAATAAACGCAGGTTGTATGTTAAGAATTGATGGAGGTGGGTGGAAAATAATGCGGTCGTGCGTGTCCCCCCCCTCAAAAGTGGCAGGAGAAGGGGCAATTCAGTAAAAAATCAAAAAAGTCTCAAAAGAATTCAGAAAAAAAGGAATGGGGAAAATTCACATAGAACCCAACGAAAAACTGATAGCATGTCATCAACAGTTGGCTATCAGATGTTAAATCACATGACTCTTGAACCCTCTGCTCGTGACTGCCCAAGTAACACATCACATAATTTTTGGCTCCGAAGGCAAGCCATTGTATATTTTTTAAACAATTTTTATTAAAAACTGCTGGATGCAGTATAGTAAGTTATGTTATATTACATAAGTGGAACTCTCTCCTTAGCCACTTGTGAGGAATAGCTCATGATTTTCATTCCTGCAATGCTCTTAAAACATGTATGTTTTGACAGAGGTTTTTGACGGTCTCACTGGTTGTCTGCTAGTGCCCAGATGCCTTTGGCCCCTGTTTGCGCTTTATAAATGCAAATACCATACAGGCCACGGATTTGTACTGCACACTATTGCCATTAGCACAGCCTCCAGGCGCTTTGGTGGATCTGAAAGAGGGTGGTTAGTTAGGTTAGAGGGTGGAGAGGGAAAATGCAAGCTAGCTTTGCTGCTGTGTTGATGCTTGTCCTTCAGAAGTACCCAGGTACTGTGTACAGGTCTGCCTGCTTCTAGATGGTCTGTGTCAAGGGCATGGGGGCCTTTGTATCCAGATGGAAGCCTGGGGGCATGACATGGGAAAGAGGTATGCAGATTGACTATCGAGATGATAATAAACTCTTTTTTTAATAATGGGCACAAACACCCATCTACCAAAACCAGCAAAAACAAAATGGAGACTTACTTTGAAACACCTGCATTCAGATTGAATACATGATAGGGAATGGAAGCAGCAACACACTGGAAGCATTTGCTACAAGGAGGTGATCCCAAGGACGAGATACCTCACCCATGGCGCTTAAGAGGTTAACCTTGGGTATGAAAGAGTAAAGCAAAGATCATTTGCCATTTGACAAATGGGAAACACACTAGTGTGAAGTACCCCGGTCATCACACAGCACCTGAAATATTTACACTAATGTAAAGGCGTGGTCAGGAGAAGGTACTGTATACAATGGCGCACGTTTCCCGTAGACTCAACTGAACATGTCCCTAAGCATCCTCGTGATGTAGCCCAGTGCACAGCTAGCAAGCTACAAACAACCACTGTGCAGGGAATTACATTTCAGTGGGAATGAGCAGGCTCATTAATGCACTGTCACAGACTCCATTACAGTGTCTGTCTTCGTCGCTGTGAACATAAATCAGGGATTTTTAAAAGTGTTTTCGAGGGTCTGACAATTAGGGCAACGCACTGCAGCCAGCGTCTCATAATGTTCAGGCTGGAGTGATCGCGGGTATTATTTAAGCAAAAATCCGAAATGTGTATTAGAAAATCTCAGAGCTTATCAGATTGCACCAGGGTGGATAATAGCTGTTATTTATCCTGCTTGTGCACAGGGATAAAGCAGAGGTTTATGGGCTGTGGTGGTTTATCACTTGGAATAAGAGCCACGTGACCTCATTAAGAGCCTTCTGAAGAGATAAAAAGAGGAAATTAATGTGTTTTTTTATTGTTAAATGTTTGCACTCTCCTAAACTATCTTTTATTTTGTCTGGCTGAAAGTCCAATATAAGCTCTAGAAAGTACAGCATTGATTGGTTAGGAGTTTCTCTGCTCGCCAGACACCCCCACCCACACCTCCCTGGAGTTAGTAAATATCTGACATGGACCTAAACTGTTGGCGAGGTGGCACTATGCAGCAAGGTAGATTACAAGAACAGCAGAGTCCAAAAGGGGCAGCCTGTGGGCCGCTGATATCCCATACCATGCTCTACAGTACTGTAAAATGGGGAAAATATCCTCTGAGAACGCCCCCACCCTTTGTGTGGGAGGAGGGGGTCAGGAAGAGTGGGATCTATTTGGGTGGCGCTGATGGGCCAGCACAAGGCCAGCAGCACCCTTTCTCTTCAGGGAATCTAATCCTGACGATTTGCATAAAAACAAAGAGCATTTTGGGAACCTAAGAATGACCACGTTTTTCATTTGAAATGAAATATGTCTGTGATAGTGATTCAGCATGAAACCCTTCTGATCAAGCAATGCAAAGTGGATACTCTGCTCTTCTCATTGTCTCAATACTCACCCTAACAGAAAAAGTATGTGTATCCCAAGATACATATGCCTGTATGTACAGCGTGTCATATAGGCTTGTGCTGTTCTTTCAACTTGTTTGGGAGCAGTTTCCAGAGATTGCTGGCCTAGCCTAGCCCTGCGAGTTTGGTCCTCAGGATGGAAGTGCGCACCAGCAAGACAAACTTTCTCAGATTTCAGTTCTGCCTCTTGCTGGTCTTGCTCCGCCATTTCCTTCACTGACAGCACGCAGTTGAGTCACACTGACAGGGCCTTGGGAACAAAGCCATAGCACTCCAATATAATCCAAAACCCGTACTAGGTCTGCCAAGGGAACAGCAGGGAACTCTGAGCAGGTGCAAAGGGAGTACTGTGACCCAGGCTGGAATACTCGGACAGTAAGTATGCACCCAAAAGTAGTCTGGTAAAGCTTGTTGCGAAGCAGTCCCCCTGACAAAATTTGTGAAACGGTATTCCGGAAGTGAAAAGTCACCCGGAATTAAATATTTTAAGACATTCAGGAAGCGAAGAAATGATCCAGAATCAGTTAAAATAAGGTTACATGGAAGTAGTATGGTGACATGGAAGCAATTCAAGTTTGTTCAATCAGCTTTATGTTAGGCAACTCTGATCGGAGCAAATGTATCGCTCATAAAATGGCTCTTATTTTCTTGAAAGTGTTTTGTGGTCTGCTTTTTGGGGATCCAGAAGGGTCACTAAGCTTGAGTAGTAACCAATAACATTGATCTGGAAACTGATAGGCTGCCTGTGGACGTGGGAGGCTTGAATCCCGGCCCCTGCCTTCTTTCTTGACAAAACTGTGTCTTCCTGGTCACACCTTTTCAACTCTTTGCTGAACAGTTCCCTTTTCTGCTCTGCATTGGAAGTGCTTAGAAGCAGGTTAACCCCAGGATTAGACGCTTGATAAAACTGGTCTGCCGTGGCCAGCTATGAACTCACAAGCTTTTTCAGAGTAGTTCCTATCCCGAATTCTATTTTTAATGAAGGTCGACTACTTCAGTGAGCGAGGGAACATGGCAGCCTAGGCACTGATGAGTGTTCTCTGTGCGCTGGACTCAGAGCCATGTGAATGACTGTTTATTTAATTGATTAATTAATTTATTCGTTTAGGCATTGATCACTTCCCAGACATTGCCTCTAAGATGTACAATCTGAAGGAGGATTGGCAGGAAAGGTGTTCCACACTTATAGCGATCTTAAGCTTTCCAGTGCCAGGCATGAGATGTTTGGCGAACCCTGCCTATTTAGCTTTGCTTGTTTGTTTGTTTGTTTATTTATTTGGTAATGTGCGCCAAACCCATGGGTAGCCGGGCGCAACAGATTACATGAAGACTTAAGCTTCGGCAATAAGAGCAAAAATATATGTAAAAATATATACACGCACATACCTATAAAACACAAGCGGCAAAGCAAATAAATACAATAGTATATACAAACATGTGCCCAGGAACAGGGCATGTCTTGGGGTGACCAGGCAAAGGGTAGGTAGTGGCTGGGGGGGAGTAAGCTGGGTGTTAGTCAAATTATGTGTCTTTGGTGCGCAGCCAATTGATTATCTTGTGCCTGAATTTCGGGTATGGTTGTTCAATTCTGAGGTCCAGTGGTAATTTGTTCCAGCAGTGAACAGCTTTGACAGGAAAGCTAGTTCCTCCCGCGGTGGATCGTTTAAACCTTGGAATCTCTAATTTGAAGGTGTTGGCGGATCTCGTGGGTCGCATGGAAATGTTCCTGTTGATTTTTTCCATTTGATAAGGGGGGGCTAGGTTGTTTAGACATTTAGATGTAAGGGATGCTGTTTTAAGTAGGATTCTATCCGTTATTTTTAGCCAGTTGACCTCTTTCCTGCAATTAGTGATGTGTTCTCTGTAGAGGATATTTAGTGCTGCTCTCAGGGCATTATTCTGTAGTCTTTGGAGTTTGTCTGTAATGTATTTATTGCTTCCAGAGTACAGGGCGTTGCAGTAGTCTTACCTAGACATGATAAGGGCGTTAGCTAAGGTGATGCAGCTGGCACTGGAGAGGTATGTTCTGGATGCACGGATGAGTTTGCAGGTGTAGGTAGTAGAAGAGGCGAGGGAGTTGACCTGCTTCTTGAGAGTAAGGGAGGAGTCCAGATAGAATCCAAGGGTTTTAACCACAGACTTCACTTTGATAGGGTTATTATCAATGCTGAAGGATGTGTAGTTTGGGCATAGTTTTTGGATGTTGGCTTCAGAGCCTAGGATTAGTAACTCCGTTTTATCGTCGTTTAGGCAGAGGCCATGTGAGTCCATCCATGCCTGAATGAGGGTGTATACCTTGTTCACCAAGGTTGAGTCTGTCTCGTAGTCGTCCGAAAGGGGTATGAGAATCTGGGTGTCATCTGCGTAGTTAGTGTAGATGACACCCAGTCTGTACAACTTGTCAAACAAAGGCTTGGTGAAAATGTTGTACATGGTGGGGGAGACACATGATCCTTGTGGGACAACACAGGTTATTTTGATAGGGTCAGCGGATTCGGATGTGGAGAAGACTTGCATGGTGCAATTTGCTAAGAATGATTGGACCCAGGCTATGGCATCTCCGGTGAAGTTGGCGGCAGATTCGAGGTGGTTGCATAAGACTGCATGGTCCACCAAGTCGAATGCCGCCGACAAGTCCAATAAGAGGAGCAGGGCTGTTTTCCCGTTATCCTTAAGTTCCTCAATTTGTGTCCTGAGGTCTAACAGGGCTGTTTCTGTGCCATGGAGTGGGCGGAAGCCAGATTGCCATGAGCCAAGCAGGCGGTTAACTTCCAGGTAATCCTGGATTTGTATGTAGGCAGCTCTGTCCAGGATTTTAAGTAGAAAAGACACAGTGGTAATTGGTCTATAGTTGGTGGGGATGGTGGGGTCCAGAGATTGTTTTTTCAGTAATGGGAGGACCCATGATTCTTTGAAGTTGGTGGGTACCGTGTTGGATTTAAAGGAGGAGTTTATGAACTTAGAAATGAAGGGAGCTAGATCCCTAGCTGCGTCCTTTATTAATTGTGCTGGGCAGGAATCACCCTTACAATTTGAAGGTTTGAGGGAGAGTATTATTTTTCTGTGTCAATTATGGAGATAGTCTTGAATCTAAATGGTCCAGTAGTCTTATTCCTCTGAGTTTGTGGTAGTTGTTGATCCAGTGGTGGTAGTGTGGCCTTCTTTTTTGCAATTTTTCATTGGAGCGAGGACATTTTGTTGGCAAAGGCGTTTTGTATGTTTGTGCACCAAACTTTGTTTTTAGGGGCATTGTCTATTGGTTGAATAGGGGATTCCAGTTCGCAGAGGATGGCGAAGAGCTCTTTAGTATTAGAGTTGGCTTTTGCGATCCTGTCATTGAAGGTGTTCTTCTTGGTTTTGATGATTTCTTTTTGTAAGATTTGGCAAATTCGGTTAGGTTGTTTTTGTTGTATTCAGTGGGTGAGTGGCACCAGATGGATTGGAGCTTTCTTTTTTGTAGTCTTAGAGATTTAAGGTGGGGCGTAAACCAGGTATTTAAGTGGGCTTCCTGTTTAGCTTTACGTAATTTGGCTGGAGCAACTGCATCTAATACTTTGGTCATAGCATCATTAAAAGTATTTACCAAGGTGTCCGGGTTGTTACTTTCCAATCCCTATATGGCTGTAAGGAGTTGAGGGATAATATTTTCAGCAGTCATGTCCTTCTTACTTCTAGTTGGGAGTGGGGGAACCATGTTATTGATTTTGGGGCTAAGGAGATCTAGAGTGGCAGAGAAGGTTATTAGATAGTGATCAGTCCATGTTTGTGGAAGAATGTCGGTGATGTTGCAGTTCAGTTCCGATACCCAATCAAGGGTCCTACCTTTAATGTGAGTGGGGGAGCGGACTTTTTGATCAAGGCCATGGTCCTTGAGCAGGGCTGCAACTGACTCTACGTGTTTATTGTCAGTTTCATTAAAGCCAAGGTTAAAGTCTCCCTGTAGTAGGGTTTGGTAGTGGTCTTTAGTGTTATTGACTATAAGGCTAGTTAAATCATCTTCAAAGGTGCCTAGTGACCCTGGTGGTCTATATATCAAGTGGATTGCATGCTGGTAATTGTAGTCCTGCATTAATAATTGAACAAGTAGAAATGCGAGTGCCATAATACAAAGCGACGTGGACCTAAGAAATCACGACTGCATACAAATCTGATAATTGACACAGAGACAAGAGCAAACTCGCTCTTTGTCCATGGTAAATTGATAGACAACTGCATGCAAAATCATTACTGAATTGAAAAACTTGCCAGGGAATCACTCCAGCAAGATCTTCTTGTATAGGTTAGCACTCATGAAAGCCAATCCTTTTCATCAGTGGCCTTTTATCAGCCTTGCCCTTGTGCTGCTGGCTCGTGATTGTTCTGTAGTTTTCAGCCCACCCTGCTGTGGCAGCGCTGCAGGTTATTCCAGCTGAGCCGCATCAATGCCATGCTGGCTGACTGGAGCAGAGTGTGGGAAGGATCATCAGGAGTGGCCAGAGTTACCATCTTAAAACTCATTGTTTTCCATGAAAATGGATAACTAGCAATACCCTGGCGGCCTAGTCATTGGGTTCATGATTAATAATAATAAGCTGGCCCATGGCTGGCAGTAATAGATAAAGTTGCCAAAATACCACATCATAATCAAAATGAGTCAGAGACAATATGTGTCGGGGCTCAGAAATAAGTGCAAGGGCTGAGCCCCAGCAAACACCCTTACAAATTAAGCACTGGGCTTAATAGGTAGATTAGGTCAAAGTCAAGAAGATATTAAACAGCCAAAACGAAACACTTCAATAGCATCAACATGCTTTCTGTCAAATGAAACCTCTAAGTTAACAGAGTTATAGGTGTACCAACGTCATTATCTCATTAAATTGGAGTCTGTTTGGAAAGTAGAGATCATTGACAAACTAGGAAGTAAGCACAATATGCAAAGACATTTTTGGGAGGTGCTACCCTGTAGATGAGTCCCAGCTCTCAGGTCACAGAACAGGTTTTAGAGCTCACCCAGTCGTTTTTTTTGTTTAGATTGCAGTACTTGCAATCCTTCATTTTTACTATGATCCAAACTCAACAAGTACCCAAATGTAACGGTCGACATCACAAAAAACAACAAGCACGACCATGCAGGACATTGCCAGACCACTTATTGACACATACTTGCCAACTCACCCATACGCAGGCTGTACCGCCCTCATTGCAGGCTTCGTCCACACCGCGACAAACCCATAGACATCAGTGAGATCCTCCGCTTAGCCAACTGGAACCCGCCTGTAAAAAATGCTCTCCTCCCATTCATTTTATGGGCGGTTTCTCTTAAGCGCCAGACTAGTTTGCGCAGGAATGCCAAGAGGTAGCTGAGAATTTTTTCATGCAGGTCATACTGGTTGTTCCGCAAAGTCTTAAGAACCCGGCTATTTGACTAGATCTCTTCGTAGCACTATTTCTTTCCTCTGTTATCTTGCCTAACCCCTTTAGCTACATCTCTCCATCATGCATAATACCTCATTAAGGGGCAATTTAACAGAGCAATAACCTGTAACCGCTCTCCATGCAGAATGTACCAGGTCGATGAAAATAACCTGTATCTGTAACAGCGCCTCGATGCCCTAGGGTTGTTTGCGTGATTCATAAGTGATATAAATAAATAACGAAACAGGTAGGCCACGTGTAAAAGGTCTTGTCTGTGTACGATCTCCTTTTAGGGTACTCTGGGCCTTCACCAAAGTGTTTGCTTCTTGCAAGTAGTATTCACAAATCCAATAATTGCTTTTTTTGTTGTAAGAGGTGAGCTGTTTTATCCCTGAAGATGCACAGACAGGGCTGCACTGAACTTTTGCCTATGAGATGGATGTCGGGTTAATGGTGGGGAGCAGGAGAATTCATCGGGAGAGCAAATCTTGGGCCGAGCTAGTGGTCTAGCCATGCCTGGCTGTAGATGTGTTGGGGTCCATTTCAACATGATGGTTGGGGGCCTCCTGCTGAGAGAGAAAGCAGTCTGAGGCACCCTGGGGTTCATACATTACACTGGCTACAAAGATGAGGTTGATAGCCACCTGTTATCAGGAGACGTCCAGCCAGAGGGGAGTTTAAGCAATGAGGGCCCGATTCATGGAATATTTGCCCGGTTCAAAGTGAATTTGCTCTGCTGAAAAGTGACTTTGCACTGCCGACACAAATCCTGATTCATAGAACCGTGGGAAGTGTATTTTTGCAGTGCAAAGTCCGAGCAAAGTCAGAGCATAGTCATTTTTGCAGTACAAAATTACTTTGCCCAGACTTTGCCGCTGACTTTTCCCAGACTTTGCATGGCAAAAATACACTTTGCATGCTTCCATGAATCAGGGATTGTGTTGTCAGTCATAGTCACTTTTCAGCAGTGCAAATTCACTTTGAAACATGCAAATATTCCATGAATCGGGCCCTAAATGCCCAGTCAAGTGCTATAAATCCTTATTTGTCAGCAAGGGGCTGATGTGGAGAAACAAGTGCTAGAAGGTAATGCAGTGATAACACTTCTGTATATCCTGTGGGAAGAGAAAATCCTGCTTGTAATGCGAGCGCTGCAAAGTGCACATTTTAAGCCCCAAAACGAAAATAGAGAAATTCATATTTAACTGTCTTACAAGACTTCTGCCTGGCAACGTGGGGGCAGTAGCTGGGGCCACCCTTCAGGCATGAGGTAACTTTCATTCAAAAGAGTTGAAAGATCCTGACGCCGTCCCTGGGTCTAGCAATGTTGAACACACAAAGTGAGCCTGCAAAAGATTGGCTGGTCAAATCTTGGAATTAAATATTTTGTAAATCACAGAAGTGGCATTATTCATGTTTGCTGAAGAGATTTTATTACCAATAGTTTATTTTTTTAGGCCAGTCATAATAAAAGTTAAAGTCTGCAACAGGACACTCATAGGAGTTAATGTCTGACTGTTTGGGATGGCGGCTTGCCTGTATAATTCTGCTATTCTACTGCCTTGCTAAAGTGCTACATACACATATATATATATATATATATATATATATATATATATATATATATATATATAAACTTTGTTAAAGGGACGTTATGGTTAAGTTTCACTAATAAAAGCCTATGAAATTCTATGAACAAACTTTGTTAAAGGGACGTTATGGTTACAAGTAAAACCGAAAAACCTCAGAAATGTGCAAGGTATGGGAAGCTAAGCAACCATAACTTGCGCCACCACCGTGCACTGCTAAGACTAACACCCAGGACATCAAAGATGACATCAGGACTGTCAGGGGGTGAAACAACCCATTTTTTTGCTTCTTTTGGGCATATCCCAGCCGATCCTCATACCCCCCACCTCCCCAGAGTTTGTTGGTTGAGTTTGACAAGTGCAATGTTGCTTTTTTTTTAATGCTTTCACTGTCCTGTCGCAGACCCTAAAAAAAGTCAGCAAATCCAACATGGCGGGCGTTTCGCGGTAACCGACGAATTTCACATTTTCTCACCACCCAATCAGCGGGCGCGTCCCGATGTCTGCTGACCACACTAAAGTCAGCAAATTTTTCTGCCCCAATCAGAGGCCAGTCCGCGGACCGAATAGGGAAGTGAGTCCGCGGACCGGACATAGATATCACTAATTATTTTGCCTTACATTTTGGTTGTTTAAAAAAAACTACTGGACGGATTTACACCAAATTAACAAAAGAACGCTTTCGGGACCAAGCCGCCACGCCAGCCGCAAATTTGGGAAAACAAGAAATTTGGGGACCCACCTATAACCTTGCCCCCCCTTGACCAAACCTCACCAAACTTCGCAAAAAAAAATTCTGAGTGGGACATATACTCTTTCTGCAAATTTTTGGTGAGGATTCATCCAGGGGGGACGCCCAAAAAGTGCTCTTCCTATGGGTTTAGCAACTTATCCATAACTACATGGCCGCTACAGGCCATGTAATTACACGGCCACGGTAGTGGCAGTGTAGTTATGGTTAAGTTGGTGTTTCCATAGGAAGAGCACTTTTTGGGTGGCTTATCACTTCGCCCCCTCTGGACGAATCCTCACCAAACTTTGCAAAAAAAGTATATGGCCCACTCTGAATTTCCTTGCAAAGTTTGGTGAGGATTCGTCCAGGGGGGGAAAAGTTATAGGGGGGGTCCTAAAATGTCTGTTTTTTCCCAAAGACTGAATGGGAACATTTTTTTGCTCACTCCTACAGGCCAAATCACTGGACGGATTTTCACCAAATTTGGACCAGGAGCAGCGGCTTTGTCCCGAAAGCGTGCTTTTGCAAATTTGGTGAAAATCCATCCAGTAGTTTTTTTTTAAATTACCAAAAAGTAGGTACAAAAATATTAGTGATATCTGTGTTTGCTTCGCGGACACACTTCCCTGTTCGCTCCGCGGACAGGACGGTGATTGGGCAAGCAGCTTGCGTGATGTCCGCGGACATCTGATGTGCTCTCTCATTGGATGCAGTGAAAGCGTGCAGTGCGTCTGGCTTCAGAGACGCCCGCCATCTTTCTTTCCCGCATGAGAGGCTTTGTCAGGTCAGCAGGAGCATGTCTGTCTCCTGTTCCTCCCACCCCCGCTCATGCCCCGTGTCTGCCCAACCCCCCGCTCATGCCCCGTGTGTCCTTTCTGTCCCCACACCCCCGCTCATGCCCCGTGTGTCCTTCCTGTCCCCCCCGCCCCCGCTCATGCTCCGTGTCTCCCCTGTTCCTCCAGCCCCCAGCTCACGCCATCGCACAAGGTGGCCAGCGGAAAGGCCGAGGAGCAGGATCTGCCGCACAAACTAATTTCTGTGTTTTTGTCCATCTCCTGACATACAAACCCCCCCAACCCCCGCTCATGCCCCGTGTATCTCTCTCCCGCCCCCCCACCCGCCGCTCATGCCCCATGTGTCTCTATCCCTCCCCCCACCCCCCGCTCATGCCCCGTGTGTCTCCCCCCACCCCCCGCTCATGCCCCGTGTGTCTCTCTCCCTCCCCCCCACCCCCGCTCATGCCCCGTGTGTCTCTCTACCTCTCCAGCACCCCCGCTCTTGCCCCGTGTGTCTCTCTCCCTCCCCCCACCCCCGCTCATGCCCCGTGTGTCTCTCCCCTTCCCCCCACCCCCCGCTCATGCCCCGTGTGTCTCTATCCCTCCCCCCACCCCCTGCTCATGCACCGTGTGTCTCTCTACCTCCCCCCACCCCCTGCTCAGCCCCGTGTGTCTCTCTCCCTCCCCCACCCCCCGCTCATGCCCCGTGTGTCTCTTCCCTACCCCCACCCCCAGCTCAAACCCCATGTGACTCTTCCCTCCCCCCACCCCCCGCTCATGCCCTGTGTGTCTCTTCCCTCCTCCCCACCCCCTGCTCATACCCCGTGTGACTCTTCCCTCCCCCCACACCCCGCTCATGCCCCGTGTGTCTCTCATCCCTCACCCCACCCCCGCTCATGCCCCGTGTGTCTCTCCCCCACCCCCCGCTCACGCCCCGTGTGTCTCTCTCCATCGCCCGCACTCCCCGCTCATGCCCCGTGTGTCTCTCTACCTTCCCCCCACCCCCTGCTCATGCCCCGTGTGTCTCTCTCCCTCCCCCCACCCCCGTTCATGCCCCGTGTGTCTCTCCCCTTCCCCCCACCCCCCGCTCATGCCCCGTGTATCTCTCTCCCTCCCCCCCGCTTATGCACCGTGTGTCTCTCTACCTCCCCCCCACCCCCTGCCCATGCCCCGTGTGTCTCTCTCCCTCCCCCCACCCCCCGCTCATGCCCCGTGTGTCTCTTCCCTACCCCCACCCCCAGCTCATACCTCGTGTGTCTCTTCCCTCCCCCCAACCCCTGCTCATGCACCGTGTGACTCTTCCCTCCCCCCACCCCCCGCTCATGCCCTGTGTGTCTCTTCCCTCCTCCCCACCCCCGCTCATGCCCAATGTGTCTCTTGCCTCCACCCCACCCCCTGCTCATGCCCCGTGTGTCTCTCTCCCTCCCCCCCACCCCCGCTCATGCCCCGTGTGTCTCTCTCCCTCCCCCCCACCCCCCAATCATGCCCCGTGTGTCTCTTCCCTCCCCCCACCCCCAGCTCATGCCCCGTGTCACTCTTCCCTCCCCCCACCCCCTGCTCATGCCCCGTGTGTCTCTTACCTCCCCCCCACCACCCGCCCATGCCCCGTGTGTCTCTTCCCTGCCCCCCACCCCCCGCTCATTCCCCGTGTGTCTCTTCCCTCCCCCCCACCCCCAGCTCATGCCTCGTGTGTCACTTCCCTCCTCCCCACCCCCGCTCATGCCCCGTGTGTCTCTCATCCCTCCCCCCCACCCCCCGCTCATGCCCCATGTGTCTTCCCCCCACCCCCCTCTCATTCCCCGTGTGTCTCTCTCCCTCCCCCCCACTCCCCGCTCATGCCCCGTGGTTCTCTCTACCTCCCCCCCACCCCCCGCTCATGCCCCGTGTGTTTCTCTCCCTCCCCCCACCCCCGCTCATGCCCCGTGTGTCTCACCCCTTCCCCCCACCCCCCGCTTATGCCCCGTGTGTCTCTCTCCCTCCCCCCCGCTTATGCACCGTGTGTCTCTCTACCTCCCCCCCACCCCCTGCTCATGCCCCGTGTGTCTCTCTCCCTCCCCCCACCTTCGCTCATGCCCCGTGTGTCTCTTCCCTAGCCCCACCACCAGCTCAAACCTCGTGTGACTCTTCCCTCCCCACACGCCCCGCTCATGCCCCGTGTGTCTCTTCCCTCCCTCCCACCCCCCGCTCATGCCCCGTGTGTCTCTTCCCTCCCCCCACCCCCCGCTCATGCCCCGTGTGTCTCTTCCCTACCCCCACCCCCAGCTCAAACCCTGTGTGACTCTACCCTCCCCCCACCCCCCGCTCATGCCCTGTGTGTCTCTTCCCTCCTCCCCACCCCCCGCTCATGCCCCATGTGTCTCTTCCCTCCTCCCCACCCCCTGCTCATGCCCCGTGAGTCTCTCTCCCTCCCCCCCACCCCCTGCTCATGCCCCGTGTGTCTCTCTCCTCCCCCGCACCAATCATGCCCCGTGTCTCTTCCCTCCCCCCCACCCCCAGCTCATGCCCCGTGTGACTCTTCCCTCCCCACCCCCTGCTCATGCCACGTGTGTCTCTTCCCTCCCCCACCCCCCGCTCATGCCCCGTGTGTCTCTTCCCTCCCCCCAACCCCCTGCTCATGCCCCGTGTGTCTCTTCCCTCCCCCCCACCCCCAGCTCATGCCCTGTGTGACTCTTCCCTCCCCCTCACCCCCTGCTCATGCCCCGTGTGTCTCTTCCCTCCCCCCCAACCCCTGCTCATGCCCCGTGTGTCACTTCCCTCCTCCCCACCCCCGCTCATGCCCCGTGTGTCTCTCATCCCCCCCACCCCCCGCTCAAGCCCCGTGTGTCTCCCCCCGACCCCCTGCTCACGCCACGTGTGTCTCTCTCCCTCCCCCCACCCCCGCTCATGCCCCATGTGTCTCTCCCCTTCCCCCCACCCCCCGCTCATGCCCCGTGTGTCTCTCTACCTCCCTGCACCCGCTGCTCATGCACCGTGTGTCTCTCTCCCACCCCCCGCTCATGCCCCATGTGTCTCTTCCCTCCTCCCCACCCCCTGCTCATGCCCCGTGAGTCTCTCTCCCTCCCCCCCACCCCCTGCTCATGCCCCGTGTGTCTCTCTCCTCCCCCGCACCAATCATGCCCCGTGTCTCTTCCCTCCCCCCCACCCCCAGCTCATGCCCCGTGTGACTCTTCCCTCCCCACCCCCTGCTCATGCCACGTGTGTCTCTTCCCTCCCCCACCCCCCGCTCATGCCCCGTGTGTCTCTTCCCTCCCCCCAACCCCCTGCTCATGCCCCGTGTGTCTCTTCCCTCCCCCCCACCCCCAGCTCATGCCCTGTGTGACTCTTCCCTCCCCCTCACCCCCTGCTCATGCCCCGTGTGTCTCTTCCCTCCCCCCCAACCCCTGCTCATGCCCCGTGTGTCACTTCCCTCCTCCCCACCCCCGCTCATGCCCCGTGTGTCTCTCATCCCCCCCACCCCCCGCTCAAGCCCCGTGTGTCTCCCCCCGACCCCCTGCTCACGCCACGTGTGTCTCTCTCCCTCCCCCCACCCCCGCTCATGCCCCATGTGTCTCTCCCCTTCCCCCCACCCCCCGCTCATGCCCCGTGTGTCTCTCTACCTCCCCGCACCCGCTGCTCATGCACCGTGTGTCTCTCTCCCACCCCCCGCTCATGCCCCGTGTGTCTCTTCCCTACCCCCACCCCCAGCTCATACCCCGTGTGACTCTTCCGTCCCCCCACCCCCCGCTCATGCCCGTATGTCTCTTCCCTCCCCCCACCCCCCGCTCATGCCCCGTGTGTCTCTCTCCCTCCCCCCCAGCCCCCGCTCTTGCCCCGTGTGTCTCGCTCCCTCCGCCCCACCCCCCGCTCATGCCTCGTGGGTCTCGCTCCCTCCCCCCCACCCCCCACTCATGCCCCGTGTGTCTCTTCCCTCCCCCCACCCCCCACTCATGCCCCGTGTGACTCTTCCCTCCCCCCGCCCCCCGCTCATGCCCCGTGTGTCTCTTCCCTCCTCCCCACCCCCAGCTCATGCAACGTGTGTCTCCCCTCCCTCCCCCTACCCCCTGCTCATGCCCCGTGTCTGTCTCCTGTTGCCCCCCACCCCCCGCTCATGCCCTGTGTCTGTCTCTGTTGTTCCCCCCAGCCCCCGATCATGCCCCGTGTCTGTCTCCTGTTCCCCCCACACCCCTGCTCATGCCCTGTGTCTGTCTCCTGTTCCCCCCACCCCCCGCTCATGCCCCGTGTCTCTCCTGTTGCCCCCCGCTCATGCCCCGTGTCTGTCTCCTGTTTTCCCCACCCCCCATTCATGCCCTGTGTCTGTCTCCTGTTCCTCCCACCCCCCGCTCATGCCCCGTGTCTGTCTCCTGTTGCCCCCCACCCCCCGCTCATGCCCCGTGTCTGTCTCCTGTTCATCCCACCCCCCGCTCATGCCCTGTATCTGTCTCCTCTTCCCCCCACCGCTCTGCTCATGCCCCATGTCTGTCTCCTGTTCTCCCCACCCCCCGCTCATGCCCCGTGTCTGTTGTTCCCCCCACCCCCGCTCATGCCCCGTGTCTGTCTCCTGTTCCCCCCACGCCCGCTCATGCCCCGTGTCTGTCTCCTGTTCCGCCCACCCCCCGCTCATGCCCCGTGTCTCTCCTGTTGCCCCCCACCCCCTGCTCATGCCCCGTGTCTGTCTCCTGTTGCCCCCCGCCCCCTGCTCATGCCCCGTGTCTGTCTCCTGTTCTCCTCACCCCCCGCTCATGCCCTGTGTCTGTCTCCTGTTCCCCCCACCCCCTGCTCATGCCCTGTGTCTGTCTCCTGTTGCCCCCACCCCCCGCTCATGCCCTGTGTCTGTCTCTGTTGTTCCCGCCACCCCCTGCTCATGCCCCATGTCTGTCTCCTGTTCCCCCCACCCCCCGCTCATGCCCCGTGCCTGTCTCCTGTCCCCCCCACCCGCTCATGCCCCGTGTCTGTCTCCTGTTGCCCCCCGCCCCTGCTCATGCCCCGTGTCTGTCTCCTGTTCTCCCCACCACCCGCTCATGCCCTGTGTCTGTCTCCTGTTCCCCCCACCCCCTGCTCATGCCCCGTGTCTGTCTCCTGTTGCCCCCCACCCCCCGCTCATGCCCCGTGTCTGTCTCCTGTTGCCCCCACCCCCGCTCATGCCCGTGTCTGTCTCTGTTGTTCCCGCCACCCCCTGCTCATGCCCCATGTCTGTCTCCTGTTCCCCCCACCCCCCGCTCATGCCCTGTGCCTGTCTCCTGTACCCCCCCACCCCCCGCTCATGCCCCGTGTCTGTCTCCTGTTCCCCCCACCTGCTCATGCCCCGTGTCTCTCTCCTGTTGCCCCACCCTGCTCATGCCCCGTGTCTGTCTCCTGTACCCCCCCAACCCCTGCTCATGCCCCGTGTCTCTCTCCTGTTGCCCCCACCCCCCGCTCATGCCCTGTGTCTGTCTCGGTTGTTCCCCCCACCCCCCGCTCATGCCTCGTGTCTCTCTCCTGTTGCCCCCCACCCCCCTCTCATACCCCGTGTCTGTCTCCTGTACCCCCCCACTCCCCGCTCATGCCCCGTGTCTGTCTCCTGTTCCCCCCACCCGCTCATGCCCCGTGTCTCTCTCCTGTTGCCCCCCACCCTCGCTCATGCCCCGTGTCTGTCTCCGGTGCCCCCCCAACCTCCCGCTCATGCCCCGTGTCTCTCTCCTGTTGCCCCCCACCCCCTGCTCATGTCCCATGTCTGTCTCCTGTGCCTCCCCCACCCCCCGCTCATGCCCCGTGTGTCTTTTTCCCTCCCCCCACCCCCGCTCATGCCCCGTGTGTCTCTCCCCTTCCCCCACCCCCCGCTCATGCCCCGTGTGTCTCTCTCCCTCCCCCCCACCCCCCGCTCATGCACCGTGTGTCTCTCTACCTCCCCCCCACCCCCTGGTCATGCCCTGTGTGTCTCTCTCCCTCCCCCAACCCCGCTCACGCCCCATGTGTCTCTTTCCCTTCCCCCCACCCCCCACTCAAGCCCCGTGTGTCTCAGAACCCGCTCATGCCCCGTGTGTCTCTCTCCCTCCCTCCCACCCCCCGCTCATGCCCCGTGTGTCTCTCTCCCTTCCCCCCACCCCCCACTCAAGCCCCGTGTGTCTCATCCCTCCCCCCCACCCCCCGCTCATGCCCCGTGTGTCTCTCTCCCTCCCCCCCACCCCCCGCTCATGCCCCGTGTGTCTCTCTCCCTTCCCCCCACCCCCCACTCATGCCCCGTGTGTCTCTTCCCTCCCCCCACCCCCCGCTCATGCCCCGTGTGTCTCTCTCCCTTCCCCCCCACCCCCCACTCAAGCCCCGTGTGTCTCATCCCTCCCCCCCACCCCCGCTCATGCCCCGTGTGACTTTCCCTCCCCCCACCCCCTGCTCATGCCCCGTGTGTCTCTTCCCACCCCCCACCCCCTGCTCATGCCCGTGTGTCTCTTCCCTCCCCCCACCCCCCACTCATGCCCCGTGTGTCTCTTACCTCCCCCCCACCCCCAGCTGATGCCCATGTGACTCTTCCCTCCCCCTCACCACCTGCTCATGCCCCGTGTGTCTCTCTTCCCTCCCCCCCACCCCCCGCTCATGCCCCGTGTGTCCCTTCCCTCCCCCCACCCCGCTCATGCCCTGTGTGTCTCTCATCCCTCCCCCCTCCCCCCGCTCATGCCCCGTGTGTCTCCCCGCCCTGCCCCCGTACATACCCCATGTGTCTCTCTCCCTCCCCCCCACCCCCCGCTCATGCCCTGTGTGTCTCTCCACCTCCCCCCCACCCCCCGCTCATGCCCCGTGTGTCTCTCTCCCTCCACCCACCCCCGCTCATGCCCCGTGTGTCTATCCCCTTCCCCCCACCCCCCGCTCATGCCCCGTGTGTCTCTCTCCCTCCCCCCACCCCCAGCTCATGCCTCGTGTGACTCTTCCCTCCCCCTCACCCCCTGCTCATGCCCCGTGTGTCTCTTCCCCCGCACCCCCCGCTCATGCCCCGTGTGTCACTTCCCTCCTCCCCACCCCCGCTCATGCCCCGTGTGTCTCTCATCCCTCCCCCCACCCCCCGCTCATGCCCGTGTGTCTCCCCCCCACTCCCCGCTCATGCCCCGTGTGTCTCTCTCCCTCCCCCCCACCCCCCGCTCATGCCCCGTGTGTCTCTCTACCTCCCCCCCAACCCCCGCTCATGCCCCGTGTGTCTCTCTCCCTCCCCCCACCCCCGCTCATGCCCCATGTGTGTCTCTCCCCTTCCCCCCACCCCCGCTCACGCCCCGTGTGTCTCTCTCCCTCCCCCCTCTTATGCACCTTGTGTCTCTCTACCTCCCCCCAACCCCCTGCTCATGCCCCGTGTGTCGCTCTCCCCTCCCATCCCTCGCTCATGCCCCGTGTGTCTCTTCCCTACCCCCACCCCCAGCTCAAACCATGTGTGACTCTTCCCTCCCCACACCCCCGCTCATGCCCCATGTGTCTCTTCCCTCCCCCCACCCCCTGCTCAAGCCCCGTGTGTCTCTTCCCTCCCCCCACCCCCTGCCCCATGTGTCTCTTCCCTACCCCCACCCCCAGCTCAAACCCTGTGTGACTCTTTCCTCCCCCCACCCCCCTGCTCATGCCCTGTGTGTCTCTTCCCTCCTCGCCACCCCCCGCTCATGCCCCATGTGTCTCTTCCCTTCTCCCCACCCCCTGCTCATGCCCCGTGTGTCTCTCTACCTCCCCCCACCCCCCAATCATGCCCCGTGTGTCTCTTCACTCCCCCCCACCCCCAGCTTATGCCCCGTGTGACTCTTCCCTCCCCCCACCCCCTGCTCATGCCCCGTGTGTCTCTTCCCTCCCCCCACCCCTCGCTCATGCCCGTGTGTCTCTTTCCTCCCCCCCACCCCCCGCTCATTCCCCGTGTGTCTCTTCCCTCCCCCCCACCCCCAGCTCATGCCCTGTGTGACTCTTCCCTCCCACTCACCCCCTGCTCATGCCCCGTGTGTCTCTTTCCTCCTCCCCTCCCCCCGCTCATGCCCCGTGTGTCACTTCCCTCCTCCCCACCCCCGCTCATGCCCCGTGTGTCTCTCATCCCCCCCCACCCCCCGCTCATGCCCCGAGTGTCTCCCCCCCACCCCCTGCTCATGCCCTGTGTGTCTCTCTCCCTCCCCCCACCCCCCGCTCATGCCCCGTGTGTCTCTCTACCTCCCCCCGCTCATGCCCCGTATGTCTCTCTCCCTCCCCCCACCCCCCTCATGCCCCGTGTGTCTCTCCCCTTCCCCCCACACCCCGCTCATGCCCCGTGTGTCTCTCTCCCTCCCCCCGCTTATGCACCATGTGTCTCTCTACCTCCCCCCACCCCCTGCTCATGCCCCGTGTGTCTCTCTCCCACCCCGCACCCCCGCTCATGCCCCGTGTGTCTCTTCCCTACCCCCACCCCCAGCTCATACCCCGTGTGACTCTTCCCTCCCCCCACCCCCCGCTCATGCCCCGTGTGTCTCTTCCCTCCCCCCACTCCCCGCTCATGCCCCGTGTGTCTCTTCCCTCCCCCCACCCCCCGCTCATGCCCCGTGTGTCTCTCTCTCCCTCCCCCCGCTCATGCCCCGTGTGTCTCGCTCCCTCCGCCCCACCCCCCGCTCATGCCTCATGTGTCTCGCTCCCTCCCCCCACCCCCCACTCATGCCCCGTGTGTCTCTTCCCTCCCCCCACCCCCTGCTCATGCCCCGTGTGACTCTTCCCTCCCCGCACCCCCCGCTCACGCCCCGTGTGTCTCTTCCCTCCCCCCCACCCCCAGCTTATGCCCCGTGTGTCTCTCTCCCTCCCCCCCACACCCCACTCATGCCCCGTGTGTCTCTTCCCTCCCCCCCCACCCCCAGCTCATGACCCGTGTGACTCTTCCCTCCCTCCCACCCCCCGCTCCTGCCCCGTGTGTCTCTTCCCTCCCCCCCACCCCCCGCTCATGCCCCGTGTGTCTCTTCCCTCCCCCCCACCCCCGCTCATGCCCCGTGTGTCTCTTCCCTCCCCCCCACCCCCAGCTCATGCCCCGTTTGACTCTTCCCTCCCCCTCACCCCCCGCTCATGCCCCATGTGTCTCTTCCCTCCCCCCCACCCCCTGCTCATGCCACGTGTGTCTCTTCCCTCCCCCCACCCCCGCTCATGCCCCGTGTGTCTCTCCCCCTCCCCCCCACCCCCGATCATGCCCCGTGTGTCTCTCTCCCTCCCCCCACCCCCCGCTCATGCCTCGTGTGTCTCTCTCCCTCCCCCACCCCCCGCTCATGCCTCGTGTGTCTCTCTCCCTCCCCACACTCCCCGCTCATGCCCTGTCTGTCTCCGCCCTCCCCTCCACCCTCCGCTCATGCCCCGTGTGTCTCTCCCCTCCCCTCCACCCCCCGCTCATGCCCCGTGTCTCTCTCCCTCCTCCCCACCCACCGCTCATGCCCCGTGTGTCTCTCTAACTCCCCCACCCACCACTCATGCCCCGTGTCTGTCTTCTGTTCCCCCGCTCATGCCCCGTGTCTGTCTTCTGTTACCCCAGCTCATGCCCCGTGTCTGTCTCCTGTTCTCCCCACCTCCCGCTCATGCCCCGTATCTGTCTCCTCTTCCCCCCACCCCTTGCTCATGCCCTGTGTCTGTCTCCTGTTGCCCCCCACCCCCCGCTCATGCCCCGTGTCTGTCTCCTGTTCTCCCCACCCCCCGCTCATGCCCCATGTTTGTGTCCTGTTCCTCCCACTCCCCGCTCATGCCCCGTGTCTGTCTCCTGTTGCCCCTACCCCCCCGCTCATGCCCCGTGTCTGTCTCCTGTTCTCCCCACCCCCCGCTCATGCCCCGTGTCTGTTGTTCCCCCCACGCCCGCTCATGCCCTGTGTCTGCCTCCTGTTCCCCCACCCCCATTCATGCCCCATGTCTGTCTCCTGTTCCCCCTACCCCCCGCTCATGCCCTGTGTCTCTCCTGTTGCCCCCCCACCCCCGCTCATGCCCCGTGTCTGTCTCCTGTCGCCCCCCGCTCATGCCCCGTGTCTGTCTCCTGTTTTCCACAACCCCTGCTCATGCCCCGTGTCTGTCTCCTGTTCCCTCCACCCCCCGCTCATGCCCCGTGTCTGTCTCCTGTTGCCCCCCACCCCCGCTCATGCCCCGTGTCTGTCTCCTGTTGCCCCCACCTCCCGCTCATGCCCCGTGTCTGTCTCTGTTGTTCCCCCCACCCCCCGCTCATCCCCCTTGTCTGTCTCCTGTTCCCACCACCCCCACGTCTCTCTCCTGTTGCCCCCCACCCCCCGCTCATACCCCGTGTCTGTCTCCTGTACCCCCTCATCCCCCGCTCATGCCCCGTGTCTGTCTCCTGTTCCCCCCCACCCGCTCATACCCCGTGTCTCTCTCCTGTTGCCCCCGCTCATGCCCGTGTCTTTCTCCTGTTCCCCCCACCCACTCATGCCAAGTGTCTCTCTCCTGTTGCCCCCCACCCCCTGCTCATGTCCCGTGTCTGTCTCCTGTGCCCCCCCGACCCCGCTCATGCCCCGTGTGTCTCTCTCCCTCCCCCCACCCCCCGCTCATGCCCCGTGTGTGTCTCTCTACCTCCCCCCCACCCCGCTCATGCCCTGTGTGTCTCTCTCCCTCCCCGTACCCCCGCTCATGCCCCGTGTGTCTCTCCCCTTCCCCCCACCCCCGCTCATGCCCCGTGTGTCTCTCACTCCCCCCCACCCCCCGCTTATGCACCGTGTGTCTCTCTACCTCCCCCCACCCCCTGCTCATGCCCTGTGTGTCTCTCTCCCTCCCCCACCCCCGCTCATGCCCCGTGTGTCTCTTCCCTACCCCCACCCCAGCTCATACCCCCTTTGACTCTTCCCTCCCCCCCACAACCTACTCATGCCCCGTGTGTCTCTTCCCTCCCCCCCACCCCCAGCTCATGACCCGTGTGACTCTTCCCTCCCTCCCACCCCCCGCTCCTGCCCCGTGTTTCTCTTCCCTCTCCCCCACCCCCCGCTCATGCCCCGTGTGTCTCTTCCCTCCCCCCCACCCCCCGCTCATGCCCCGTGTGTCTCTTCCCTCCCCCCCACCCCCAGCTCATGCCCCGTGTGACTCTTCCCTCCCCCTCACCCCCCGCTCATGCCCCATGTGTCTCTTCCCTCCCCCCAACCCCCGCTCATGCCACGTGTGTCTCTTCCCTCCCCCCACCCCCGCTCATGCCCCGTGTGTCTCTCCCCCTCCCCCCCACCCCCGATCATGCCCCATGTGTCTCTCTCCCTCCCCCCACCCCCCGCTCATGCCTCGCGTGTCTCTCTCCCTCCCCCACCCCCCGCTCATGCCTCGTGTGTCTCTCTCCCTCCCCCCACTCCCCGCTCATGCCCTGTGTGTCTCCCCCCTCCCCTCCACCCCCCGCTCATGCCCCGTGTGTCTCTCCCCTCCCCTCCACCCCCCGCTCATGCCCCGTGTCTCTCTTCCTCCTCCCCACCCACCGCTCATGCCCCGTGTGTCTCTCTAACTCCCCCACCCACCACTCATGCCCCGTGTCTGTCTTCTGTTCCCCCGCTCATGCCCCGTGTCTGTCTTCTGTTCCCCCAGCTCATGCTCCGTGTCTGT
The DNA here is from genome assembly GCF_040938575.1 of Ambystoma mexicanum. Taxonomy (NCBI): domain Eukaryota; kingdom Metazoa; phylum Chordata; class Amphibia; order Caudata; family Ambystomatidae; genus Ambystoma; species Ambystoma mexicanum. Next base: position 684,391,623 of record NC_090929.1, on the reverse strand, counting down.
CTCCTGTTCTCCCCACCTCCCGCTCATGCCCCGTATCTGTCTCCTCTTCCCCCCACCCCTTGCTCATGCCCTGTGTCTGTCTCCTGTTGCCCCCCACCCCCCCGCTCATGCCCCGTGTCTGTCTCCTGTTCTCCCCACCCCCCGCTCATGCCCCATGTTTGTGTCCTGTTCCTCCCACACCCCGCTCATGCCCCGTGTCTGTCTCCTGTTGCCCCCCACCCCCGCTCATGCCCCGTGTCTGTCTCCTGTTCTCCCCACCCCCGCTCATGCCCAATGTCTGTTGTTCCCCCCACGCCCGCTCATGCCCTGTGTCTGCCTCCTGTTCCCCCACCCCTGTTCATGCCCCGTGTCTGTCTCCTGTTCCCCCTACCCCCCGCTCATGCCCTGTGTCTGTCTCCTGTTTTCCCCAACCGCTGCTCAAGCCCCGTGTCTGTCTCCTGTTCCCTCCACCCCCCGCTCATGCCCCGTGTCTGTCTCCTGTTGCCCTCCACCCCCTGCTCATGCCCCATGTCTGTCTCCTGTTGCCCCCACCCCCGCTCATGCCCCGTGCCTGTCTCTGTTGTTCCCCCCACCCCCTGCTCATGCCCCATGTCTGTCTCCTATTCCCCCCACCCCCCGCTCATGCCCCGTGCCTGTGTCCTGTACCCCCCCACCCTCCGCTCATGCCCCGTGTCTGTCTCCTGTTCCCCCCACCCGCTCATGCCCCGTGTCTCTCTCCTGTTGCCGCACCCCGCTCATGCCACGTTTCTGTCTCCTGTACCCCCCCACCCCCCGCTCATGCCCCGTGTCTCTCTCCTGTTGCCCCCACCCCCCGCTCATGCCCCGTGTCTGTCTCTGTTGTTCCCTCCACCCCCTCTCATACCCTGTGTCTGTCGCCTGTACCCCCCCACCCCCCGCTCATGCCCCGTGTCTGTCTCCTGTTCCCCCCACCCGCTCATGCCCCTTGTCTCTCTCCTGTTGCCCCCCACCCCCGCTCATGCCCCGTGTCTGTCTCCGGTACCCCCCCAACCTCCCGCTCATGCCCCGTGTCTCTCTCCTGTTGCCCCCCACCCCCCGCTCATGCCCCGTGTGTCTCTCTCTCTCCCCTCCACCCCTGCTCATGCCCCATGTGTCTCTCTACCTCCGCCCCACCCCGCTCATGCCCCGTGTGTCTTTCTCCCTCCCCCCACCCCCGCTCATGCCCTGTGTGTCTCTCCCCTTCCCCCACCCCCCGCTCATGCCCCGTGTGTCTCTCTCCCTACCCCCCAACCCCCGCTCATGCACCGTGTGTCTCTCTACCTCCCCCCCACCCCCTGGTCATGCCCTGTTTGTCTCTCTCCCTCCCCCACCCCCCGCTCACGCCCCATGTGTCTCTTTCCTACCCCCACCCCCAGCTCATACCCCTGTGACTCTTCCCTCCCCCCCGCTCATGCCCCGTGTGTCTCTTCCCCCCCCACCCCCGCTCATGCCCCGTGTGTCTCTTCCCTCCACCCACCCCCCGCTCATGCCCCGTGTGTCTCTCTCCCCCCCACCCCCTGCTCATGCCCCGTGTGTCTCTCTCCCTTCCCCCCACCCCCCACTCAAGCCCCGTGTGTCTCTTCCCTCCCCCCCACCCCCCGCTCATGCCCCGTGTGACTCTTCCCTCCCCCCACCCCCTGCTCATGCCCCGTGTGTCTCTTCCCTCCCCCCCCACCCCCCGCTCAGGCCCCGTGTGTCTCTTCCCCTCCCCCCACCCCCCACTCATGCCCCGTGTGTCACTTCCCTCCCCCCACCCCCGCTCATGCCCCGTGTGTCTCTCATCCCTCCCCCCCACCCCCCGCTCATGCCCCGTGTGTCTCCCCGCCCTCCACCCGCTCATACCCCTTGTGTCTCTCTTCCTCCCCTCCACCCCCCGCTCATGCCCTGTGTGTCTCTCTACCTCCCCCCCGCTCATGCCCTGTGTGTCTCTCTCCCTCCCCCCACCCCCGCTCATGCCCCGTGTGTCTATCCCCTTCCCCCCACCCCCCGCTCATGCCCCGTGTGTCTCTCTCCCTCCCCCCCACCCCCAGCTCATGCCTCGTGTGACTCTTCCCTCCCACTCACCCCCTGCTCATGCCCCGTGTGTCTCTTCCCACCCCACCCCCTGCTCATGCCCCGTGTGTCACTTCCCTCCTCCCCACCCCCGCTCATGCCCCGTGTGTCTCACATCCCTCCCCCCCACCCCCGCTCATGCCCCGTGTGTCTCCCCCCCAACCCCCGCTCATGCTCCGTGTGCCTCTCTCCCTCCCCCCATCCCCCGCTCATGCCCCGTGTGTCTCTCTACCTCCCCTCCACCCCCCGCTCATGCCCCGTGTGTCTCTCTCCCTCCCCCCACCCCCGCTCATGCCCCATGTGCCTCTCCCCTTCCCCCCACCCCCCGCTTATGCCACGTGTGTCTCTCTCCCTCCCCCCGCTTATGCACCGTGTGTCTCTCTACCTCCCCCCCACCCCCGCTCATGCCCCGTGTGTCTCTTTCCTACCCCCACCCCCAGCTCAAACCATGTGTGACTCTTCCCTCCCCACACCCCCCGCTCATGCCCCATGTGTCTCTTCCCTCCCCCCACCCCCCGCTCAAGCCCCGTGTGTCTCTTCCCTCCCCCCACCCCCCACTCATGCCCCGTGTGTCTCTTCCCTACCCCCACCCCCAGCTCAAACCCCGTGTGACTCTTCCCTCCCCCCACCCCCCGCTCATGCCCTGTGTGTCTCTTCCCTCCTCCCCACCCCCGCTCATGCCCCATGTGTCTCTTCCCTTCTCCCCACCCCCTGCTCATGCCCCGTGTGTCTCTCTCCCTCCCCCCCACCCCGCTCACGCCCCGTGTGTCTCTCTACCTCCCCCCACCCCCCAATCATGCCCCGTGTGTCTCTTCACCCCCCACCCCCAGATCATGCCCCGTGTGACTTTTCCCGCCCCCAACCCCCTGCCCATGCCCCGTGTGTCTCTTCCCTCCCCCACCCCCCGCTCATTCCCCGTGAGTCTCTTCCCTCCCCCCATCCCCCGCTCATGCCCCGTGTGTCTCTTCCCTCCCCCGCCACCATCAGCTCATGCCCTGTGTGACTCTTCCCTCCCCCCCACCCCCCGCTCATGCCCCGTGTGTCTTTCTCCCCCCACCACCCCCTGCTCATGCCTGTGTGTCTCTCTACCCCCCCACCCCCCGCTCATGCCCCGTGTGTCTCTCTCCCTCCCCCCACCCCCGCTCATGCCCCGTGTGTCTCTCCCCTTCCCCCCACACGCCCACTCATGCCCCGTGTGTCTCTCTCCCTCCCCCCCGCTTATGCACCGTGTGTCTCTCTACCTCCCCCCACCCCCTGCTCATGCCCCGTGTGTCTCTCTCCCACCCCCGCTCACGCCCCGTGTGTCTCTTCCCTACCCCCACCCCCAGCTCATACCCTGTGTGACTCTTCCCTCCCCCCACCCCCCGCTCACGCCCCGTGTGTCTCTTCCCTCCCCCCCACCACCCGCTCATGCCCCGTGTGTCTCTTCCCTCCCCCCACCCCCCGCTCATGCCCCGTGTGTCTCTCTCCCTCCCCCCACCCCCCACTCATGCCCCGTGTGTCTTGCTCCCTCCGCCCCACCCCCCACTCATGCCTCGTGTGTCTCGCTCCCTCCCCCCCACCCCCCACTCATGCCCCGTGTGTCTCTTCCCTCCCCCCACCCCCGCTCATGCCCCGTGTGACTCTTCCCTCCTCCCCACCCCCCGCTCATGCCCCGTTTGTCTCTTCCCTCCCCCCCACCCCAGCTCATGCCCCGTGTGTCTCTCCTCCGTCCCCCCACCCCCTGCTCATGCCCCGTGTCTGTCTCCTGTTGCCCCCCACCCCCCGCTCATGACCCGTGTCTGTCTCTGTTGTTCCCCCCAGCTCCCGCTCATGCCCCGTGTCTGTCTCCTGTTCCCCCCACCCTCCTGCTCATGCCACATGTCTGCCTCCTGTTCCCCCCACCTCCCGCTCATGCCCCGTGTCTCTCATGTTGCCCCCCGCTCATGCCCCGTGTCTGTCTCCTGGTCTCCCCAACCCCCATTCATGCCCTGTGTCTGTCTCCTGTTCCTCCCACCCCCCGCTTATGTCCCGTGTCTGTCTCCTGTTGCCCCCACCCCCCCGCTCTTGCCCTGTGTCTGTCTCCTGTTCCTCCCACCCCTGCTCATGCCCCGTATCTGTCTCCTCTTCCCCCCACCGCTCTGCTCATGCCCCATGTCTGTCTCCTGTTCTCCCCGCCCCCCGCTCATGCCCCGTGTCTGTTGTTCCCCCCACCCCCGCTCATGCCCTGTGTCTGTCTCCTGTTCCCCCCATCCCCCGCTCATGCCCCGTGTCTGTCTCCTGTTCTGCCCACCCCCCGCTCATACCCCGTGTCTCTCCTGTTGCCCCCCACCCCCTGCTCATGCCCCGTGCCTGTCATCTTTTGCCCCCCGCTCATGCCCTGTGTCTGTCTCCTGTTCCCCCCACCCCCCGCTCATGCCCCGTGTCTGTCTCCTGTTGCCCCCACCCCCTGCTCATGCCCCGTGTCTGTCTCTGTTGTTCCCGCCACCCCCTGCTCATGCCCCATGTCTGTCTCCTGTTCCCCCCACGCCCCGCTCATGCCCCGTGCCTGCCTCCTGTTCCCCCCACCCGCTCAAGCCCCGTGTCTGTCTCCTGTTGCCCCCGCCCCCCGCTCATGCCCCGTGTCTGTTTCCTGTTCTCCCCACCCCCCGCTCATGCCCTGTGTCTGTCTCCTGTTCCCCCCACCCCCTGCTCATGCCCCGTGTCTGTCTCCTGTTGCCCCCCACCCACCGCTCATGCCCCGTGTCTGTCTCCTGTTGCCCCCACCCCCCGCTCATGCCCCGTGTCTGTCTCTGTTGTTCCCGCCACCCCCTGCTCATGCCCCATGTCTGTCTTCTGTTCCCCCACCCCCTGCTCCGTGCCTGTCTCCTGTACCCCCCCACCCCCCGCTCATGACCCGTGTCTGTCTCCTGTTCCCCCCACCCGCTCATGCCCTGTGTCTCTCTCCTGTTGCCCCACCCTGCTCATGCCCCGTGTCTGTCTC